>NC_066619.1:27737689-28057780 GCF_025201925.1 Gopherus flavomarginatus
CAAGCCGCCGAAGGCAGCCTGTCTGCTGTGCTCGCGGCAGCAAAATACCTAGAGCTGCCCCTGCTGAGGATTATAGTGGATCACAAACTGAATATGAGTCAACAATATGATGAAGTTGCAAATAATGCTAATATCATTCTGGTCTGTATTAACAGGAGTGTTCCATGTAAGACATGGAAGGTAATTGTCCCTCTCTATGTGGCACTGGTCAGATCTCATCTGGAGTCCTGTGTCCAGTTCTGGGCATGATGCTTTAGGAAAGGTGTGGACAAATTGGAGAGAGTCCAGAGGAGAGCAACAACAATGATAAAAAGTTTAGACGATCTGACCTATGAGGAAGGGTTAAAAAAACTGAGCATGTTTAGTCTTGAGAAAAGAAGACTGAAAGGGACCAGATAACAATCTTTAAGTATGTTAAGGGCTGTTATAAAGAGGATGAGGCTCAGTTGTTCTATATGTCCATTGAAGGTAGGACAAGTAGTGATGGGCTTAATCTCTAACATGGGAGATTTAGGTTAGATATGAGAGAAAAATTTTCTAACTATAAAGGTAGTTAAACTCTGGACTAGGCTTCCAAGGTCTATTGTGGAATCCCCATCACTGGAGGTTTTTAAGAACAGATTGAACAAATACCTATTGGGGATGGTCTAGGTTTACTTGATCCTGCCTAGGGGGCTGGACTTGATGACGTCTCAAGATCCCTCCCAGCCCTACATTTCTATGATTCTAGGCAAAAACTATTTTTTTTCCATGCAAAGGAACCCTATTGAAATGTTTTTGTCCTCAAAACTCTTCCATCATAACTACTGCGTGTAGAAGTCAGGCAGAAGATCTTAATGCAGGCACTGTTTAAAAACACATAATAGAGATAACATTTTTCAATATCCGAGGCATTTCAAGAGATGGCAAAACAGCCAACAGCAGCCTACACATATGACAGACTTGGAGCTAAGACCAGAGCCCTCGTTACACACAGTTAGGAATTTTGTTGAGGAGTCAGACATCACTGGTGGAGGAATATTATTCACCTCTTGGAATAACTATAGGGTTGATAGAGTGTGTGGCCAAGGCCTATTATCAGGGAAGACAAAGTAGAAGAGAGAGGAGTAATCTTTTTCTTTATATGAGGTAGGCAGGGCCAGTGCAACCATTTAGGCTACCTAGGCGGTCGCCTAGGGAGCTAGGATTTGGGGGGCACCATCTTCTTCGGCAGCGACCGCGGCGGCTGGATCTTCAGCCTCCCCGGTCGCCGCCGACATTTAGGCGGAGAGAACTGGGGCAGGGGAGCATGGGGAGGGCCGCCTGCAGCAAGTAACGGGGGGGGGGCGGCATGCAGGAGAACTCCCCGCCCCACTCACCCCTGCCCTGCCTCCTCCTCGAGCACGCCGTGGCTACTTCACTTCTCCTGCCTCCCAGGCTTGTGGTGCCAATCAGCCACTAGGAGGGCGCCTCAGGGTGGAGGGGGGGAGCTGCTGCAGGGGGCGCCTCAGGGTGGGGATGCGGGGCGGGGGCGCAAGGTGGAAGTTTCACCTAGGGTGCAAAACATCCTTGCACTAACCCTGGAGCTAGGTGACATTCAACCATGAATACTGGGGCAATTTCTCAGCTGGTGTAAATCTGTGCAGCTCCACTGATGTCATCTCCATTGAAGTCAATGGAACGAAGTCTATTTACGCCATCCGATAACTCCCTCACTGAAGAAATTCAATGCTAGGAGGGCTGTTTTCAAAGAGGTAAGAAAATGAACAGCAGGACAAAATAACAAATTTGAGCAGACAAAGATGTTTTGTATCCCTTAGTATTTAAGGCCTTTCAGTAGGTTATGGAGTCAGTTGATCAGATTAATTCTGTAAAAGAGAACTATTGAAATAGTGAGACTGAGAGCCATCTTTAAAGCCATTCTGAAAGGCCTGGGAACTAGAGATGGACAAACTGGGTAAGACATTTTGTTGAAGGGCTTAAATGTGAATGCTTTTTGGTTACCTATGTATAGAGACTGAGGGAGCTAAATGAGGAGATTTGGGGCCTCTGAAGGCTCCTCAGGGCAGGCAAGGTAGCAGTTGCCAACCTGTTTGGAATCAGATGTATTTTATAAGGCAGAGTGAAGATCACATTCTAATGAGGAGAAGAAGTCATGATTCTTCTCTTGGCATCTCAGCTCCCCTGCTTGTCAGGTGTTGAGTACCTTCATCTCCATGGTGTGTGTGTGTGTGTAACTGCTGTCCTAACATATTTGGATGGATTTGGTGGGAGAAGTCTTACCTTGCACTTTCCCAAAGAAATGACCAGCTGGCCACCTCAAACATCTTTTCCAAATGTGAGGAAAATAGCATCTTTGGGAAAACAGATTTGGTATAAGCTTGAATGGCAGATGAAATTCAGTGTTGATAAATGCAAAATAATGCACACTGGAAAACATAATCCCAACTATACATATAAAATGATGGGATCTAAATTAGCTGTTACCACTCAAGAAAGAGATCTTGGAGTCATTGTGGATAGTTCTCTGAAAACATCCACTCAATGTGTAGCAGCTGCCAAAAAAGTAAACAGAATGTTGGGAATAATTAAGAAAGAGATAATTAATAAGACAGAAAATATCTATTGCCTCTATATAAATCCATGGTCCGCCCACATCTTGAATACTGCGTGCAGATGTGGTCGCCCCATCTCAAACAAGATATATTGGAATTGGAAAAGGTTCAGAAAAGGGCAACAAAAATGATTAGGGGTATGGAACGACTGCCATATGAGGGAAGATTAATAAGACTGGGACTTTTCATCTTGGAAAAGAGACAACTAAGGGGGGATATGATACAGGTCTATAAAATCATGACTGGTGTGAAGAAAATAAAGAAATGTTATTTACTCCTTCTCATAACACAAGAACTAGGGGACACCAAATGAAATTAATAGGCAGCAGGTTAAAAACAAACAAAAGGAAGTATTTTTTCACACAATGCACAGTCAACCTGCCAGAGATATTGTGAAGGCGAAGACAATAACAGGGTTCAATAAAGAACTAGATAAGTTCATGGAGGATAGGTCTATCAATGGTTATTAGCCAGGATGAGCAGGGATGTTGTCCCTAGCCTCTTTTTGCCAGAAGCTGGGAATGGGCGACAGGGGATGTCTTGATGATCACTTGATGATTACCTGTTCTGTTCATTCCTTCTGGGACACCTGGCTTTGGCCACTGTTGGAAGACAGGATACTGGGCTAGATGGACCTTTGGTCTGACCCAGTATGGCTGTTCTTATGTTATGTTCTAATTATCTCTATTTTAAATGCAGTTTATACTGAAGTTGTGAGAAACTTTCTGCTTTTAGAAGGGAGAAGCCGTTGTGTCCTTTTACCCAGTTGAGGCTCTGTGGTTAGTTCCCTGTTCTTTTGTTTGTGAAGGAAAAGATGTGACAGCAATCTCAAGAGATTTAAATTTATTTAAAGAACTGCTGAGAGTACATGAGAAGAGTGGAGGTTTGGCTGTTTCTGGTAGATAGTTAATTATTTTTATGGACTTTTAGAAGCATGTCACTAAATGCTGATGCCATATGGCATCCTTTGGCATTTATTTCAGAGGGGAAGGCTGAGGGCAACGTCTTCAAAACTGGCCTTGTGTTTTTCTATTTTTGATATCTTGGGTTCATTGCAACAATGAATATTTTAAGGAAACTCTTGTCTTAAGTAGAATTTCCCAAATTGAGGCCTAGGCCAAGGCTTGCCCACTTCAACATGATTGGACCATGTTATCTATATCAGGGTATATTTCACACCTGATTTGACCAGATACTCCACAGGAGGTGCTGCAAAGATAAGTGAGAAACTTCAACCACAAAGGTGAATAGAAAGGAAGGAGGCCTTGCCTTTTGGGTCAGCAAGCCATCTCAGTAGGACTGATGTTCCAGAGTCCCTGAAACTGATCATGTCTGAATTCATGACATCACACCAGCTATTTAGCCTTAACCAGTTCCTTTTATCTGAGAACACTTGCCTGCAACAATTGCCTGGTCCTTGACTGCAGCTACCCCTCCCATTATGTGTCAGTTCCAAGACTATGGGAGCTGAAGAGTTTGAACCACTTTTTATTTTAAGTATCTTATTTTTCCTTTTTCTGTTTTTCCTTTTTGTTTTTTTCAAGTGGGAGACACCCCAGTTTTCTATTATTTTAGGGTGTGAATATGTGGTGGGATGAATGAATATGTATAGGAATTCCTGCAAAGAGCACAGAGACAGGTGACAAAGAAAAATCCCTTAAATTTAAATGGTCCTAAAGTCTGCCTTAAATTCACTGAATCTGTGTGTTCCTAATTTTGTGAAAGGGACCAAAGAAACTAAGCTGTCAGCTATATATAGTGCTAAGTGAGAGAGCTGCTAAACATCCTCTTAAAAAAGTGTCTTTTAGAAGTTGGTAATTAGTGCTGGGGTGTGGAGGGATGTGTGGGGAGGGATCATGAAACAAATTAGCCACCAGACAAATAGTAAAATTTAAGGAAGACACCTCAATTGGCCTGAAGATTGGGCTCTAGACATAAACAGTAATTTAGTTTAAATACCAAAATATTCATTCAGTGGGTAAACATTCATTTCACTGTGGTGGGTAAAAGTCCTATGATTGTAGCTTATAATTAAACAATTGGCCGCCTCTATGAAGTCCTGTTTTAGGATTTATAAGGATTGAGTCTCTGCTGTTTTAATTTGATCTGGCTAAACTGCAATTTCAACATTGCTACTAACTTGTTCATTTGATCAGATTTTCACCTCAATTTGATAACTGTATTATTCAATTCTTAGTTTAGTGATGTTTATAGTAGTGTAGCCTTAGTGATATCTTGAGTCATGTTTCTTTCAATAAGCAGCTGGATCAGAACTACTGAGAATCTTTGGTGGGTATTAGCCAGCCCACCTGAGAGCCTAACGAGCTCCCTCTAAATTAATCTTTTGGTTCTCATAGAAACCACCAAAAAAAGTGTGGGTCAGCTCATGACACTCTTGCTCATGTCAAGTAATACTTTAGTCTCATAGTCAATGAGTAAGATACCTGTGAAAATGAAGTGGTGGATCAAAATCTGTCCTGGATTACTATAGCCACAAAGTTATCTCTTTGGATCAAACTAGCTATTAGCAATGTAACTCAGAGCAAACTGGCATCAGTTTGGCCTTACTCCACAATATTAAGGCTAATGGATAAGAAAATAAGATCAATGGGAAGAACACAATTCAGACTTATTTTCATCAGTCTGAAGAGTGTAAGATTTAAAAAGACTGATTAAAAAAACCAGAAGACTGATGAAATGATGAAATAATGAGATTGATGGAAAAATAACCAACCCCTTTTTACATTTGAAGTGGAAGGGAAAAGGTTACAATGGTTACCATAGCCACTGTTCTGATAAAGTAAAAAGCTCTGAACTTGATTTAGGCTTAGACTCTGGGCTATTGCTCAGGCTGCTGCACTTTCTCACGCACTGCTCTGGACTGCAGCTCTAGCTTCTCGGCTCTGCTCTGGGCTGCTGCAGCTGCTGCACTCTCCTCAGCTCTGCTCTGGCCACACCACCTCACGTGAAGGATGGTTCCTGGTCTCTCAGCTCCCTCATTGGCTTGCCCTACCTGTCAAACCAGCTAACTTGGATTGCTGGCCTCTCTTGGTTGTCCCTAGGGCCCTGTCAGTCTCAGGATCCTTACTCCTCTTTGGCCCTTCCCCTTTCTCCATGCCCCCTTACATCAGGAATGGGAGATCTGACATGAGGTGATAGATGTCTAGGGGTGAAGTATCAAGGGTTGGTTTCTTCAGTCTTGGCTGGACTATTACATATTTGAAGGAAGAAAGGAAGGTTCCTTCTCTAAATGATGCATTGCCTATTTTGGTCAGGAGTGGCACCAGTTGCTCATACCTCTCCTTTACAAATCAGGAAGGGCATGGGTTGTGTTCACAAATCTTGGGTTGTGACTTCTGGATATGCACTAGATCTGACATAAGCTCATCTGCCATGCCTTAGATGTCTCTATTTAATATCCAGAGAGGAGTTGGACTCCTGTCAGACTGCATCAGACAGGACTCTCAGATTCCAGTTTATGCAGGACATGTCAGAGGCAGACTGGCATTTTTAGCCATCAATTTTATGACTGTCTCAGCTATGGATTTCTGGTCTTAGTTATTGTATTTTGTAAGTGATCTATATGATCTGGGATTAACTTTAATACCAGCTAGAGTAATTATCAAAGCATGTGGCATGCTGATGACACACTTACAGCTTCACATAAACTGGTAAACATTCTGTTAACCATAAGCCAAGAAGTTTAAATCCCAGGCCAGCTGGAAACATACTTTCTGGATCTCCTTCCTGACATGTTTGCTTTGTTTTTAAATTTGAAAAATGAGTGGCTGGGAAAATATGGAAGCAGAAGATTTCATTTGAAGTTTCAGACATTGCATGATCACATCTTATATGTCTTTCTCTTTTCTAACCACCTGGTCAGGAGAACTTCTGAGTGCCCTCAGCTGCGCAGTCCTGCTCTCACTGAACTCAGTTGCAATGCTTGTTGACTTCAATGAGAGCAAGGTCAAGCCCATGGAGTTCAATGGCAGTTGAGGATGCTCAGCACTTCACATTCATTTTTTATTAATGTTCTCTGAAGTGTATTAAAGGTTCGTCCTGCAAATCCTTGATTCTGATGGGCTTGCTTGTCTGACTAAGGACTACTCTTGTGAGTAAGAGTTTACAGGAACTGGGCTAATTTGTGTCATTGTAAGCCTCACCCTGTGCTGGGAGCAATGCAGAGTCTTGTGGTCTCAGAGAAATTTGCAGGGTGGGGGTAATCCCACCCTGAGCTTCCCAGTGCACACTGGGAGTGCACAGGCTGTTTCCTGCTATAGAGTGGTGACTCCCGCTCTGCCTGGTGCACCCAGCCCTCTCTGTGGGTGTGGAACAGGAGGTCTAGCTTAGAAAGAGGATCATTATGCTTCTTGGAGAGAAATGCTGCAGAGTGGAGCCAGATCTGCACACCATGTATACTGTGAATGTGAAAAATGAAAGGAATAGGGCAACAAACGATGAAACATAAAGCACATGCCAGAGAACACTCAAACATGAGCACATTTAGGAAAAAGGGTTAAGTCAGTAATGAATCACCAGAAGTAGTTCCCTGTTTAGGGCCTGAGCCGAAGCCCATTGAAGTCAAAGGGAGAATTCTTGCAGCACAAGTGCAGCATTAGATGAATGTAAGTAGCCCTACACAGCCTTTCCTCCTTGTAGAGGACATGCTGGGAGCAGGGGCTGGGCGCCTGGTCAGGGATGTGTTTCTGATGCAGAGAGGATTCTTGAGCTGTGGGGTAGTTCTCAGGCAGCCCTTGCAAAGCTGCTCTCAATGAGAACAGGGCCAAGCCCAGGGCTGCTTTAATTTATGTTTAGGGTCCTGAAGCAGGCCAGAATCAGGGTGTTGTAAAACTACAATTGTCCACTCTGGGCTACATCACCCATGCTGTGCTTTTTAGGAGGCTCAGCATAGAATCTAACCCTTTGGCTTTGGCCACATTCAACCCAAGGAAGTTTGCTGCCATGCACTGAATGTTAGGAGAATGGCAATATGGAAGAAATCATTGAGTATCAATAGCATATAAATGACCCTCAAACCTCTCAGGTCTAGTCAGTTTGCCTAGAGGAAAGAAGTACAGTACTCTCAAAGAATAGAATATGGAACACAGGACTGAATCCTGAAGAAAACTTAAGCCATTTTCAGGGGGAAAAGCCTTTTCCTCAGAACTTGGAGGTGGAGGGAAATTACTAGACTGATAGGGATTAGGGGAAAATGAAAGAAGAATAGGACCCTGAGACTCAAATGTTGAATAAGAATATCACAGGCAACAGTGCTGAATGAAGCATGCAGCAGTAGAAGAATTAGGAATGAGAAGCTTTGGGACTGAGCAACAACCATTAAAATCCATCAGTGGTGCCATTTCTACAACCGTCACTGCAACACTCTGATCGATGGGGATCGAGTAAAGCAATGTGGCTGGAGTTATATCAGGGATGAATCTGGCCCATTCAGTCAAAAAGGAATAACTTGGCTCAAAACAGAAATGGAAGCAAAATAAGCTGCTGAAAGTTTCTGAGAAACTGTGGTTAGAAGGGCAGGTTTTCATGGGAACAATTAAAAAAGTATTTTAAGAATTGATTGAAAAAATGTTCCTGGGTGGCTAGTGAACCACCTAACAAAGACCGTCACACTTTAATATTTTGAAAGGTGAATTCTTTATGCATTGGTTTGGAAACAAACTGTGCTTTATCCCACTAAGTTGCAGATATTTTAGATGGTCATTAAATACCTTTTTATTATTTACTTTTTGATTGGAAAAAAAACTTGGATAGCAGATATTTTTCTGTTCAGGCAAAGAAATGGCCAGAGACTCTTCTGCTAGTGACTATATTTAAAGATTCTTTTTTCCTGAGGCGGTGGTGGTGGTGGGGTGTTGGTCCCCAGGGTGAGGCAGAGGCCAGGAGCAAGAGCACAGCAGGGCGTGTGTGTGTGTGTGTCGGTCCCTGGGGTGAGGCAGGGGATGGAGGAGAGCACAGCACAGCGGGGTGTGTGTGTCGGTCCCTGGGGTGGTACAGGGGCTGATGGCAAGTACAGCAGGATGAGGGGTTGGTCCCTGTGGTGAGGCAGGGGATGGAGGCAAGCACAGCAGGGCAAGAGTGGGGCAGTTGGTCCTCAAGTGAGGCAGAAGCTGGGGGCAAGAGCACAGTGGGGTGGGGTGGGGTTGGTTCCCAGCGTGAGGCAGAGGGCAGGGACAAGAGCACAGCGGGGGTGGGGAAGGTGTTGGTCCCCGGAGCAAGGAAGGGGCCAGGGCCAAGAGCACAGCGAGGGGACAGGAGGAGGAAGGGTGTCGGTCCCTGGAGTGAGGCAGGGGCCGGGGCAAATATAGCAGGGCAAGGGGGGGGGCAGACAGGAGCCCACCTTGGGGCAGCACAGACACAGTACCTACCTCTCTTTGCCAGAGTTGGGTGCCTGGGTGCCAGTTCTTTCTCTCTCCAGCTGAGCTACAGTTCCTCCAGGCAACAGCAGCTGCTTTTCCTGCCCTCCCGGTGGGGAGGCTAATTGCAGTTACTCCTGTAACCAGACTTTTAGTGTCCAGTCTGTAGTGCTGACAGGACACCGCCAGGTCCACTCTTTGACCAGAAAGTCCGGTTGAAAACTGAACACCTGGCAACTATAATGGGCCCCTTGTGAGTGTGGGCCCAGCGCGATGGCACCATTAGTGCCATAGTAAACCAGGTACTGGTGGGGGAAGGATCTGTTTTTGCTAGTATAAAATATGCATCAATATTACATTCTGCACTCCCATTTCCACCTTCCTATGGCTGAATGCCGAATAGACGACTATTCCTGTATTTCCTATCAAAACACATTGTGTATTCACTTTCACTGAATTCTTAATTTATTTGTTTTGAAATAGTGGCAAAGCAGTTGAATATTTTACTAGGCTGTAATTTCCACCTAGCAGCAGTTAACTTAGACATGGGAACCTGATCTTACACTTGCTAAGAATACTAGCTCTGTGAGGAATTCCTAGCTGGCTATTGTCCTCATGCTCAGCTAGTCTCCTCATGGGATTTAAAGGTATAAATAGAGAGAGACAACAGACGACACTGGCAGATTTCTCTTTCTGCCCTTCCAAGCTTCCCAAATGAATGACTCTCCACACTTTGTTGCTATAGAAAGATTTGGATCCCTGTTTGGCAGCTCAAAAGACTAGTAAAACATGTCTTTTGGAGGGATTCAAATGAAGCCTCATCCTCTACCTCTCTGTGTAAGAGAATGGAGAAGCCTAAAGATACTGTAGGTTATGCCCTCGATGTCTCAAGGATTGTTGTGCCATCTTCCATGCGATTTCAGTACTCTCCAACCCTGTCACTGTTCCCTCTTCCATCTTGGGTCAGAGATTCCTATATGAACTCCCACCTTGAGTGATTTAAGACATTTTAATTACTTATGTACAAAAATCTAAGTCTACAACGTGCTCTGGTAGCCAAGGACTTGAAACTTCTACTCGTGAGTCTTTATTGGACTTTAACAGAGAGGCAATACTTAAGTTAATACTACAGGAGTGAAATTTTGGCCCCATAGAAATCAATAGAAGATCTGCTATCCACTTCAGTGGGGCCAGGTTTTCACCCTTGGAGCTTTATATGAACTAAAGAACTTCACGGTTGTTTCTTCCTGCACTGAGGCAGAGAACAGAATGGACCTCAGTGGATATGCAGAGCAATCTTGACTTTCCAGTTCTGTCACCAGCTCTAATAATAGTTGTTTACATGGATGCTCAGAAGGAGGTGTACAGAAGGGAGGGAGAAGATAAGACCGTGACCAGTAACTTCAGATAGAACTCATCTAGTTATTCCTGTTTTCTCTTTTCTTCTCTCTTCTGCTGCTTATTTGTGTCCAAAATTAATAGTTATGATAGTGGAGGATGGTTGTGGAGGATTTGGAGGATTTCCTTTAAAAGCACAACAAAGCTACTTCTTGTGATTGAATGAATCTTCCTTACCACATACAAGTACAAAAGATTTAGGGTATCAGCACTTGGATATCACATTTGGCATGGTTTAGACCAGTGGTTTTCAATCTTTCTCATACTGCGACACTCTTTTCTATACCACCAAGGAGCCCCACCATGCACCCCATTTCCCAGTATAGGAAGGGCAGGGTGGTTGCACCCCCCAAGAACTTTCTGCAAAACCCAGGTTGAAACCCCTGGTTTAGATTGTTAGCCCTAAATACCATGCGAACAGCATTATTGTGTTTCAGTGATATGTACTGTATAAAAAACTAAGATAGAGAGATAAAGTCAGTATACAAATGAACGTGGTGTTTAGTTTAATATGGGCAAGCTACATGGATAGTCCTGAACAAAGCTGTGTAAAGAATAAAATAAATACATGTATAAATGATTACAGCCACCAGAGAAACTGAAGTGGAAAAATTGTATTTCTATTGGGTTTGCAATATTGTTAGTGAAACATTCTGTGGATTCATGTAATCCAGTTTAAGTTTTTGCCACAAAACCAAATCTGAGGGTCTATTTGAACCTAAAAGCAATGGGAAAGATAGTTCAGCTGGCCACAGTCGTTATGGCAAATATAGAGCTGAATTTCCACCAATTTACGGAGCCCCACCATTCAGTTCACAGTGCTGGAAACAGCAATGTAGCAGACTAGTGGCCCACTAGCCCTTTGCTGTGCATGAGAGCAGCTTTATTTATATTTATACAAATTCAGTTGCCATAATAAAAAGCCGGAGAAGCAACAATCCTTGTTAATACAATCTGTCCTTTGCCAGCTGCTGCACTTGTCTGATAGTTACAGCTCTTCCTTTCAGGACTTTTCCTCTTAACTGCAACTGTGTGAACAGAAAAGCTTTTTGAAGTGCTCTTATTTACAGTCCTGGAAAAGGGAGTGCGATCAACACACAAGGTCACCAAATGCCTAGGGAAAACAGTAAGGATTATTTCCAGAGGCAACATAGTGGCATAGCTTCTTGCTCACTCACAAATTGCATGTGACACTGTACTTTGAAATGCATTCTCTGACCTAGCTGGAGCTGGTTATTAATTTCAGATATCTGTTCTTTAATGGGGGTTAATTATTCACATACACTCTGTAGACTGTAAATTATTTGTATTGTGACAGCATCTGAAGGCCTCACTCACTAGCTGCTTTGAAAGAATAGAGAATTGGACCCCTAAATGTGATAGTAAGTGTATCTATTCCATAAAAGTGGCACTGACCCCTGAAGAGTGTAGTTAAAGAGAGTGGGAGGAATAAGTATATGTCTTTCCCAGCTGTGACAGTCCCACTGAAGCAAACATAGACAAAAATTAAGGGCCCAGACATTGCAACCGTCACTCATGTGTGGATTTTTATGCAAAAAATAATTCCATTGACCTCAAGCGGAGATAATGCGAGTAAGGATAACTTGATTACTCATGAAAGGGTTGCAGAATCAGGCCCTAAGACAATGGTTCTCAACCAGGGGTATGTGTATACCTGGGGGTATACAGAGGTCATCCTGGGGATACATCAACTCATCTAGATATTTGCCTAGTTTTACAACAGGCTACATAAAAAACACTAGCGAAGTCAGTACAACCTAAAATGTCATACAGTGACTTGTTTTATTCTGCTCTATATACTATACACTGAAATGTAAGTACAATATTTATATTCCAATTGATTTATTTTATATTTATAAGGTAACTTGAGAAAGTAAGCAGTTTTTCAGTAATAGTGTGCTGTGACACTTTTGTATTTTTATGTCTGATTTTGTAAGCAATGTGAGCTGAAACCTGGGATTACACAAGACAAATCAGACTCCTGAAAGGGGTACAGTAGTCTGGAAAGGTTGAGAGCCACTGCCCTAAAATATCTACCGGTATTTGCAGTTCCTCATTTAGTAACACTTTCTAAAGGCCTGCCACCAGTTTAGAGGAACACATACACACTCTCTCTCTCTCTCTCTCTCTCTCTCTCTCTCTCCTTAGCCTAAGATTTTAATAAAACAATTTCATAGGTCTAGAAACTAGGGCCCAGCTCCTCAGTTGGTGTAAATTGACATTGTTCCATTGACTTAAGAGAGCTATCCTGATTTACACCACCCGAGGATACAGCTCCACAATGATAGCTGCTCTATTAAAATGTACAATAGGTTGGATAGGTAGAATATAAACTGTGAGCATTATATAAGCAGACACACAATTGGTGGTTTATATTTTTAATGAAATATCCCGATATTTTTATGGATAAAACATTAAAATAATGTTATATCAGGGAAATACAATATACAGTTATTTGGATATTATGATATTGAGTCAAATTTGTCCTGAACGTACACCTGTTGACTTCAATGAGGTGATACTACAAATACATTTGACTATCAAAAATGCCATACATATTACTCACTGGCATTATTGACTGGGAAAGATACATGGAAAATACATTATTATTATATGCAATGTTATATAGTCTGTTTGACACCTGGCTGCTGCAGCATAATCTCTTGAGGGGGGAAACCTGCAGTTCCTGCTCCATGGCAGGTGAGCTAGATGGTTAGGATTTCAGCCAGTTTGTTGCTTCATTTATTTGCTGCCTGTAGAACTCAGTGTGAACAATATTGTGACAAAAACAATCTGCTGCGGCTCTCCGAAATAGTGGTACCTAAATGAGAAGAGCCTACGTCGGTTGTCTTGTGCTGAATGATCCTTCCCGGTTTGCTGTGTTCATTCCTGTAGCTTAGTATCATTTGTTTTTATTTTTGGTCTTTCTAGGAGGAGATGTGATGGTTATTTGCAGATCAGACCCAATCCTGCTTCCACTGAAATCTGTGAGAATGTTGGCCCTGATCCAACAAAGCACTTAGGTTCTGATCCTGCTCCCATAAAATTTAATAGCAGAAGTCCCACTGACTTTAGTAAGTGCAGGATTAGCACTTAAGCATTGGGAATACTCAGATGCTTAAAGTTGTGTATGTGCTTTAGTGCATTTCTCTTTTTGGGCCTTAGTGACCAATAAAAGCAGGATTGAGAGCCTTAATTTCTTTTGGGACGATTGTTGCATTTTGATAATCAAATACTTTTTTCTGTCAAGACTAAAAATTAGAATTATGTAAAACATTTTTGGTGAGATCAGTGACTATGCAAAAGAAGCCTGGCAACACCAAGGCTTGATGTAGTTTTGTTTGAAAGGTTCAGGTCTCTTTTGACCAAACCCAGGCCCAGTTTCAAGTGGACATGGGGTTACATACGGTTTGGCATCCAAAAAAGGTGTAACTTGCCATTCTGTATGATCTGGATGCAAAAAGAAATGAGAAAGTTCATTCTGAACATAGGGTTTATCTGAACCTGAAGCTCCAAGTGAAATTTAGGCACTATGAGCTGGGATGAATAGAAACTGTAGGAAATGTTTGCGCAGGCCCCCCTGGTACAGTACAACCACCTCTTTTCTCACGGCTTCTCTAACAACATTTTGTTTCTCTTGTTTCAGTGACATCAAGCTAAGCAAGAAGACACATTAATTTGTCAGTGACATTTTCTGTTATTTTGACTCTCTTCTTTTTCTTCAGATTCCCTAGAATAGGCATGAGCTGCTTTTGTTTGTCAGAGCAGAAGGGCCCAATCTTGCATTTCACGCCACACTTGAAATAAGCACTAATAGGACTTAGGCACCTAAATCCCTTTGACGATCTGAGCCTGATCCTCAATAAGATAATCCAGATAAGAGTCTGACCCAAAGCCCACTAAAGTGAGTGGAAAGTCTCCCACTGACTCTGCTGAGCTTTGGATCAGGCTGCAGCTCAGCAATAAGTTCTGTACAGTTGGTGATGGCTTTCTGGAAATTTGTTCAGAAAAAGGTGCAGTATATCAAAGCTAGGATCTGAGGCTGGTTTATTCTATCACACCCTCATTAAAAGGCTCCTTTTTAATATTCCTACAGGGTGAAATCCTGACACCATTGAAATCAATGGGGGTAGGTCTACACAGCCAGTGGCAGCAAGCCTCCCAGCCCCACTCAACAGACTTAGGCTAGCGGTGCTTGCACTAGTGCTCTAAAAATAGCTGTGTAGATGGCACTTTGAAGTTCTGGCTTGGGCTGGAGTTTGGGCTTTGAAGCCCCCCTCAATCTGCAGACTTCAGAGCCCCAGCTGCAGCCTGAGCCACAACTTCAAAGTGTTATCTACACAGCTATTTTTAGAGTACTAAACTGCTCTCTTTGTTCGGGTACGTCTACACTGAAATTGGAGATGTGACTGCAGCTCAGGCCAGCATACCTGTACTAGCTTTAATCTAGTTAGCATGGCTAAAGGTAGTAATGAAGAGGCATTGGCATGGACTTCAGTGCAGACTGTACAATCCTGGATCCTGAATATGCCTTTAAGTTCCAAGCCTGCACTGGGGTCCATGCTGTAGCACTGTCCCTCTTATTTTGAGCTATGCTAGCTAGATTTAAGCTAGCATGGGTATGCCTATGAGTTGCAATCACACCTCCGATTCCAGTGTAGATATACCCTGAGAGTCTGGTGTTTACAAGCTCATGCATAAAAATACATGTGCAACAAAATGCCTAATATGAATACAGTATTTCCCTGACTATGCTTGCAAATTGGGAATTTGCATGTACAACTACCCAATATTTGCATGTAATTATAATAACTATTGTAAAAATGAGGCATATAATTTCACCCACATTTTTTCATGTGTCCCTTGCCTTCTGACTGAGCTGGTGAAAATCAAGCCTTTAAAATCTGAGGCTCTCCAAGGTGCAGTTCTAAAGAGAGCTCAGCATTTTTTGCTGTTTGTCAAACCTTTTTCAGCAATTGTTTTACTTTGTATTCTGCCCACAGAAGTGTGTACTTGTGAAAAAGGCCAGCACAAACAAATATGTTTAATTCCTCATAAAAGGCTTAACAAAAATAACCCCCACTGTTTTCATTATTCAATACAATTAAAGAAAAAAAAGCTGCAGGGCTGATTCCATCTTGTGCTTGGATAAAGACAAATCTGCAAATATGTTTTGCCTTTTCTGCAAAAAAGATGGATTCCACCATCTGTAAGTGGAATTTGATGTGGCCTAGTTGCATAAAGTAAGTAATACACCTCAGTCATCTAGTAGGGATGGCAGAGTGAAAAAATTGAGTTTTGATTCCACTGCATTGCGTTGTGACCTTGGGTAAGGTGATGAACTTGTCCCTGGTGTCAAAACTGGACTCAGCTGTCTCAGATTGTAGTCTGTCTGTCTTTGCTACTGTTGGAATTTCTGTGTATTCAGGTAGCAGTGTCATATGAAGCATCCATTCAAATGCATGGGATGTCAGGACATGCTAGGCATATCTAGTTGCATTGTATGAATGCATTTATTTGGATCTACAGTACCTTACACTTCAATAGGCAGCGGCACTGGTAACATTGTTGACATTTCTGTGGCTGTAATTACATGTCTGAAATAAAGCGCCATTAAGATGAATGAAGGAAATTCACATCTGTCTTGGTGAAATTGTTTTATTTTGTTTGCATCTCCAGCATGAAAATAGTATATTATTGTCTTTGTAAATAGCAAATAGAATGGGCTAGAAGCTTCATTTAATTAAAAAATTGGATTTTAGAGAGTTCATCAAAATTGCTCATAAAATCAGAAATTTGTGATTTGTGCTGTTACAGATTATACATAGGAACATAATAGCTCCATTCTGGGTTGGACTACGGTCAGTCTTGCCCATTATTCGATCTCCAAGAGTGGCCTGTACCAGAGCTTCAGGGGGAGTGTCCAGAACAGGGAAATTATGGAGAGAACCACCCATCTTCAATTCCTGACTTCTGGTAGTCATGGCTAAAAGCCATTGATGGACCTATCCTACATGAACTTATTCAGTTCTTTTTTGAACCCAGTTATATTTTTGGCCATCACATCATCTCATGGCAATGAGTTCTACATGTTAGTTGTGCATTGTGTGAAAAAGTACTTCCTCTTGTTTGTATTAATCCTGCTACTTATTAATTTCATTGGGTGATCTGGGTTTTGCACTATGTGAAAAGGTAAATAATGCATCCCCATTCACTTTTTCCAATTAGGGTGACCAGATGTCCCAATTTTATAGGGACAGTCCTGATTTTTGGGTCTTTTTCTTATATAGATTTCTATTACCCCCTATCCTGTCCTGATTTTTCACATTTGCTGTCTGGTCACCCATTTCCAATCCGTTCATGATTTTGTAGACTTCTATAATGTTCCCCTTTAGTTGTCTCTTTTCTAAGATGAATAGCCCTAATCTTTTTAATCTCTCCTCACATGTAAACCATTCCATCCCCTGGATCATCTTTGTTACCCTTCTCTGAACATTTTTCACTTCCACTATATTCTTTCTGAGGTGGAGTGACCAGAACTGTGCACAGTATTCAGTGTGTGGGTACACCATGAATTTATATAGTGACATTATCTTTTTTGTCTTATTTTCTATCCCTTTCCTTATATTTCCTAACATACTTTACCCTTTTTTACCACCACTTGTCTTTAACTTCTGGATTAATGCCCAGGACATGGAGGTAGGGGCTCTACGTTTAGATCAGGTGTTTGTCCAGTCAGTTGCAAAGCACAACACTTTGAAAGTCAGCACTTTGATGCTGACAATGGAAGATGGTTAACGCTGAACTTTTATGGGTATTTCTATGGGAAATAACTATATTCTGCTTACGTAGGAGGCATTGAATTCCTAGCAGTCGTTCTCTCATATGCAACACACTTCCAGCAATAAACCAATATTTTCAAACATTTTTAGCAATTTTTCATTTAGCAAAATCAAACTATATAAAAAATCCCAACATATTAAACTCGATTGTTCAGAAAGGTGAACAAAGGGGAGGAGCTAGTTAGAAGGAAATGTGAGGCAAACTTGATAACAGAGGGATATATAGCTCCTCATTTTATCAAATCACCCCCCCATGTTCCTTTCCTTTGTCTTTCCTTGTCCTTTGAGGGATCACAAGGTGAAAGTGAACCTAAAGGGGTTTCTCATCACAGAGACAGAATCCGAAAAGATAAAACAGCATAGTACATAAATGAACTGTGCTAATAAATTGTTCAAACCCCCGCAACATCCATAATCACCCAGCAGGACACACAGTGTCTTTCAACTGAACATGATACCCCCCTGATTTAAACCAACACTTTGCACTGCTTCACTATTCAGACTGGCCACAGTGCTACATGACAACTAACAGCTGAAAGAATAAATCAAGGATACTGGCCCTTAGAAGCACTTACTTGACCTTACTTGACGTGACCTGTAATATCTCATTGGCTGGGGAGGGGAGTAGCCTTTCTCTAGGGAAAGTAATCACATCCTCCCTAATTTTTCTTTTCTGAATATGTGTGAGTGTGTTTGGGGGAAGGGGGTTGTCAGAGAGGAAATATTTCCCCTCTACTTCCCCCCCAGAGATTATTCTCAGGAAACCACAATATAAATCTTTATTCTGCAGGGAAGTATTTGTCATGTGAAAAATGTTAATAGTAATCCAGTATCACACTGAATGGGAGGGCTTGGGGGGTGGACGCTCTATGGTTATTTTTTGGCCTGGCCACTGTTGCACAGGGGAGTGGTTGAGGGAGTTGTAAATTTTTATGACTACATTTCCAAATATTGTCAAAGGGGCCTAGAGTTGTGCTTTCAAATCCATTTGTGCATCTAACTCAAAATATAATCAGAATCTTACACTACATGCTAATGTGTCTAAGAAAATGGGTCACATTTTCAAAAAATGCACATGGCCAACTCTTCATGCACAAACACCTGTATGTGCAGGCATTAGAATCCATCACCTGCATGCACAGGTATTAGGCCATGTTCACACTGCACTTTTGTTATTAAAACTTTTGTTGCTCAGGGGTGTGGACCCCCACATCCAAATGATAAACGTTTTAACGGCGAAAAGTGCCACTGTGAACAACGCTTTGTCAGTGGGCGACGCTTTCCTGGCAACGAAGCTACCTCCCCTTTTTGGGGGTGGTTTTGTTTTGTCCCCAGGATCTAGTGTGGGGATCTAGCTTTCCTAAATTGAAACACCCTCAGGGTCCCAAACTTTGATTACTCATGCTGGTCCAAAGGGGGCAACAATCTGATACATCATCTGACAGTGCGTCCATAATTCCTATGAGTAAAATATGTAGTCACCGATCAGATCTTAGCAAAAACCAGAAAGGACTTGTGGTTTCAAGCTTCTGATTTTCTTTCAGGGGGATAGATTCAGAAAGGGACATGGGCATTGTGATGCTCAGAGTCACTATGCCCAATTTTTAGGCTCCTAGAAAATCATTGGGATTCACAGATCCTGGGTTTGGCACCTAAACTCCCTATACAATGAATGGAGAAAGATAGCTGCCTAAGACTGTCATTCAAAAAAACAGGGCTCTGAGTGGGCAGCCACTTAAAATAGCCCACGGGAGATGCTGAGGAGATGAGGAGGAGTGCTGAGCCTTGCCCACTCAGGGGGGAGGGAGGCACCTATCTCTGCTTGGGATTCACAATCATGAATTTTTCCCAGGAGTCAGGCACCTGTGTCATTTCCTGCAAGAAACAACACTTGCAGTCATAGCAGGAAGAACTCCTGAGAGCTGGCAATCAGGGCAAGAAACGCAGTAGTCTGTGATGTCTCAAAACACCCCAGGCCAGTAAAAACAGGCCATGGGACAATTGGTGGGTTTCTCCTTCCCTAGATGTCCTGCACAGGGGACCTCATGGTCCGAGTGGAGTATCTTCCGCATATTTACACGCAGCAGTTGGGCCTCAGTTTCCCAGTCTGTCTCGCTTGCTGTACATGATAAGCTTGTTCTCCCCGTAATTCGAAATGGGGCCATTGTTTCTCTTTCCGGGGGTGGAGGGCTATCACTTCCTCATTTACTACCACTAATTGATCATATACATGGGAGAAGGTGGGGGCCACCTACCCACACAAAACTGGTATCTTGAGCAAGGATATCTGCATAGTCTTTATAGGTCTCAGATTTGTGCAGAGGACTTGGGTGGGATATGCTCTTTGGCATGATGGTCCCTCACCAGGGTTGTCGAGTTCACTCACCTCTACCCATGCAGGTTCCATAGAGGAGTGACTTAGATCCTGAGATTATGTTTTTCTTGTTCTGCCCGGACCTCACCAAATTGTTCCCAGTACCTGCTTAGTATAACTGAGTAGGCCAGCATGGCTGCTAAGCCCACCCACATGCTTGTTGAATGTTCCCCCACTTTCAATCATACTTGCTGTGTGGGGTAGGACTTTATGTCCCCATGGACACACTGGAGGAATATTGTTCCCCCTGTGTCCTTCCCTGGGTCTGTGAGCTGCTGGTGGATAAGGGTCTGATTACATCCTGAGTCCACCAGCCCTATTACTTTCTTTCTCTCCACCCATACCGGGACTATTAGCTTGGCAGGACTTTTCTTCTGGGGCCTAGAATGGTGCATACTTGCCCGAAGTTGAATTCCATATAGGGGTTGTCTCTACAGAAGGGGCCCATCTGCTCACAAAGGAAGCACTTCCTGTTGGATATCTTAAATGTCAGGGTTTGGCCTGGCAAGCTGTTACCATGTTGGTCTGACCTCTTTGTGGCTTCACAATGAGTTCTACTAGATGGTACCAAAGGCCCTTATGGGTGGCAGAGGGTTCTGACAAGCTACTGTCCTTCCTTGCTGCTCTGGTGTGGGGATCTAGCTTCTTTTCTTCAGCCTGTGGAGCCTGGCTGGACCTTGTACCTCCCATCAATGGCTCTTGGCAAGTCTCTCTATCCTTTTGTGACCAGCCTCTGGACATTCTGGTGGCGACAGGGGGTGGTAGGCAGCTAGGTAGTTTTCTAGAATATTCACAGCATTCTTCAGGGTCTCAGGCCAATGCCCATCCTCCTGCTGGTAAAATCTGGACAAATTGTTCTATGAGTATGAGCTCTGCCACCTATACCCCCAACCAGGGCTCTGGTTTCAGCCACCACCAGCAATGATCTTTTAACTTCTGGGCCATCATCCACAGATGTCTCCCCCTGGGTGTTATGCCTCCTCCCAGGACCATCACAGGTGGGTCTCCTTGGTGATGTCTGAATAGAGCATGCAAAACCATGCTCTAAAGTGTCCCTAGCCTCTGTTTGCCAGAAGCTGGGAATGGGCAGAAAGGGATGGATCACTTGATAATTATCACTTGATGATTACCTGTTCTGTTCATTCCCTTTGAAACATGTGGCATTGGCCACTGTTAGAAGACAGGATACTGGGATAGATGGACCTTTGGTCTGACCAGTATGGTCATTCTGATGTTCTTATGCAATTGAGGATCACCTCTTTTACCTTCACTTAGTCTCAGGCCAATGCTGAGTCGAGTTCCCAGTAGGCAGTTTGAGCCGGTCCTAATAAATGGGGCACCTAGCACAGCCCAGTGTTCCGGGGCCCATCCTGTGGTGGATGCCACCCACTCAAAAGTAGTGAGAATGTCTCAGGATTGTTATCTGGGCCCATCTTGGCCAGATTTACCAAGATGGGCGTCATACGAGGGAAGCAGGGTTAGTGTTCGCTCTCCCTCTCCATCCCGGTCATCCCTTGAGGCTGGAGCACAGTCAGCATTTATTCTGTTGCGGCTCCTGGCTAATTCCCTTACCAGCTGTTGCTGTTATTGCTGCTGGGTGGCCTGCTGCTGATTTTCAGTGACCTATTTTAACAGCCACTCTAGATCCACTTCTCTTAAGGATCTTTTTTAACTCCAGAACCTCTCTTTTCTCTTTCACAGCAGGGCTGACTGAATACCTGTATTCTCTACCACTTGTAAAAGGGTCCCTTGATGTTTTTTGCCCAGATGGTTGGAGAATCTGACCAAATTTTGTTATTTATGCTGGATGTCTTCAGTGCAGGCCCCAGCTTCCTACTTTCTTACTTTTCCTTTCAAGGAGCCCTGCCCTTTGCAGGCTGTCTTAAGTCTCTCTGGCTTACCCTGGGAGTTCACTGCACTCTCCATTAGGTCAGGGAGAAGATCTCCTGGCTGGGAATTACCTCTGAGTCTCCAGGAGTCCCTCCAGTTGACTGTAGTTTCCTCCCTTTTAAAGTCATCCTCCCTACCATACATGTTTGACTGGTCTGGAGAGGTCGGGCTAACCCTACACCCAGGGCATCTCTGGCACCTTCCTCATTTGAATGGGGGGGGTCTATACACCCTGTCACATAGGGATTTTGTGAATACCAGTGGTGCCTAAATCTGGCATTTAGGCAACTAAAGTAGTAGTTAGGCATCTAAATTCCTCTGTGAACCTAGGCCAGGGTCTCATTTTTTCAGTCTTTTTGCTTTTTTATTAACTTTTTAGTTACATGTATCTTAAGGAATTCAGATTATACCCAAGAATATCTTCTTGGTTCTGGAGTGTAGAGATGGACTAGAATCTTAGGTGGCATAAATTGGCATGGCTTCATGGACTTCACTGAAGCTATGCTGATTTATACCAGCTGAGAATTTGGCTCAGTGCCTGACCACAAGAAAAAAGTTATCTGTCTTCTCTCACTTTTCAGGAAGTGCCATCTTGTGATATATGTAGGCTTTCTTCTTTTGCGCTCTCTAAATTACACAGCCCTTCAAATAAGGAAATACTAGAAATCATGAATACTGGAAATCATTTACCAGCTACTTCTTCACTGGGGGCTACCTTATAAGGACTAGCTGGAAAGCTCTCGATCATGGCACAATGATTAAACAACACTGATAAATGGCTTGTTAAAGTTGAACAAAGGTTGCTCAGACATCCTGGGATTGTCTGGCAAAAAAATACTTTGATGTTTATGTCTAGTAGATTGGAGGGAATGATACAGTACAGTTATCTCCTAAAAATAGTATTATTCCATCCCTAATTATATAGCCATGTGTCAGTGACAGTATGAGTTATGGACATGGCAGATCTGCCTATGGGCTTCTTGTCTCCATGGCAAATCTGCCAAGGGGTTCATTTTTCTAACATGCATTCAAGTTTTCAGAAATTTGACAAAGTTTTTTATGTAGGAATCAGTTTTATGAATCGGCATCTGTTGTTTAATTGTTCAGATTCTGCCAGTGGTTGACATTCTTTCCTCCATTTTTATAGATAAGGGTCTGATCCTGCACCCCTTCTTCATGTAAGTAGTCTTGACTCGTGTGATTAGGTCCATATGAGTAAGGGTTTGCAGGTTTGTGCCTCAGAATCTCTTGCTACCTATTAGGAAATCTACTTTGATACATTTAGTTTACATGGAACTTGCGCAGTAATGATATGTAGATGATTTTTCCATGGAGCCTCCCCAATGAATTGTTTATAGTGCTCTTGCAGAGTGTAAATCATAACTCATTTGCTAGGTGTTTTTTTTTTCCAGATTGAGCAAAATTATATTATTTAAAATATTTTGTGCAAATAAATAAGTTTTCTTGAAACTGCAGTTCAGTGTTTCAAGACTTTGAGAGGCTTATTTATTTATTTGTTTGTTTAGAGTGGTCCAGTATTAGTAATATTTACTATTTTTCATCATGTGCTCTGAATTTTAGTATTTTTCCTGACAGCCTTGAAATAATTAACTGCCAAATTATATACATTTTACCTCATTATACTATGGGTAATTTCGACTCTAATGTTCACTCAAAGAACAGAAAAATTACGTCATCATAGGTAAATATTAGAGTTACAGTTCAGAGCAATCCTCATGTTTTTTAGTTTTAACTTTATCAGTAGTATGAGCAGACTATAGGATATGAATGCCTCAATTTTTCAAAAAATCAGTGTCTCCTTTAATTACTTATCCTAGCTTCAAGGAAAATACCATACCATGTTTTATTTATAAGTCCAGATTACTTTAAAATACTTATTAATACAATGAAATAAGACACAGGTCCACAAAGAGTGATACATTTTAAAGCAGATAGATCTGACAATACATGTGTTAAATGTGTGTTTATTTTTACATTGGAGGCTGAGACAGTTTAGGTTTAATCTCACACTGTTCACAACATAAAATGTATCCTCTACTGCAAAGATAACTGTGCAGCTGAGTTTGCAGTGATGAAATAATAAAATTAACAGGAGAATTGACAGTTGGAGAAAGGACTGTGGAAAAAGAATGACAAGGTAGTTTCTCCAGAATTATAAGCAATTAGTCAATAAACATAGCCATCCATACAAAGGGACAAAATCTAGAGCGAGAGTTCCTTTGGGCTGCAGTGAAGTGATCTTGACCTGTCAGTGGAAAAGATCTGCAGGAGGGATGTATATGAGGCATGCAGGGGTCAAATGAAAGCCTAGAACATTGTATCTTGATGGCAGATGAAGGTGATATTAGGTCTGATACTGTGAAGTGCTAAGCTCTATGCACTCACACTACAATCAAGGGGTGCAGAAGGTGCTAGGCACCTGATAAGATCTAGGCCCATCGTTACATAATTCATTAAGGCTAGAATTTTCAAAGTCCCCTGACTTAGGGACAGATTTTTTAGGGTGTTCAGGCACCTGAAGCTGCAAATAGGCACCTAATGGATTTTCAAATGGGCCTAGTTGCCTAACTCCCATGGATTTCAGATACCTTCAAAAATTTGACCCTTAGGGTTCCAACTGCCACTGAATATCAATAGTAAATTTAAAATCCCAGCCTATGTATTCATTTCTAAACACTGTATTGTATTCACATTTTACTATTAATATTTAAGATTCACTTTGTATGTACAAGGATTGTTCAGTGTTGAATCCTAGCTGAGCATTGGTCCCTGAACAGTCATGTGGTGCTTTGTGGGGCCAAATGGAAAATTAATTGTATATAATAAGCACCTTTTACCTCCAGTAGGGAGGGGTGGACTCATGGTAATATTTCCTTTCACTTTGCCTTAATTTTGAGTCCACAAATGTAGAGTAGGAAGGGTGGGGATGAAATTCCATTCATACCTGATTCTTTTTTTGATCTGGCCAACAGATTTCACCTTGTGACTGTCCACTCCTTTATGTTCTGAAATTAATTTAATGAGACTTTCCCCTCAGTACTGTCAGATCCAGCTAACAGAATGTAACTTTAGTATGGTGACAGAACAGCAAAGATTTTTACCTCATTGTGTGACTTTCTGCTCATCCACCTACACAAGGAAACAACTGTAACAATGAGAGTCAGTAAAATTGCTCCTAATTTGTGCACTTGACATACTGTATGTATCCAATATACCATGGAAGCTTTTAATGTCAGGCTTTCGGCAAGCCCAGTCCTGAGGTAACTGAAGTGGATGGGAGTTTGCTGCTTCAGGCACGAAAAAACTTCCCAAATCTGTAAGTTGAGTGCAATAAAATACAGCTTTTGCTACTACAAAGAGAGGGCCTTCTCAGCCTCTCATTACTGCAAGGAGGGGGCCTTTTCCTCATTGAAGGATCAATGCGCATGTAAAAGTATGGAGTCAAATCCACTCACCCTGTTCACAGAGAGAAAGACAAACAGAATTTGGCCTATAAGAAAATATATATGAAAAATACACTTGCTGTATAATGGTATCTCCTCCAAATCTGTCACGATGATGCTGTGTCCAATTTTCTTTATTTTGTTAATGAATAGTTGTGCCATCAGACTCTAATCTGACATCTAATTAGAATGAGGACATGGGGCTCTATCATGCCTCATGGTCCATGATCCTGTATATGCAGTGTCTGCCATCCCCATTAGGAAGGAGAATCAGCTGCCACCGTCCCACTGGTCTTTCCCTGGACCCCACAATGGGCTATCCAGCGGCCTGGGGATCTATATGGGGGAAGTGATGGCACTGGACAGGCCAGCAAGGAGCAGGCCATCTTGAGGGCAGGACACAGATTGACCTTTGTGGAGATCACTATGGGAAATAAAATAGCCTAGGGCTCTACTACCTTGCCAGTGGGGCTGCTCCATGGTGGTGAAGAGGGGAAGCCATGATCTGGGGAGATATGGATAGCATTATTCCAGTGGAGTCATGCTGCCAGGGAATGAGGGGATGGGATGCCAAGGGTCCAGAGCCAGTGCAATGACACAGGGACTTCATGCAGATGATGCTGGCCTCTTGCAGTTCCTATGCATTTCATTGCATTAGTTTTGGAGCTGGACCTATGGCTCACTGTGTAGAGAGGGAACACACTCTGTCAGTTTTCCTCTTTCTTAGCCACCTTTCATGGGCTTTTCCATAGGAGGAAGTAATCTGGCACATTGCTCTTTTTTATGCAAGGTCTTCATTACAAAACCAAAGAGCATCAATACATATATAGTATCAGAGGGGTAGCTGTGTTAGTCTGGATCTGTAAAAGCAGCAAAGAATCCTGTGGCACCTTAAAGACTAACAGACGTTTTGGAGCATGAGCTTTCGTGGGTGAATACCCACTTCGTCAGATGCACGTAGTGGAAATTTCCAGAGGCAGGTATATATATATGCAAGCAAGCTAGAGATAATGAGGTAGTTCAATCAGGGAGGATGAGGCCCTGTTCTAGCAGTTGAGGTGTGAAAACCAAGGGAGGAGAAACTGGTTCTGTAATTGGCAAGCCATTCCCAGTCTTTGTTTAATCCTGAGCTGATGGTGTCAAATTTGCAGATGAACTGAAGCTCAGCAGTTTCTCTCTGAAGTCTGGTCCTGAAGTTTGTTTGCTGCAGGATGGCCACCTTAAGGTCTGCTATAGTGTGGCCAGGGAGGATGAAGTGTTTTCCTACAGGTTTTTGTATATTGCCATTCCTAATATCTGATTTGTGTCCGTTTATCCTTTTCCGTAGCGACTGTCCAGTTTGGCCGATGTACATAGCAGAGGGGCATTGCTGGCATATGATGGCGTATATTACATTGGTGGACGTGCAGGTGAATGAACTGGTGATGGTGTGGCTGATCTGGTTAGGTCCTGTGATGGTGTCGCTGGTGTAGATATGTGAGCAGAGTTGGCACCCAGGTTTGTTGCATGGATTGGTTCCTGAGCTAGAGTTCCTATGGTGCGGTGTGCAGTTACTGGTGAGAATATGTTTCAGGTTGGCAGGTTGCCTGTGGATGAGGACTGGCCTGCCACCCAAGGCCTGTGAAAGTGCGGGATCATTGTTCAGGATGGGTTGTAGATCCCTGATGATGAGTTGGAGAGGTTTTAGCTGGGGACTGTATGTGATGGCCAGTGGAGTCCTGTTGGTTTCTTTCTTGGGTTTGTCTTGCAGTAGGAGGTTTCTGAGTACACGTCTGGCTCTGTTGATCTGTTTCCTTATTTTCTCGTGCGGGTATTGTAGTTTTGAGAATGCTTGGTGGAGATTTTGTAGGTGTTGGTCTCTATCTGAGGGGTTAGAGCAGATGCGGTTGTACCTCAGTGCTTGGCTGTAGACAATGGATCGTGTGATGTGCTCGGGATGGAAGCTGGAGGCATGAAGGTAGGCATAGCAGTTGGTAGGTTTTTGGTATAGGGTGGTGTTAATGTGACCATCACTTATTTGCACCGTGGTGTCTAGGAAGTGGACCTCCCATGTAGATTGGTCCAGGCTGAGGTTGATGGTGGGGTGGAAGCTGTTGAAATTGTGGTGGAATTTTCCCAGAGTCTCCTTCCCATGGGTCCAGATGATGAAGATGTCATCAATGTAGTGTAGGTAGAGAAGGGGCGTGAGTGGACGAGAGCTGAGGAAGTGTTGTTCCAGGTCGGCCATAAAAATATTGGCATATTGTGGGGCCATGCGGGTGCCCATAGCGGTGCCACTGATCTGGAGATATATATTGTCATCAAATTTGAAATAGTTGTGTGTGAGGATAAAGGCACAGAGCTCAGCAGCCAGTTGTGCTTTGGCATCATCAGGGATACTGTTCCTGACAGCTTATATTCCATCTGTGTGTGGGATGTTCGTGTAGAGAGCCTCTACATCCATGGTGGCTAGGATGGTGTTTTCTGGAAGGTCACCAATGCATTGTAGTTTCCTCAGGAAATCAGTGGTGTCACGGAGCTAGCTGAGAGTGCTGGTGGCATAGGGTCTGAGTAGGGAGTCCACATATCCAAGCAGTTCTTCAGTGAGAATGCCAATGCCCGAGATGATGGAGCGTCCAGGATTTCCAGGTTTGTGGATCTTGGGTAGTAGATATAATAACCCTGGTGGGGGCTCTAAGGGTATGTTGATTTGTTCCGGTGTTAGTGGAGGGAGTGTCCTGAGGAGATGTTGCAGTTTCTTAGTGTATTCCTCAGTGGGATCTGAGGGAAGTGGCCTATAGAGTTTATATACAATACATATATAGCAGTTACATTACTAAATAGAATACAGATAACATGATGGAGGAGGAGGGGAAGGGATATTTAACTGGAAATGCTAAAATTTCCCTCTCCTACACTAGCTGTTGCATGAAAAGAATGTCAGCAACCAAACCCCCAAATTCTAGCATTAGATTTAGGGTAAATTAGACAAGTTGGATGGGGTCTAATCCCTAAAATCTTTACTCTGGCAAAAACCTGTGGACTGTAGGATCAGTCTCAAAGCCAACTATCATGATAGCCTAATCTTGCAGCAAAATTCACTTTATTATATTATTTGTTAGACAAGGTCTTTGTGTTCCCTCTTGAAATAGCAGTAGAGAGTTCCTGACTTAGAAACTTAACTTGTCAAATATAAATGCTATCATTATAATCATTATTTCAACACAGAAAAGTGCTGGTAATGTTGTTAAATTAGATCATGTATTTTTCAGGGCAAGATTATATAAAATGATTAAAGAGAATCACAAATTTAACTTAATATAAAACAATATTTTATTTAAAATTTTGAAACAACATTTGGCTGGATATTTGTAGCAACATTTTGTATAAGTTTGAAGACGTTAACCACTGGATATTCTGGGAATTTGTTTTGAGATGTTTCAACCCAGTAGAATTAAGAAGTGTGTGAGAATATATTAGACTCTAGGACCCTGTGTTGAGATGTCTGACTCCTCCTGGCAGCCAGCTCAGTTGGATTTCATTAGCTCCAACCCAGGAATATAAAAGCGATTGTGTGTCTCTCTGAGTCAAAGGAACTACTAGGGTTTGAGATGGAAGGTAGGGTGACTAGAACAGAATCCAGTATTCCAGATCAAAGTATAGCACTAAATTATATAATGGAATTAGAAAGTTTTCAGTATTTTTTTGTTCCACTCCTTAGGCAGCATAACATTTTGTTTGCTTCTTTGACTGCTGCTGCTCGTTGACCAGAGCTCTCCACAGTGAGCTCTTGGCAATGACTCTCAAGGCCTTTCCCTCAGTGGTTACAGTTACTTTAGAACCTAGCAATTGTGTAGGAGTTCTTCACATTATTCCTTCAAATATGCAGTACATTGCACTTATTACCATTGAATTTCTTCTGCCATCATGTTGCCCTGTTACACAGCTTCATTAGTTCCCTCTTAAGTACTCCACAGTATTTGGGCTTGTTGATGCAGGGGGTTTATAACCTAGATTGATTTGACATGCATTATTTAACTCACAGTATATAAGCCTCAGGAATAGCAGGATGCTGTGCCTTCTTTTGATTTGCTTCATTGTTAACTGATAGCAATAGCTTGGTGCCTATGATGGGGAGAATCCAATAGTCCTTCGCTTCACTGCTCAGCAGCGTGCATTCTGGGATAATTTTTTGGCTCTGAATTGTGGGTTGCATAACAGAAGCCAGGCAAATTCAATTTTTTTAAAATCCCATGTTTCCATTGTCTCAAAGCCATGCTTCCTTTCTGGGTGAGCTAGCAACATTTTTGCATTGTTGTTGCCAGCTTGGATCCAACAATGGCTGTGCTGCTGTACTGGCAACTGTGGCAACAAAGGTTGCATGGCAGAATTTCAGCACTCAGTGCTGGATGAATTTGGGTTTAGATTTTGCCTGCTGAACCACCAACCAGGTGATGTGGCAGCAGTAGCTCTACCAGCAGACTCAGTGGCAGTAGAGGAAGCAAGATGGGGATGAGGAAGAAAAGGAGGACTCTAAGCAACTGATACAAGAGGAGCAGCGCTTGGAGCAGCTTCATGCCATGTAATGCTGTTTCTAGGCTCCAGAAACCAGTGTGGTGGGAAAAGATTGTTCTGCAGACTTGGGATGACCATCAGTGGTGAGGGAATTTCAGGATGGTGAAGGTAACCTTTTTTGTGATATGTGCTGAACTAGCAGGAAGGTTGCCATTGCCATCTGGAAAGTGGCCATACCTGAATGCTACCACTCCAGTATGGCTTGGAGAGATTAACTAGGGCCATTGTCATGCAGGTATGTGATGCCATGGAAAAGGTGGTGTTGTACCAGGTTGTAAAGCATGATGATGCTCAGGAGATTATTGATGGCATTGGCTTTGCACACATGGGGTTCCCAGACAGTACTAGTGCAACTGATGGGATCCATATGTCTATTATTTGCCCTTCCTCCCCCACCAGGGATGGTCTAGATAATGCTTAGTCCTGCCTTGAGTGCAGGGGACTGGGCTAGACAACCTCTCAAGGTCCCTTCCAGTCCTATGATTCTGTAATCAGAAAGGGGTATTTCTCAATGGTATTCCAAAGACTGGTTGGCCACCATGGTACGCTTAGAGACATAAATGCTGGAAGGGTCCATGATGGTCCAGAACTCAGCTCTGTTTACCTTAATGGAGAAAGGACTGTTTGTCCCCAGGATCTCTAGAGACATTAATGGTGTGGAGATTATTCCAACTGCTGCCTCAGTATAAAAGGCAACAGCTCAGCTCATTCTAGGCTGACCGCTGGGGAGGAAGGATGCTCGGTGGAGGCTCCAGCCCAGGAGCTTCTTCAGCCCCTGACTGCAGGAACCAGAGACCCTGAGGCCCAGAGAGGAGACCAGTTGCCTGCAGCCAGAGGACAGGAGTCAGAGTCCCAACAAGCTACCTGTACTAGGGGAGCTCAGAGATGCTGACAATCAGTGGACCCCAGCTTGAGGACTCACGGTAGGAAGTGGTGACGGGAGGTGGGGTGAGTGGTATCTCCCACCTGAAAAGAGTCAGCATGTTGCAGGAGGATCCCTGCTGACTGGATGGTGACCACTCACTGTTGACAGAGCCCTGGGCTGGGACCTGGTGGAGAGGGAGGGCCTGGGTCCCCCTATCTCAGCCACCACCCAACCTTAGATGGTGGCCCACCTTCCTGATTCCGGCCACTAGGCTGCAAAGCCCCAAACTCAAGGGCTGCTGTATTGACTCTAGTCACTAGGCTGCACAGCCCTGAATTCAAGGGAAGCTGTACTGACTCTGGCCACTAGGCCACACAGCCCTGAACTGAGGGGCAGCCATCTAGACTCCAGAAATTAGGCCACATGGCTCTTTGTCTAATGTGGCAAACTCAGGACAATTAGCTACCAGGAGAGGGGTAGTAATTAGTCCCAGAGGGGTTAAAAGGCCTCTCCCTATCCATTGAGGGGAGATAGCCATGGAGAAATAAGGTTCAGCTGGAACAGGGGTTACCAGCGAACCAATTAGCTTCAGCTGGCTCCAATTGCTGGGGACCTTTTTAAACCCTCCCTGGCAGGGAAGCGGGGGGAGGGGGGCGGGGGAGTGAGAGAAGTAGAGTAGCTGCCAGTTATTAGGTGCAGCAGGACTCTGAAACTCTTCCTGCAAGGAAGATTGCACTCTCCCCAGAAGGAGAGAAAAACAGAGCAAGGGACTGACTGAGAAAGGATCAGCCAGACCCTGCGTGTTCGGGAAGGACTTCTGCTTTGCCAAAGCCTGTGGCTTCAAGGCAACAAGGGATTGAGCCAGCAGAGGAGAAGCAGGTACTTTGCCACACTAAGTGAAGCCATCTTAACCCTGACCACTGAGCCGTGCTGCCTTCAGCCTAAGGATCATCTGATAGATGATAGTCGCAGTGATATCACTATCTCACCTCACCCTGAAATAGAACATGTGGTGGCGAATGTGGTCAGCAACTGGGCCCCGCAGAAAGGCTCCACAGGAAGGAGAGCATTAAAAGTAACCCTTCTTTGCCCACCTATTCATTGCTTCACTCAGAATAGAGACTGAGAAGATACTGAAATTGCTGTTGGAATGCCAGCAGCAACAGGCCACCCAACAGCAAGAACAGCTGTTGCAGCAAATTGCAAGTCAGCAGCAATAGCTGATGAGGGAATTGGTGGCACAACACCAAATCCAACAAGAGTGTTTGATTCAACAGCTAGCCACGCTGATGCATCCACCAAGGATGCCAAGCCCCGGCCCATCCGGGCCAGACTCCAAGGCTCTTCCCATAGGGCTCCCACTGTGGCTGTCAAAAATGGGACTCAGTAAGGATCCAGAGGCGCTCTTGATAATGTTTGAATGGGTAACCACTGCTACCAGATAGCCATCACCGCATTGGGCCACACTGTTAGCTCCTTACCTGACTGGCCCAGCACAGGCAGCCTATCAGGGATTGGACCCTCACGATGCCCTGGAATATGGGAAAGCAACGGCTGCCATTCTGGATCAGACAGCGATCAACCCTGACATACTGCCGCCATTTTCACCATAAGAAATACCCCCCCAGGGACCCAGTCACGAGTGGTAGCGCAACGCCTACAGGATAGCGCCTGGCATTGGTTGGAGCCAGAGAAACAACTGTGGGCTCAAGTAGCAGAGACCAAGGTCCTCAAACAGTTCACCCAGAACCTCTCGGGTGGGGGAAAGGAATCTGTGCAGTGTCACTGACCGGCAACTCTGGAGGAAGCAGTTGGACTAATGGAGGACTACCTGGCAGTGGATGGGGCAGAGGCCCGAACCTGGAGTTCCAGGAGCCTGAGAAGGAAAGATGGGCTAGCAAGGGGGAACCCCCATAGGACAGAGCCAAGGGAACACCTTGGGTGGGATGGATTGTGAGCAGTGCAGTCTTGTTTATGGGTGGTGGAAGTGGAACATTGTGATAATCCTTATTTTACCTTGTTCATGAGCCTAGATACTTTTGGAGAACTTTATGAATTATTTAAAATCGATGTGTTTTCTGTGTGAAATGCATTGAAGATGCTTTATAAATGAATGCTTAAGTCTGTATTATTAAACAATGTATTATATAGCAAACAGCAATAAAAATTCAAAGTGGCACAGTGCAGTGGAGGGCTGAATGCAACAAGGGGAAGTGGGATTCAAGTCACAGGTGAGTATCTGCCTTACCTCCACTTTCTTTTGTGCTTGTGCTTTCTGGTGTTGAGTGGTGAGGCTCGAAGTAATTAGAGGCATTAGATGGCTCAAAAGAGCTGGGCTCTCAAGTGCAGCTGTTCTTGCTGCCCTGATCTTGGGTCTATGACACAGGAATGTTCACTGGAAGCACTGCTGTAGGGGTACTGCAGGGAGGAGTTGCTGGTGTTCCCACTATCATGTATTTTCCAGGGATCGCAGAACGTGACTGTGTCCTGGTTTACAGCACCTGTCAAGGCCGATTCCTCACTCTGGCACTTCGAGTGGAGAAGGTGGAGGCCCGCAAGGGTTCTAAAAATTAATATTGGCCACTCCAGGCTTGTATTAAACTCCCATGTTTACAGCTTCTCTCTGACCTTGGATGGGTAGATGCTGCCACCACCCAAGTGCAGAACCCCATTGAGAGCCCAGGAAGGCACACTTGGGAATTCCTTCCAATGGGGTATCCTCAAGCCCCTTCACACCCCCAGGGAAGAACTGAGAAAGAAAGAAAAAAAGGAAATCAGCTGTTGCCACCAGCAAATTGAACAACATGTGCACAAACCTGTTAGGACACAAAATATCCAGTTCTGTTCTTAAAAAAAGGTACATTTATGTAATAAAAAAAGAGAAAGAAAATACATCTGTGAACTAGCAAATACATTGCTAGATTTTAAAAGAGCCACTACAAGAATTAAGCACCAAGAATAGCTTTCTTGAGGTCCAGCTTAAAGGTTACCAGGAAAACAAAGCATTCGGGGTTAGCACAGAGGAATTCCCAAGCCATAAAGAAATAAAAAGAGATAAACCTAACCGCATCTTCCTAGACATTTCCTCATCTACTTACATATCTGGGGTTTTACAAGAGTAGTTTCTAAGTCTGATACCAAGGATTTTTTGTACCTGACCCAAGCTTCTTACAGCATAGCTGTTGCCCTGTCTGCTGCTTCCCGGGAGAACAACAGGCAGACAAAAGGGGAGACTTTGTTCAAGTTTAAAAAGTTCTAGTCTTTCCATTGGCTCTTTTGGCCTGGTGCCCACTCAATTCCTTTTACCTATGCATAGCAGTGAGACTTTTTAACCCTTTACAGGTAGAGCAATTAGAAAACAGCTGTTAAGAGGGATTTTATAGCTACTGGCTGGCTGGGTGTCCATAAAAGGAAGCGATGCCCTCCCCCTTAGTTTATCACAGCACCGCATTGCCTGCTGTCCTATTAGCAGCCTGGGTTGCAGCAGAGCATTCTGGCTTTGTATTGCCTCCTTGAGTTGCCTCTGCCTCAGTCTTTTTCTTGATGACTCTAAATAACTTTGTCCCACCTCCCATTTTTGCCACCTCACTGTTGTGTTCTTATTCCATACCCATCACCATAATTTCTGAGCACCTTCTAAGCATGCATCTTGCACGGTGCACCCAATTTTCCAGATTATTAATACGTGTGTTAGAGACAGGTGCTAGTACAGAACTTTGGGGCATCTTACTGCTATCCCTTTGCCAACCTGGAAGTTTATCATTTGTTCTCACTCCTTGTTCTCTGGCTCTTAGCCAGCTTCTAATCCATGTCAGAGCTTTACCTCTCATCTCATGACTAGTTAGTTTTCTAAGAAGGAAGAACAGCGGGAAGAACCCCAGGAGATTTTGTGCCCCACCATCTTGTTCTCTGGTGTTCCCCACTTCCCCCTTTTTGTCCTTGGAGATTTAGCCTGTGCAGGGGTAGGAGCTGATGGTACCAATGTTGGGAGAAGGTGGTTGCTTCTTCTGCCTTGCTGCTCTCAGTGTCAACCTGCCCCCCCTACCCCCTTTGCTACTCCCTTGCTGTGGTGCAGTGAAGAGCAGGCCGAGTGGTGAGTAGGGAGGTAGCAGACAGAGCAGTGACTGTCTGGGAGGAGGAATGCATGGCTGCTGTTAACGGTTGCTCTGTGTCTAGCAGAGAGGTCCCTAAAGGATAGAGATCACAAATACAGACAAAGGTTTTAATTGCCTTTGGCTCCACATATGGGACAGATCAGAAGGGCTGTGGGACATCACAGGGCAATTATGGTTGTTTGGCAGATCAGATTAAAGGAAGAGTTTGTTGCTGAGTTGCAAAGTGATTTGTGGAAGGTCTTTTTTTTGTGGGGTGGGGATGGGAATGTCTCTTTTAAGTATCCAAACAATAACCATATTCCTATGCACAACTCTTCTTTTAAAGAATTGTTGAGTATAGTTCCAGTGGCAGCAGCCCGCAAGAGTACAGGCTTTGAATCCTCAGTGTTATACCACACTCTGAATCGGAGTAGTCAGAATCTGAGGCTGATAAACTGGCAGAGTTGCTGGGAAGCAGCAGGAAGGAAAGGATAAAAGAGAAATCAAAGGAGCAAAATGAAGTGGAAGTGCCCCAGACGAAACGAGAACTGGGGAAAGAGAAGCTATGAAAATGCTAGATGAATATGTTCCAGCCCTATCCTAGAACAGAAGAAAAAGTGGATGATAACAAGAGACTAGAGAAAAGTCATTGTGCTGCTGGAAAGAACACTTATAAACTGTGGTATACAAGCTTGTGCAAGGTGCTCACAATGCTGGCTGCCCTGGAAGACCCATAAATAGAGAATGCATCTGTGGAAGGCTTATGGCTAAGGTGCTTCAGGGAGTGAACTGATTCATCCTCTGGGCAGTCTCTGCTGATGGAGGACCAGATGCCCTCTCTAAACACAATCCCCAATGGAAAGCAATAGCACAAAGGAATAGCTAGATCTCCATTGGGGCACAGTTCAGTGAGCCCCTCTGCACTTCCCCACACCATCAGGAACAAATTAAGCCCTGTAGGTGGAACTATGTCAAGGAAGATTTGCTGTATCCAAAAGATGTTACATGACAAGCTTAGCACATAATATGCTCCATGATCAGCCTCAAACAGTGCCTCTATTGCATAATGCTGCATTTTGCCAAAATTAGACTATATGAAACATTGTTGTTGGTATCCTTTTGTCAGTGTACTTGCCCCAATTCAATAATGAAACCAAAGATTGTCAGACAATAAAAGCTGGAGAATTTAAAGAGTATTTCTGGCAGTTTCTGCAGTCACTTTGTGGGTGTTAGGGGAATAAATATTATGTTTGCCAAGGGGCTCTTCAAATTCCAATTGTTAACCAAGTGAGTATTCAAAAGATACAAAACTTGGATATGTTCATATGTCATTTTAAATACAGGTTCATAAATCTCTGCTCATCCATCTCCGCTCCTCATGCAGATTCCCATTTATGTAAGACCTGTTGGATTGGGTTGGGTTTTTTTAACTATAATTCTTCCCAGTTACATCTGATTTGTGTGTAAAACTGTTCAGGGAATGATTTCTAGTGAAAAAAACACTCCTCTGCTGGCTTATAGTTTATGGTACAAGTAATAATTTTCATGAAATCTGAACCAATACATTTATGATCTGAATGTTATGTGGATTTTTCAATTACTTATATTCTAGCTTTTCATGGTGATAACTAAGGCTACAATTTAGTCATGGGTATTTTTAGTAAAGGTCACGGACAGGTCACGGGCAATAACCAAAAAGTCAAGGCCAGTGACCTATCCGTGACTTTTACTAAAAATGCCTCTAATTATATCTTAGGTGCTGAAGGGAGGTGTGCTCCTGCGGACGCTGCTGCTCCTGGCATGGGGGGGGGGCAGCTGGGGCCCCACCACTGCCACTCCGGGGGGGGACAGTCGGGGCCCTGCCACTGCCGCTCTGGGTGGGGGGCAGCCCATGGCCCTGCTGCCACCACTCTGGGTGAGGGACAGCCCGTGGCCCCGCCACTGCTGCTTCTCTGGGCAGGGGATGGCTCGGGGCCCCACTGCTGCTGCTCTGGGTGAGGAGTGGCCCTGGGCCCTGCCCTGGGATGCTGCTGCTGCTCTCGGACCACTGCTCCAGGACAGCACCCAGGACCAGTTGCTTGGGGCTGCTGGAGCAGTGGCTGTTGTGGCTGGTGCCAGGGCTGCCCCAGCTGCTCAGCTGGCTTGGGGTCAGCCACACCAGCTGCTGCAGCAGTGAAATTCATGATAGTCCCAGAAAGTCACAGAATCTGTGACTTCCGTGACCTCCGTGAAAGACTTACAGTCTTAGTGATAACTTTCTAAAGATCCTTTTAGTGGATTAAAGTACAGCATAGTAACAGTTGTCATAAATATAAACTCCTCTGCTGGGGTATTTTCTTAGCCTGGATTTTACTTTGGACTTTTTATTTTAAAAGACATGGATATACACGTTTGGAAACATGTCAGTGTCTCTGAACTCCCATGGGTGTCGACGCCCAGTTTGGCTAAGGTGGGGATTTTTGACTGCCTGACACCACACCCAATCAATGGTTGCTGCCATCTTAAGTGATGCTTTGCTTCTCAACCACCAAAATACAGTCGTTGGAGTAGTACCCATTTACACCAGATCTGAATCTGTCCCATTGTGGCTGAAGATGAACTCTGATCATGAGCCCATATTAATGATGGCAGTGCCAGAAACACTCCCTTTGGGCTAGCTCCGAAGCCTGTTGTAGTCAATGAATAGAATCTCATGGACTTCATCAGGCTGTGGATCATGCTCTTTTTCCTCGTCAGGCTTTTAGAGGCTGACATAAAAACATCAGTAATAACACCTTGACCTTTCATACACAGCCTGCCTGTCAATACGTTGGGCATTTTGGAGGTGCTCCACATGACAATTAGTAAAAACAGCAAAGAATCCTGTGGCACCTTATAGACTAATAGACGTTTTGGAGCATGAGCTTTCTTGGGTGAATACCCACTTTGTCAGATGCATGTAGTGGAAATTTCCAGGGGCAGGTATATATATGCAGGCAAGCTAGAGATAATGAGGTAGTTCAATCAGGGAGGATGAGGCGCTGTTCTAGCAGTTGAGGTGTGAAAACCAAGGGAGGAGAAACTGGTTCTGTAGTTGGCAAGCCATTCCCAGTCTTTGTTTAATCCTGAGCTGATGGTGTCAAATTTGCAGATGAACTGAAGCTCAGCAGTTTCTCTTTGAAGTCTGGTCCTGAAGTTTTTTTGCTGCAGGATGGCCACCTTAAGGTCTGCTGTAGTGTGGCCAGGGAGGTTGAAGTGTTCTCCTACAGGTTTTTGTATATTGCCATTCCTAATATCTGATTTGTGTCCGTTTATCCTTTTCCGTAGCGACTGTCCAGTTTGGCCGATGTACATAGCAGAGGGGCATTGCTGGCATATGATGGCGTATATTACATTGGTGGATGTGCAGGTGAATGAACCGGTGATGGTGTGGCTGATCTGGTTAGGTCCTATGATGGTGTCGCTGGTGTAGATATGTGGGCAGAGTTGGCATCGAGGTTTGTTGCATGGATTGGTTCTTGAGCTAGAGTTCCTGTGGTGCGGTGTGCAGTTACTGGTGAGAATATGTTTCAGGTTGGCAGGTTGCCTGTGGGCGAGGACTGGCCTGCCACCCAAGGCCTGTGAAAGTGTGAGATCATTGTCCAGGATGAGTTGTAGATCTCTGATGATGCGTTGGAGAGATTTTAGCTGGGGACTGTATGTGATGGCCAGTGGAGTCCTGTTGGTTTCTTTCTTGGGTTTGTCTTGAAGTAGGAGGCTTCTGGGTACACGTCTGGCTCTGTTGATCTGTTTCCTTATTTCCTCGTGTGGGTATTGTAGTTTTGAGAATGCTTGGTGGAGATTTTGTAGGTGTTGGTCTCTATCTGAGGGGTTAGAGCAGATGCGGTTGTACCTCAGTGCTTGGCTGTAGACAATGGATCGTGTGATGTGCCCAGGATGGAAGCTGGAGGCATGAAGTTATGTATAGCAGTCGGTAGGTTTTTGGTATAGGGTGGTGTTAATGTGACCATCACTTATTTGCACCGTGGTGTCTAGGAAGTGGACCTCCCGTGTAGATTGGTCCAGGCTGAGGTTGATGGTGTGGTGGAAGCTATTGAAATTGTGGTGGAATTTTTCCAGAGCCTCCTTCCCATGGGTCCAGATGATGAAGATGTCATCAATGTAGTATAGGTAGAGAAGGGGCGTGAGTGGACAAGAGCTGAGGAAGCGTTGTTCCAGGTCGGCCATAAAGATATTAGCATATTGTGGGGCCATGCGGGTGCCCATAGCAGTGCCACTGATCTGGAGATATATATTGTCATCAAATTTGAAATAGTTGTGTGTGAGGATAAAGGCACAGAGCTCAGCAGCCAGTTGTGCTGTGGCATCATCAGGGATACTGTTCCTGACAGCTTGTATTCCATCTGTGTGTGGGATGTTCTTGTAGAGAGCCTCTACATCCATGGTGGCTAGGATGGTGTTTTCTGGAAGGTCACCAATGCATTGTAGTTTCCTCAGGAAATCAGTGGTGTCACGGAGCTAGCTGGGAGTGCTGGTGGCATAGGGTCTGAGTAGAGAGTCCACATATCCAGACAGTCCTTCAGTGAGAGTGCCAATGCCCGAGATGATGGAGCGTCCAGGATTTCCAGGTTTGTGGATCTTGGGTAGTAGATAGAATAACCCTGGTGGGGGCTCTAAGGGTATGTTGATTTGTTCTGGTGTTAGTGTAGGGAGTGTCCTGAGTAGATGTTGCAGTTTCTTAGTGTATTCCTCAGTGGGATCTGAGGGAAGTGGCCTGTAGAATTTGGTGTTGGAAAGTTGTCTGGCAGCCTCCTTTTGGTAGTCAGACCTGTTCATGATGACCACAGCACCTCCTTTATCAGTCTCTTTGATGATAATGTCTGGGTGGTTTCTGAGGCTACGGATGGCATTGCGTTCTGCACGACTTAGGTTATGTGGCAAGCGATGTTGTTTTTCCACAATTTCTGCCTGTGCACGTCGGCGGAATCATTCAATTTAGAGGTCCAGACTGTCATTTCGACCCTCAGGAGGAGTCCATGTGGAGTTCTTGTGCTGTTGGTGGGAGGGTACCTGTGTATCAGTGTGCTGTTGAGTGTTGTCCTGAAAGTATTCTTTGAGTCGGAGATGGCGAAAGTAGGCTTCCAGATCGGCGCAGAACTGTATCATGTTGGTGGGGGTGGCAGGGCAGAAAGAGAGTCCCCGAGATAGGACAGACTTTTCTTCTGTGCTGAGTGTGTAGTTGGATAGATTGACGATATTGCTGGGTGGGTTGGGGGTACCACGGTTGTGGCCCCATGAGGCAGGTAGGAGTTTAGACAGCTTACAGTCCTTTTTCCTTTGTAGAGAGGTGAAGTGAGTAATGTAGATCTCCTGTCTTATTTTAGTGAAGTCCGTTTGTATGGAAGTTTGGTTATTAATGAGATTCTCCAGGTTGGAGAGCTCTTTTTTGATGTTTTCCTGTTTGCTGTATAGAATGCTGATCAGGTGGTTCCTCAGTTTCTTTGATAGAGTATGGCATAATCTCTCACTGTGGTCTGTGTAGTATGAAGATAGCAGTGGATTTTTTACCTTTAGTCCATTTGGTATGATGTCCATCCGTTTGCATTTGGAAAGGAAGATGGTATCTGTCTGTATTTGTGCAAGTTTCTTCATGAGGTTGATGGATTTCCACTCCATACGGCTAAATGCAGTGCCTTGCATGGTGTTAAGTATGACGATTAGGTGTCAGAACGTATCCTTCTCTCCTTCTAGCCTTCGTGTGTGTCGATTTAAATTCTAAGACATGTCTGCATATTAAGTTTCAACTGTCTTCCTCGGGACGATTTAAAGTTTTAAGATGGTGCCAATATGTGGGGCAGCACAAAGTCACTCATATTATGGAACACTGGCAGTCTGATCTTTGAAATGTGATATATTTTTCACACAATTAATCTTAATGCCTTATTCCAGATGTTCCTGGAAAATGTAGAAATTAAGCTTTCTAATTTTTTTATTATGTAATGATACTTGCAAAACAAGTCCAGAGGGTTATAAAGATGAGTAATGCAATCATTTCAAGAATATAAAATTACCTAATACTTTGAAATATAATTTCATAACAAAGAAAAGATAAAGGGCCCGACGATCCACTTCATGACACCAGTTTTACATCAGTGAAACTCTGTTGTCTCCAGTGGAGTTTCACCAGTGGAAAACTGGCATAAAAGACTAGAGAATCAGTGACTATGAAGATCTCTATTTACAGAACAGTCCTATTTATCCACAGAACAGGTATAGCAGAGCCACTCTACCACCAATAAGCCTTAACCCTAGCAAATCATCTGCATGGTTGGGAGTAGTTCATTCTTCATGTTCTTCACTTCCTGCCATTTCTGAGAGGCTGACAACAAACAGGTAGGCTCAAAATGAATGGTAGACAGAAAACTATCTTCAGTCTTAACCTCTAATAATGTCTAGATTAGCATCTTTCCCTAACGGAAAGACAGCGGGAAAGAGTATTTTTATACTGACAGTATATGTATCTTTACAGTTCCATTATTTCGTGTCTATGCAATGTGAAATATTTATGGATGCAGTTCTTCCCAATGCAGAGAACCAACACAAAATCTATGAACCATTTCAGCTCTATTGTCTTTGCTTTGGTGCTGTTCCTCTGCACAGGGGTAAATTTCATCCATTGCAAGTACTGAAGTTTCAGGGACCCCCCTTTGCAAAATATACAGAATGCAGATTGAAGCTGGTTTGGGCCCTCTCTGTTTCACCCAAGCTCAGATTTCTGGGACCACATCATTCCAGTGCTTTGCTCTCTGCATTAGCTCTGCATAAAATACACACTCCATTTCGAGATCCCTGTCCCAATTTTCAAAGCCCTGCCTGAAATTGATCCGAGCTACGTGGGTCCCTCTCTCTCTATCTATGCCCATGAACTTCCAAAACAGCAATGGTCCACAGGAATGATTAAAATATTGGAATATTTATACCACAGGGTATAAAATGTTCATGGGAACTGGGCCAAGTGTTTGAAACACAATACCAGCTGAAATAAGAATGCTCACTAGTATCACTACATACACAGGAATATGTGTTTGTGTATACACATACATTCTTATTTTAGCTGATATCTATCTATCTATCTATCTATCTATCTATCTATCTATCTATCTATCTATCTATCTATCTATCTATCTATCTATCTATCTATCTATCTATCTATCTATCTATCTATCTATCTATCTATCTATCTATCTAATAGGCTGACTAGGAAAAAAGAAAAAATATCATTGGTGGCACTCAGATGCTACATTGATGGGATGCGATATAGGAACTGAGATGGAGGAAATAAAGGTAATAAATAGTAGGCAATGTGGATTTGTTACAAATGAATCATGGCACATTGAGTTATTTCTTTGCTGCTTTCTTGCTGTTTAGTGAAGTAAGGAAATGCTGTGCTAATGCTAGATTTTATTTTATCTTTTAACTTTTTATTAAGGCAAACATTAACATATTAATTGTATATTACTTATTCAGGATCACATTAATATTCAAAGAGCCTTGCTAAAGATTCTGGGTGGGTGGCTTGGAAAACCTTCTCCTCTGAGCACACTAAAAAGGGTGACCATATTTTGAAATGCCTGTCCTCTTTTTGGTGCTTGTCTTGTGCACATATTTGGTGTGACTGCTCTTCCATTACAAGGACAGTCCATATTTTACCATGCCCAATTCCATAGGAGGAGAAGTCACATTTTTCCAATAATGTGATATACAAAGTCTTACTGCTAACAATAAAAAAGAAATTAATTTGTCATTCTTTTTAAAATGTCAATCATTTCCTTGAGCATAAAGTAAACAGGGGACTCTCTAAGAAGTCGGCGTTTTGTCATAAGATGAATCTCTTCAATAATTTCTTCCCAAAACTATCTAATTCCTGGACACAGCCACCACATGTGCATGTATGTTCCCCTTTCCCCATAACCCTCCAACAAAGTGCCTCCCTAGTAGCAAAATTATGATGAATCTTAACTGGAGTCAAAGGATAGCAGCCTTCAACTACCTGAAGAGGGGTTCCAAAGAGGGTGGAGCTAGGCTGTTCTCAGTGGTAGCAGATGACAGAACAAGAAGCAATTGTCTCAAGTTGCAGTGGAGGAGGTCTAGGTTGGATTTAAGAAACACTCTTTCACTAGGAGGGTGATGAAGCACTGGAATGGATTAGCTAGGGAGGTGGTGGCATCTCCTTCCTTGAAGGTTTTTAAGGCCTGGCTTGACAAAACCTTGGCTGGGATGATTTAGTTGGTGTTGGTCCTGCTTTGAGCAGGGGATTGGACTAGATGACCTCCTGAGGTCCCTTCCAACTCTAATATTCTATGATTCTATGATTAGAAATGCCATATATACAGTAAATTATACAATTGTTCTTTATGAGCTAAACAAATTGAAGATGTGTATCCTATTTCCATACAGAGAGCCACATGCAGATCAGTTTTTTGTCCAGATCCCTCTCCCATCTTTTCATCTGGGGTTCTTCTGTTATCAACATCTTTTTCAGTTAAAATTGTATGTATCTTTGAAATTAAACCTTTTTGTTCCAGCTTGCTGGTTCAGCTCATCATATGTCATTAAAGGTCTAGATAGAGCCATGTTTGACATGTAAATATTGGAAATAAGGGATATTGATATTATTTACATTATTACATCTCTCTTGGTATGACTTCAAGTCAGGACCCGGGAACAGCTGTCCCAAATTGAGTAATCTCAGCTCTTACCCATAATGTCACTTTGATATTTCCTAGGGATAAATTTCTGATTATTAATGAAATTATGAACTCCATAATGAGGGATCAATTTCTGCAAAGCCACCTTGAGCACACCTGTGTATGGGGTAGGAGGCATCTACTCATAACACTGGCAGTGGTGGTCAAACTTGCAGAAAAATTTGAGGAAGCAGATTTCCCCTGTAAGGGGGTGCATCCACATAACAGGCTAGAGCAGGGAAAGAAGGTTGGAGAAGTGGCAGGAGTAAAGCTTGCAGAGAAGAAAAGGGAGGAGACAACTCCTTGGTGGAGTTGAGAAATTACCTTCTATTAATGATGAGAAACTGGGACATACAGAAAGAGACTGCCCTTATGTGGGCTGTTGGCTGACTGAATTTTGTGGTTGGACTGGGACCTTGAGGAAGTAGCAGATAAAAATGCCAATCATCTCAGTGAAGGTGGGGAACAGATGGGAGATTGGCATAGTGGACACTGCATCAGGGTGTTTGCTTGCCAGGAAAGATGTGGTAATGCCACACTGAATCCTGCCAGTGGAGGGGCTGAGTCTGGAGTGATTCCATGGGGAGTGAAAACTCTGCCCCATTGGCTGAGATACCCCTGGAGGTCTGGGGAAAGTTCAGATGAAAATGGGTTGGGGTTGTGGATAGGTTGCCCTATCCCGCGGTGTTAGGGACAGACTGGAACCCTTTGCCCTGTAAGAAGAAAGTAGGTATCTGAGGTCCATGGCAGAAGGGAACTGAGCCACTGGGAAAGATTGAGAAAGGGATCAAAGTAGGGGAAGAGAAAAGCCCGAGAAAACAGGATACAAGCCAGGGGATGAAAGGGAAATGAACATTCCCCAGGAGAAAATGGAGAAAAGGAAGAACTGACTGAGCAGGCATCTGGGGAAAAAGGAAGCCTGAGAGTATCTGAAGGAGAAGGGCTGTCCCCAAAATGCTTGCAGCCAGGGCCTTGAGATGAGGAACCCAGCAATACAATTATAGGGCTATAAGAATGAGAGATGATAGATAAAAGGGACAATGGGTGATAGGATATGCTATGCCCCAAAATAAAGAGGGCAAGGGTGCAGAAATCAGATCACTAGATTGCCTCTGTTGCAAAGACTTGTGAATGGAGACAGTTGTGGGAACAACCCCTGCCCACAAAGTGTGGGTGGAAGATGGACAAAGCCTGCAAGGAGATTCTGGATAACCATTTATAAGGCAGGGAAGGCGCAGGTCAAGAGAAATGAGATCACAGAAAGAAAAAACCTCACTGTTAGATTAAAAGGGGGATGGGAAGGTATTGAGATCCCGTAGATTTGTCTGCCTTCCAAACCAGAGTTATTTAACCAAACTCTCTTCGTCTGGAGCTTTCATCTTTTTGAGGTATGATGCTTTATTTATAAGGATCTCCCTCAGTATGGCCTTTCCAGCTCCCCAGAGAACACTTTTATTGATCCCTTCCTCAACACTTTCTTGTATATATTTCTGAAATTTTTCTTCCAGCTCTTGACCTCTAACAGGGTCAGAGAACAACTGCCAGGCTCTTTGTTTTTCCATTGACTCCCAATCTTTGAATCGAATACATGCAGACCAAGTTATCACTCCCAGATTAGCTTTTTTGACTAAACTAGCCAAGGTCCTAGTAACAAAACTCATATCAGTCCCTGAATAAGATCCATAAGTAGCAGAATAGTGTGTATAGTAAATTAAAATACTCCTGTGGTATATTCCCTGACCTGTGGATCCTGCTGGACATTCACCATATCCTCATTTTCTAAGTGATTCAACACATTTGCACTTGCTCCTCCTGAATGCCGCTGTGTACATTTGATTGATCAAAAGCAGGATTAAGCACCTTGTTAAAATTCTCCGAAGAATAATATCCCCTTCCTAATTTTTTTTAGGAATTAGGAAGTTTTATTTTTTTTTAAAAAAGACACTTGCCCTTGACGGGAAGTATATACTTTGGCGAGGGTGAGATGTTTAAACTCTACCTTTCAAGGACCCCTTAATTACAATATCTGCCCACTGTATGTGGATTGTGCTGAAACAATAAAAGGGAACTATTTAGCAGCATACTGCCACCCCCCTACTGTTAGATTGTCATGGAGAGACACTTGGCAGCTGTGTGCAAGAAGAACTCAGGTGTTTATCATAATTTTAATGTTAGATTTTATTAAGGAATTTTGTATAATTGCACATCAAGTTTTCATAGGGAAATTGCAGAAGTGTGGATTAGATAAATTAGTGTAAAATGGACTCAATTCTCCCCATAAAACTGAATTAAAAAAAAACAGCACAGAAAGTAATTGTTCACTTATTGTCAAATTAGGATGATGTAGGGGCACATTGTGAAGACAATGCTATTCACTGCTTTCATTACTGGCTTGACAGAAGTGGTGGAGAGTAGGCTAGTGGTATAAGAAGAGCTATAAATACTTTGGCGAGTATGGTTTAAAAATACTCTGACATGATGTTGACACATTGGAGAAATGGACTAAAGTCACTTGAACAAAAAAGTATGGTTCACATAGAAAGGAATAAATATAGAATGAGAGAATTCTGTGTGGATATAGACATCAGAGAAATATCTGGGGAATATAGTAGATGGTAAACTGATTATGGAGTCACTCAACTATGCAGCACTGATTGAAAAAAATGCTACTATTGTATTTGGTTGTATTAGCAAGAGTATCACACACATAGAGCAAGAATAATTATTCTGTTCTACTCAATGCACCATTAACTGTGCTGTATTCAGTTCTGGGCACCACATTTAAAAAAGACCAAGACAAGTTGGAGAGAGTTCAAAGGAGAGCAGCAAAAATGATACATGTTTTGGAAAATAAGACCTATGTGGAAAATGTTAAGAGAAGCGAGAATGTTTAATGTAGAGATGATTGATGGAGACATGGGAACTGACTACAATACATCCAACGGGTGTCATGATGAGAGCTGGTATCACTTGTTCACATTAGTCACTGAGGACAGAAGTAGTAATGGACAATGCAGCAAGGAAAATGTAAGTTAAGTATGAAAGGTTTATAAGAAGAACAATGCGATGGAGTAAGCTGCCAAGGGAGGCTGTGGGATTGCTTGCAGGGAAGGGATTCACAGCTAAAATAGACACCCATCTAGTAGAGATTTAAAAACATTCCTTCTAAGATACAGGTGGATTATTTTGATGATCAATTAATAATCCCACCCCCACCAATGTCTTCCATATGCAATCTGGGGTCTAGTGGTGGCCAGCAGCACTGCAGTCCATTTCTGTGGGGGAAAGGAAATTCTATGCAAAAAACATTAATTTCTGCAAAATTTTGCATTGCACAGTGGTGCAGAATTCCCCAGGGATAGGATTGAGACCTAGATTGTAACATGATTATTATCTATATAGAGCTTTTCATCTTCAAAGTACTTAACATTGACTAATTGATCCTTGCATCTACCCAGTACAGCAGGTAAGGATTCTTATCCCCAGTTTAAGGATGAGGAAACTATGACAGAGTTTAAGTGTTTTAAGGGATTAGAACTCTCAAATTTCTGGCTCCTTTGCTGTGTTGAGATTATTAGATTACACCTCTCCTTCTAAGCCATGATCACGTCAAGAAAGTAAAATATTTAGTAGGAAAGGAGTTGGGGCCAAATCCTTACCTGTTGTCAGTCAGCGTAGCAATAGCAGAAGGCTGGTTTTTTTCACTAGCTTAGGACCTTGGCCTTTTTGTGGAGCATTACAATTAAAAAATGTGTTTTTTCTCTCTTTACAAAGCTAGAAATTATCCTGTAACAGCACATCCACAGCCCCATACTTCTGTCAGTTTTTCCATTTTTAACTGATCCGTAACGTGTACTGTCAAGTGAAATCTAGCATTTAGCATTTGAGCCCAGGCAGAGGATTTTCTGAAGGAAATTTGAAACGAGCTGTTTGATTTTGGAGATAGAAGAATGCAAATAATAAGAAAACAGTGAAGGTTTTAAAAGTGCTCTTCATGGACATATATAACTTCAAAACATTGCATTTTAAAATGCAAATTGTAAGGTCAATAGTCACTAGGGTGGATTAGGTACTTTGGAAATATTAAAATAAAAAGCAAAGGCAGGAGTTAAAACAAAATATTGGAAGCTGTTCAAGTGCATGTGCAGACATATTTAAATTACCTCCAAAGTTTTGAGTGTTTTTTTGGCCTGCTGTCGTTATAGATCTGTGCCAGCACTGGTGCAGTCTAAACACCATAAATTGTGTTCTGTTCAGCCTTATTCAAGTCACTTTACTACAGCTTTACCCAGCGACATCTGCTTTGTTGCGTTTCTAACCTCCAGATTCTGGGATATGTTACTTTATTAATCAGTCATAGTGAGTGCCTGGATGCCAAGAGGAGAGTGTCAATGCCTGATTTAACTGAAACTTGGTGCCTGAGCCCCCTTTTCACACGGACAATTTACAAGGCACAAAGAATTGTGAGTATAACTGATGTCAGTTAGATATTTGGGTACTTGATGGTGCCTATCAGGTATTAGCTATGAAATGATATCAGCTGTACCTGCAGATATTTGCTGGTGAAAATTTACACCAGCAGTTTTGTTACTGCAAATAGCGGGTGCAAAAAATCAGGCCATGTGTGTATGTTGGTGACCAAAAATGGCTCTACAATAATCCGTGTGTCAGTGAAAGAAATTCATACACTAAAGACCACGCTGAAATCAATTAGGGTTTGCAACAGAAGATAGTGAAGGAATGAAGACTGACATTTCAAGAAAAAGTGTAGCATGTTTGTGTTCTCCATTGAATAAGTACATTGTAGTGCCCCTTTAGACTTCTGGAACTGGTCCTTTGCAGATTGATATAGGAGGATGTGTAGGGTAAAGGCCTGGTCTTGCTCACTGGAGCCATGGTAGGGGTAGAGGACACATGACAGGATGGCTCAATTTGGCATAGAAAGTAACACACTGCGGGACCCACCTTATTGTTCCTAAAAAAAAAAAAGCATGTTAGCAGCAGCCTTAATTTGCATTGTATATCACAGCATATGGTCTAGGGGGGCTGCTTGCCTGGTTACACCCCACAGACAGCAAACCATGCCCACTTCCAGCAGCGGTGCACTGATTGTGTGGCAGGTAGCCCCCCGCCCCCCGTGTAAATTTGAGTGCTAGGAAAGAATCCTACTCTGCTGCCAGAAAGGTGTGCTATGGGTATGGCTGTACTTTCAGCTGGAGGTATAAATTCCAACTCAAGGAGAGGTGCCCAAGCTAGCATGCTAAAAATAGGCCATAGCATATTGTTTCAGCTTTATCTTGTTCTTGTTTTCTACCACAAATTTGGTGTTCCTTTTAAGAAGTTTTTGTGCCAGATGCTGACCCTGGCACTTTGGCTGCTTTGCCTTGCTCTGTTAGCCATACCATATCAGGGTTGTGGAAGAGGTGATGGCTGAGAGAATGGACATCCATCTACTCCAGTGATCCACAGATGTGGGAATAGCTCTATAAGGCCATGAGGTGTCAGGCATAAGTTTGGACAGCCCTCGGTCTGCTTACACCTATGAGGAGAATGGGCCTGGTCCCTGGTCAGCTCGGGATGGGGTGGGGGCATAAAGGTGTCTTAAAAACACCTTCTTCCTCCCTGCCCCAGCTCCTAAGCTTTGCTGAGTGCTGCTAATCTGTAGCCGAAGACCTCTGGCCCTTATGTGTAAGTAACAACACTCACCTGAAGAGTCATGAACAAGATTAATAGCGTATGGAATAGCGAGACTAATTCTCCCATCCAAAACTCCGAATACTGCACTGGATGCTGGATTAGGAGGCTCTTTCTCATTCCAACATCATTTGTTCTAAGCTGTTCTACTGCACTGGATGGGAGAAATCTTATCTCAAACATTGACACACTCGCCACGCAGGCACACAAGAAATCTTTTGTAGTTGGCTTAAATCGAGCAGTAAGGAAAAGCTGCAGCTCATTCGTTGGAAATAAAGTTATCCCTATAAAAGTGAAATGCTAATAATAACCATTTGTAATTGGGGTGTATGTGTTATTTTTCATTGTAGTCACTGGTTAGCAAAAAAGACTTCTGTCTCCCAAGAAACATTTTATTCATTTTCTCATTACATTTTTGTCAGCAGCCCAGTTCAGCATGGAGATTTTGTACGGATGGTAATTAGTTTCAGCTGGTACTTACTGGCAGGCATATCCCAAAATCAATAAAAAAACATAAATATAATAGCATTTTTTAAATGATGCAGTGTTCCCTTTTTAGAGAAAGAAAACAAACACCCTCCCTGACAACACTAAGATATCAGATCAGTAAGTGAAGTGCTATAAAGAAAAGCAACTGGAAAATATTGCAAAGATAGTGTTTCCAACCTCAGCTAGCAGACTGCTAAGGATTCTATCATTTGCATGAATACCTTTTGATGGGTTTAAAAAAATCCTTGCACAATGGGGACTGTATGTAGCTGACAGCTTAAAGCTTTTGCAATGGGAACTAAGAAAAGTTCTGAATGTTAATAGAAGCTTTTACTGAAAGTGGATTTAAGCTTCTGAATGCTAGAAGTGTTATTTCTGGTGTTAGGTTAAAAAGATCATAATATGGTATTCATTAAACTGTACAGCCAAAAATAACATCTGTCTCTCATGAATAAGGGATAAGATCTCATTTTATCTCTCTTTTTATTTGAAAACAGTATTTTTGCTTGAAAATTACAATTTTGTCCCATTTAGAGGAATAACATTAAACATTACAGTAATTCCATCACACCATTTTAGCAAAACTGCAATCCGTTTAATAAAAATACACAAATAATTGCAGCACTTGGTTACAATAACTTTGGAAACCCCAATCATATTTCTATCTGTCTGGGGCTACCTTAATTCTTTGTTTCTTTTTTCATTAGAGATCCCAGGCACTACCACACACACTAAGGAAAGCACTGGATCACTTCATCTCTGGTATGTTTGGTTACTGTGAAAATGCAATACACTCACCAGGATATAAAGCTGATACTAATGTTCAGGATGCTACTGTGAAGTCCTGCTAGTGCAATGTGCTGATTGATTGCTTCTTGAGTGGGGCTGAGCTCCGACTGTTTCCACTGACTATTCACATGGGACTAGTGACATGAATAAAGCTCATTCGTAGGTGTAAATGTTTGCATGTCCAACAGCCCCAATCCTGCCGTGTGATCAATGTGGGTGGATCCTTGCATGCCACTGCTTGGTAATGAAATAACTGAAGTCAATGGGGCTCTGCACAGCCACACAGGTCCACCCTTTTGGAATAGCTTGCAGGATCAGGGCCTTTCACTGTAAGCTCTTCAGGGCAGGGGCTGTGTTTCTCTTTGGGTATGTCTACACTGTAGATGGGAGTATGCTTCCTAGCATGTGTAGACAGACACATGCTAGTTCTGCTCAAGCACTAAAAAATAGCAGTGTGGCTGTGACAGCAAGGGCAGTGGCTTAGGCTAGCTGCCTGAGTACAAACCTGCCTGACCTCCTGGACTCATACTGGGGTGGCTAGCTCGAGCAGCTGCCTGTGCTGCTGCAGCCACACTACTATTTTTAGCATGCTAGCTTAAGCAAAGCAAGTACATCTACCTACCTGTGCTGGGAAGCACACTCTCAGCTGCTTGCATAGACATATCCTTTGTGTCTTTCATAGGGCCTAATACATTGTAGCTGCAAAATAAATGAGGAATAATAATAAAAATGATGAATACTAAGAATCATCATTTCCATTATAGGTCTGTAGTTTCAGACTTCGTGGCAGGATCATGAAAATGTACTCTTTGTGTTTCAGCTCACAACATGTCTTACAATTGATTTGTGGAAATTAGTTAGGCTGTTTAGTTATTTATTTGACTTTTATAGAAACTAGAAGTTACAGATTTCCAGGGCCACAAAATTCCTTTTAACTAAAGTTTGCAGACTGCATAGCAAGTCCATAATGTAGACCTGTGAATTTGGCTTTTCTGGAAAAAAAAAGCTTGTTGAGGAACATGTTATTTTGATTCAGATTTTTAGTTCTCAAACATTTTTATGTACTTTTTTTTAGTAAAATAGACTGTGTTGGAAGCAGCTGTTGCAACCTGTCATATCAAAGTGTGTGTGTGTTGAGGGGAATATTTCTGTAGTTTCTGATGGTTCTGTAACAACCATACAGTCAATGAAGAATTTTGTATTTAAAAATGCATGGCCCCAATCCTGCAAGTGGAACATTAGGGCTTTCTGGGTGGGAGCACTCTTCATCCTCCGCTGCTCAGGATCAGGTCCTAATGCATTCTGAAGGTTGCAATTTGTTATGGTCTATATGAGATCAACACCTCATTGAAATATTTCCCTTCTTTCCTCTTTTGTGCTCTTTGCCTTGCTCCATTTCTCTCTTTTATCATTCAGGAAAATGTAATCATAGAACTATATGGTTAGAGGGGACTAGTCTAGGGTCATCCTAGTCTAACCCCCTGCCAAGATGCATGATTTGTTGTGTCTAAACCATCCAAGATAGATGGATATACAGCCTCCTTTTGAAAACCTCCAGTGAAGGAACTTCCACACCCTCCCCAGGCAGGCTTGGCTGGAAAGAGAAATTATTCACCTGCACCTGGGGGTTTAAGAGCCAACTGGGACATCTGTGTGCAGAGCACCATGGGCTAGAGCCCTCTGGAAAACTGATCACTGGGGACTCCCTCAGCACTAGAGCTGGGCAAATCATTTATTACTTTTTTTAGTGCACTGGCTAAACTGAAAAAAATAATAATTTCACATTAAACTGAAATGACAGTTTTTCAATTTTCCGTGCCAAATCAAAACCAAATAAAGTAAAAAATGGCTACTCAGCATCTTTTGTGAAAAGTCTAGGCATTTTAATATTAAGATGCTATGGTGCCTTATTAATATTTTAACCAGCTAGTAGGTATTAAAACTACAAGTGCCTTGTCTGCACTAGGATTTTAACAGTGTTAGCTAACATTAAAATACACCTGTTAGGGGGCTTATTCCTTCACCCTCTCACTTCCCTGGTCCTTCTCGCATGAACAGAAGGCAACAATTCCCAGAATCAGAAGGTGCAAACAATTCGATGTTTATTGGGGTGAACTTCCAGCAAACATGGTTCCAGTTTCCTTCCTCAGTGTCCCCCTTCCCAGCTCTGATGCCACAGAGCTTTGCCTGTGTCCCTGTTCCCATTTCGCTCCTTAGCAAACATGATTCCAACTCCCCCATACTTCCTGATTGACTGCAGACTATACAGTAAAACTTGAGTTCTGCTTAGCTATATCTTAACCAATCATTTTACTGAAATTTAACTAATCAATCCTAACATATCATAACATGATTATCTAACCAATTATATCCCGCCACCTTAATTGGTTTACACCCAACAAAATTAATTATACAGCAGACAGAAGCAATCATAGAACCAGACAGAGACCATGCAAATAAATAACACTGGTCTACAATTTTTGAGAAGTCGTCTGCTTCAGAAATAAAATGTGATATTTATTATGTATTTTGATGTGCTGAATTCAAATATGACAATTAAAACAACTGATTGGCTACTGTTTCTAAGATATTTAAGTTTTTACATTTTATGTCTATGTCTATTGTGTAGATAGTAGAGTTTTAATCATAAATTGTAAACCTAGGTCTTTTCATGTGTTTATGGTTGCTTTACATGATAATATTTCACCTGTCCTGTTTATGTAACACTTTAAAAATCAGCAAAAGGGTTATATAAATAAAATTTATTATGAAACAAAAGGCAAAAAACTATTATGTACATAGTTTAGTCCTATTCAGTGTCTATTCGGTGCTTCTTGGCTTGTCTCTTGTATTCATTAAATGGTGCATCTCTTGTCACTGTCCAGCAATAGTCTGCAAGCATTGATGGGCTCCATTTGCCGTGATAGCCTGCCAGGAGATTCCACTGCTGTAGTCTGGAGCCCAACAGCTCTGCCTTCCTCTTGAGTAGTTCCAAATCCCTGACAAGGTCATTCAGTTCACCTTGTGTTATGAGGTGTGGTTCAGAGGAGGAGGATGGGAGAAAATGTGGGTCCTGTGACATTGATCATTCAGGACCAGAAGTTTCATCCTCTTCCTCTTCCTCGTCTGATCAAGTGAGAAAGATTCTGGTGCATCAGGAACCGGCAGTCCTTCTCCGTGGGGTACTGGGCGTATAGCTGATGGAATGTTTGGATAATGCACAGTCCACTTTTTCTTCTTTGACACACCTTTCCCAACTGGAGGCACCATGCAGAAGTAACAATTGCTGGTATGATCTGTTGGCTCTCTCCAAATCATTGGCACTGCAAAAGGCATAGATTTCCCTTTCCTGTTCAACCACTGGCGAAGATTTGTTGCACAAGTGTTGCAGCATATGTGTGGGGCCCACCTCTTGTCCTGATCTCCAATTTTGCAGCCAAAATCAAGGTGATAGGCTTTCTTAACCATAGTGGTTATACTGCGCTTTTGTGATGCAAAAGTCACTTCACCACAAACATAGCAGAAGTTATCTGCACTGTTCACACAAGTACGAGGCATCTCTGCTCACTTTGGCTAAACAGAAATGTGTCCCTTTGCAAAATCAAACACTGACAAATAAGAGAGCACAACACTGTATGCTTTCGAGAGCTGATATAGGGCAATTTGTTCAGCAGAGTGATGTAAGCTTCGTTATGATTGCATCATCCATGACTTCTAGGAATAACATGATGCAATTCATATCATGTATGATGCAATACCAGCTTCAGATTGCATCATTCATTGTTTTGCCTAAAAAGCAAGTACTGTCCAAACCCAGTCATAGATTTATTCATAGATCCAGTCAAAGATGAATTTTAGTCATTTCTGGTTTAAATTGAGATCCCTTCCCTTTATAACTCACTTATCCTCTGCCATTCCCAAGTCAAGGGTCGTATATACTGACCCAATAGCATATCTTGAAAACTAGAGCCAATCAACAATTTTAAGCATCATTTTCATCTCAGTGACCCAGAATTAGTAAAGTTGGACTACATTTATTTCAGAAGCATTTTGGCTGTAGAGCAGTGTAATAGAAAAGTGGAAACTATAATGACAAAACGATATAGAAGTAAGGATTTCACACCTACATCTATAAAGACATAAGGGTTTCCCAGCTGTGTCTATTGATAAGTGAGTTCTTACCAAACAGAAAACTATCAAACTAAATTTTCTATTCCATTTTCTAGGCTCTTCCCTTTATCTGGAAGTGGTAGATTGGATCACCTTTTTAACAGCCCAAAACTGCCTTATTTCAGTGTGACCAGTGCGGATGTGACAGTTTGCTTCCCAGCTTACGGCTTCTCCTGCTATTTAGCCAAAGGCCTTAGTCTAAGAACAAGGCCTTAGGCCACATCTACACTACCCGCCGGATAGGTGGGTAGTAATCTATCTATTGGGGATTGATTTATTGTGTCTCATTTAGACACAATAAATCGATCCCCAAATCGATGCCCATACTCCACTTCGGCAGGAGGAGTAAGCGGAGTCGACGGTGGAGCTCATCGTGAGGATAGCCAGGTAGGTCGAACTAAGATACTTCAACTTCAGCTACGTGAATAGCTCTTAATTCACAAATACTTTTAACAAAAACTTTAAAAAAATTAACATGAGGTAGGAGAAAGTGACACGGAAATAAAGATGTTTACAAGCAAGGAGGCTGAATCTACCTTTTTAACTTGTCCTGTATTCCCCAGGTATCATGGCACACAGTGTATCCCATCACAATCTCTTATATGGCCCACCCATTAGCATAGTATCTGAGTGCTCCCAACCTTTAATGTAGTTACCTCACAACACCCGGGTAAGGTAAGGCAGTGGTATTAGCCCCATTTTACAGATGAGGAGCTGAGGCACAAAGTGTGTATCTACTCTGCAGTTGGGAGCAAGCCTCCCAGCTGGGATCGTGCTAAAAATAGCAGTATGAACATTGCAGCTCAGACTCTTAAGCTGCCCCCTCCTTAGGCTTGAAACCCTGAGCTGCAGCATTCACACTGCTATTTTTGAGTCCATCAAACCAAGCTGGGAGGTTTGCTCCCAGCTGCAATATAGACATACCCAAAGAGACTAAGTGACTTGTCCAACCTCACACAGGAAGTCTGTGACTAAATAGAGGCTAGAATCCATGTCTCCAAGTGCTAGGCAAACACCCTAATGACTAGACCATCCTTCCTCTTCTACAAGTGAGAGGCAATGAGATGAACTAAGGAACAAATGTTAAGCTTTGCTTTGAATTTTTTCATACTTGTCAGAGATTGTCACTAGCTTTAATGTTAGCCAAGGATAACATTTGTGTTGGATATGTATGTTAGGATACTTTAATATTATACTTGATATCACTATGCTGAATTAGAGTCCATACAGCTGACTGAGTGCTGCGACTTTTGGTCTGTTAGGTTCTTCATTTCAAAACTGAATTAATAAAGATGGGTCCATTTCAGTAGCTGATGTAGAACTGAAGTTACACAGAAAAAGTTTAGGAGAGGTAATCACTGAAATACTGTGGATGAAATGGAATAGAAGGTGATGGAATAGAAGGATGGGGAATTAAAATGAGGAATTAAAAACACACCCTATAATTAAATAATCATGAGTCAGGCCCTGAAAGATCATGAAATTTGCTCAGATTATTTTTTTTAGTCTGCATTATTTTTATTTGTCTTCCATTTTTTTGACCTTTTAAAATTCATGTTTTCAAGCTTTTCTCTGCAACCGTGAGGTCTAGAAACTTACTCTTAAAAACAATAAAAAGTTCAGATTCTCAGGAAATCCCACAACTCCTGGTACTGGGGCTTTAGGCAAAACACCACATTTCTCAGGACTGGAAGTAGTTAAGATGGCCAGGCAGGCTGCCAATGAGCTCCACAGGCTGTAGCTAGAGGAGGAGCCAGGGAGCAGGGAATTGATTGGAAGCAGGTTCATCTGGAGGAGCCTGTATAAACCAGGAAGCTGGGAACAGAAGGTGTGGTAGGGTTGGAATGACTAGGGACCAGCAATAGCCAATCAGGAATTAGCAGGCTGAAATAAAAGAAGCTGCTTGGTGGTAGCAAGGTAATTCCTGGCTAGAGCTAAAGGAGTGAAGAGAGATGCTCCGTAGCTTACAGCCAAAGGAACCAGTCTGGGCCAGGGCTCATTGCTGTACCCAGTCAGTGGTAGCAGTTCAGAAGGATCCTTATTAATTCAGTTTCAGAAAGGGCATTTAGCCCTAGAAGAGCATGAAACCATTTTGTTTATAATGGGCCCTGAAGGGCAAGGAACTTCTTCTGTTTAAGTTTGTTGTATCCCAGATGGGTTTGGACTGTGTGATCCTGGCCAGAGGGCTGAGCCAGTAATGACCTGCAGAGGCAGGCTGAGAGCTGAAGAGATTGGTGCACTGTGCTTGGTCTCTGGGGGCGCTCAAGTTGGTGAGTGCAACCCACCACAATGGGAAATGAAATTTTGAGTTTTAAACCAAGTGCCTACAAAAGTACAAAGCCAGCATATGATTGCACTGGGACAATGGCATCAAAGCTACAATTCTGGTAAGAAGCTAAATCCCATAGGAAGCAATCTTACACTACATATCACTGCAGATGTCTATAACAAAAATAAAGCACTTTTATTACAAGGTGTATTCAAACACAGACTTGTTCAGTAGGTTAAATAATTGAATTATTCATATTAAGTCAAGTACACTTAGTACTTACTGTAATGGATATGCAGAAATATGTAGTGGCAACAAGAAATGTTACACATGTAGTTGGACAAAATTCAAGGCTCTTTTAGTTTTGTTAAAATTAAAACATAAAGAGAAAATCTCCCAAAAAATCCTAAATCCTGTTGAACTTGTAACCCGACAGCTTCTTCTCAGAGCTTTATGTATGTTTGTATTGCCAGTTTATTATTAATTGCCTGATACAGTAAGTACAATAGGTGCAGTGTTCACTAGAAAGGCAAAGGACTGGTTGGTTGTTGGGAACTGGCAACTGATTCAGATACAATAAGGCCGTGTTGTTCTTACCTTTATTTGGGTGTGACAATAACATGAGAGGTGGCTCTGGCAGTATTTCTATCCTGACTGGAATCAGGAAGTAGAGAGAACCTTACAAGATACCTGATTTTGTGAGCTGCAATGATTCATCCCAAACTTTCAGGGGCTTATCTGACCCCAAGTTTTAATGTTTTCCCATCCTTACACCAATTGTGTGGATTGCAAAGCAAATGTCTTTTCTGGAATTAATGTTGTTGAGAAATAGCTGTAATTGAAGGGACAGATGACATGACCATCATCACTGTAGCATGACTTCAAAGGGAAAGAAATGTTCTGGGACTGTAAGATTATAGTAGGTCCAAGTAAATTTTTTGCAGTTTTTGATTATTTTTTCCCTTGGAACACTGCAGAGAATGGACGGCATACAGCTTTCTGGCTCTCAAATTATAGTGTCGCTGGCAGAAAAATATTTAAATCTTAAAAATATGTTTACTCTATAGTGTCTATATCTTTACAGAGCTTATTTGATCTTGGCAGGGCAAGCCTCTTTTGAGAACAATTGAAAACATCTTTTTAAAGCTGTTGTTATATATCTAAACAGCTCATGAAAACTAAATAGCTGCAAGCCCAATTAAGACAGTCAGACGATTATTGCACATAAAATCTCAGAGTTAGAACTGGATCTAGATTACCTAGGCTGCTAATGTTTTACACCATTCTGATATGATGAGCAAAATCCATGATGGCTGCTTATAAGGCAACAAAGTGTTATTGATGCAATGTGCTTGTAATAGTGTGAGGCGCTTTAAGGCATTTTTGTAGCTTGGCACAACTTTGTTAAAGTAGTAAAGCATTCTGGGACTTGTAAGATTGGCAATAATGCATACTGGGAAAGGGGCAGGAGTATAAAAGAGCTCTCTTTTCTCTTCATCTGGTTGTGGAGATCTCTGTGGGTGGGTCTCTCTTGGATGGGAATGGGAAGGAACCTGGGATGTGACCAAAGCTATCAGAGAGAACCAAGGGATACTGGGGAAGGAGAATCCCTGATTCAGGAATTTTATTTTGAGGCTTTAGATGCTTTGTTTTGGGAGTTCTTTCTGCATGAAGGTCGTGACCCTGGACATTGAAGCATAGCTTGTGGAAACCTAGGGCCAGACTACTCTGAGTTGAATAACAGAGCTGGGGCTTTAGTAAATTTCAAATATATGTAGGAAATCCAAACTGGTTATTGAATGCTTAGACTATCATAACCAATTATTAAAACATATTCTAATTCAGTCTGTGATGCAACAAAATACTTCTGGGTTAGCCATATATCCCTGTCAAACATCTGATTTTAATAGGAAAATTTTAACCTTAGCTGACACAAAATACTCCTTCAATACTGGCATGTCTAATGAGAACCATGGGAGATCCTGGCTTCAGAACCTTGCCCAAAGAATACAAAACAAAAGAAGTGATACTCTGCAGTCACCTGTTGGAGTCCCTCCCTTAGCATCCCATCACTGAGTGGAGAGTAGGTCTCAAGACATCAAGTTGTTGCATGAGGAAAGCTTGAGAGAGTTGGTTTCACTTTCAATGGAAAAGAGAAAGGTTAAAACACCTCTGAAAAGTGACAGCATTCATCAATATTGGGCATCCTTATGCTGTGCTGGCTGGGATCTCTGATGCCCAAACAGATGGGGTTCTACCCAGGCCTTTCTTGACTATACCGCTTTGATAAAGATGAATTGTTGCATACTGATGGGACTCAGTGTCTCCCAGATCTGGTCGTCTTTCCGGAAGATGAGGGTGACTAATCTGCCCAACTTCATGTAACTTAGGTGTTTCCTTTGGGCTCCTAACCAGTCACCAACCTGGCTTTCTGTTAATGCTGAAAACTCTTGATCTGGACATGGCAGCAAATGCGGCTAGACACAGGGATGGATTTTAATAAAGTTGTGGCTTGCCACTTAAATTTGACACAAGGGAGGAGTGCTCCCCATTCTCAGACTCATTCATACCAGGCGTTTTAAGTGGCTCCAATGCAGGGGTTATAGGGCTCCCACCGTATAACCCATAACTCTGGCTAGACGATCTTTAGCTTACCTCTAGGATTCAGCTTGCTCTTCTGAATCTTTTTGTCCCTCTTCCCCACCAGGCTTCAAAGTTTTCTCCAATCCCATAAGTACAAGGTCCATCAGCAAAATCCCAAGTCACTTACTTCAGGGACATGTCTTTTTAATCCCACTGGTTTGAATGAATCTCTAGCAAGTACCACCACTAACTAAGAAGTTCTACTGCTATTTAACCTAGTCATGCAAGATGCTGCAAGGAAGGTGAAAGTCCCACCAGACCTCTGTCAATGAGACCAAAAAAAAAAATCCTTGCTGACTTCCAAACAGGCAATCCCACAGCACCTATCCTACAGATGCAGGTGGGGACATGGGGCTGCTGAAACGGTACAAAAAGGTTTAAATAACGAAAAGGGAGAACTAGAGGCCAATCAACTCTCAGCCTCCAACTGGCCAATGAGTGGGCAGAGCCTCTAGAGGAGGTGGGGCCACTCCTGCATTCCTCCAGTAAGTGCTCCTCCACTTTCTTTTGGGACAATCCCAATCGCTGGCAGTTCCATCAAGTTTCCCACCTGTTGCAGCAGGTGGGTGGCATTTCTGAATGTCTAGATTGATGGAGAGAGAGAAAGAGAAAGACATGCACACACAGGAATTTGAATTCCTGTCGAAGTCAATTAAAAAAGCCTGTATGGTTGAATATATCAGTTGCTTTGTAATTTTTTTCTTAAGAAGACCCAAACCTTGATGAATTGTAAAGTTGCTTTTGAACTTCCAAAGCTCAGAATCCATTAGACATTATTTATAGAAAATGTCACTGTGGTCCTAGTAATAAAGTATAGATAAATGCTCAGATAATAGTAAGAAGGTACCAAATGTGGCTTTATGAAATGAACAGGCTAAGAAGATCTTAGAAGCACAGTTCTGTATTTTTCCAGTAGAAGAAAACAATTGTACAACTCATAGTTGGTCACCTTCAAACAAATTCTATATAACTCTTTTTAAAATGCTTGTAAATGGTGAGTGTAATACAACAGTGGAGTACATATTAAAATTGAATTGATTGCATCTCCAGTTGGTGACTTTATGCTATAATTTGTATAGTTTCTTCCTATGAGTGCATCTTAGACAAGGTTCACTGTGCTGTACTTTAATTGCATGGTAATACTACTTGGTCCTGTAGCAAAGTACTGTCCCTTTAAGGCCACAAAAGATAGTTTGAGAGGCCACTTACCCAATTTCATGTTCCAGAATAACCAAAATGGCTTTCGGGTGAGAGGACTATGGTTCTGATGAATAGTTGGTGTCTGGAAGGGGAAATTATAGGAAAAAATCCAGGCCATGTTTCCTGTTGCCCAGACTATAAAAGAAACATTGCAGAGTGGATGGGACAAGGCCCCTCTCTCTTCCAGCTGGCACAGAGAAGTGTTTGGGATAATTAGACCTCCCTGGGATGGGTCGAAGGAATTCCCAGATGACTGGGAGTGAGTGACTCAAAGGAGGCTCCCAGCCCTGTCAGGGAGAGCTTGCTGAGAGGAGAACTCTGCCGGGACATAGTTTCAGAAGGAGAGATATGGAAGACCTGAACTGAAGGGGTGAGTTTGCAAGTCAGGGAGGCCAGGATTAAAGGTTCAGAGGCCCTGAATCTAAAGGTGGAAGAAAGGGGAGGCTCTCCTGGAGGCCTGGACTATATCAAATACATTAAACTGCAAAAGAGTGGGGGAAATATTATTTTTTAAAGACTTTTGGGTGAGGGTGGATTCATTCCAGGAACCTGAAGGGAAACTGAGGCAGGGGACTGCCCTGCATGCCACACCACAAGGAGGCATGTTTGGAGATTGCATCCCTTGTTGGAGGGCACATATCTTTTTCCTTCCAGTTCTTAAACAGTCAAAATTCTACTTGCATTCAGTTATGTATGCTCATGGTTAACCATTAACAGTTTAAAGAGCATGTTCTGAGTGGCTGATGGAGGTTTACAATGGCCATCATTTGTAAGCACAACTTGGAGTTTGTAGCTCCTGGAACTCTGGACTGAGCCTCTAGGGGGTCCTATCCTATGGACCACAAGAATAATGGGTATCAGAGCCCTCTGATGCCATTTCCTAGCATGTTGGCATCAGGGTGGGGACAGAATGCACTAGAAACTCCTGCTGAAGCCAATATGGAGGCTTCTGCATAGGATGGTCTGGACAAGCAGTTTGCTGGCCCAGTGATGAGCCAGGGCTGCTCAGCCCGTCAGTGGGAGGGGCAGCCTGACTCAGAGACAAAGACAAGTATTAGTTTTCAGTTTTAAGCTTTGAGTTGGAGCATAGAGAGAAGCAGAACAGCTCAGGGAGTCTCTGAACTGCACACATATACACAAAGGGAGTCTTTGAACTGCAGTGGGACTAGAGCATGGGTCAAGCAGTTCCAGCTCTGTGGAGACCTGCATCCAGAGTGGCAGAGATCCAACCCAGTGCCAGCTACTGAAACCTCCACAGGAGCCCAGACCAGGGAGCCAGGAGAAGATGCTGCCCTACCCAGGGGCAAAGATGCTCTAAAAGGATCTCCCTTTTCATTTTTTTCTGTTTAATGCTCGCCATTGTTCAGAGTGCTGCAGCACTTGGTTTTGGACTGATCTCCAGCATACCATCTGCCTGGGAATGTGCCAGTCAGGGTGCTTGAGGTTCCGAAGAGTTGAGTGGTGGGAAATTTTGCTGAAGTTTTAGCACTTATTAGGTAACCCAAGCCCTTTCCTTCCTCAGATCCTATTATCCGGCCCCCAATAAAATCCCTCTTTGTTATACTATTGTTTTTGGCTGTGCCACTCCTTTGCTGGGGTTTGTGTTGAGGCACGTTATTGTTTCTTGTGCGCTGGAGTTTATATGCCTTGCCAGCAGCGATAACATTATTCCTTCCCCAAAGAGACAGCACCCTTTGTGTTTCTGGCACAATGAGGAGTCACTTTGGGTGGCACCATCTGGCATGGGGGGGGACGGGAGACAGGACCTAACTCACCACATGAAAAAGCCACACCCAGTCATAAGCACCAGGGCCACACCTTGCCGGATCTACAATTGTTTATGTTTACACTACATTAGTACCTAGAAGTTCTACTCAAAATAAGGGTCCATTGTGTGGGACATCATAAAACTCTTGTTTAGTTTTATTTTACCTCAGGATTCTGACTGATGGAAATAAATACCTCTTTTACAAGACTGTCCTTATTTCCATTGCCATTCTACTCCCATTAAAGTCTACACTTCTGAATAAATAAAGACCGCATTGCAGGATTAGCACCTAAATTGTACTATTAATAACTGATGTATATTTTTATGTTGATAGAGTTAGAGTGGAGAACTGAAATAGCTCTTACTCTCTCTTTGTTTGTGCACGTGTCACTTGCACGCTCAGTGTTTTACCCTTTGTTCCTAATGCACCCGGATATGTATATGCAATACACACCTTTACAGGGTTAAAACTCATCTGTGCTCAGTTTGTGCATACAAATGCAATTGGCAAATGAATCATTTGCACACACTAATGACGTGCATAAAACTACATCCACAAATCTGAATGTACACAAACAAAATTGCATTTTGAAAATCTGCCCCCCCCCCATCACTCCTATTCTTTGGTGTGTGTCTACATTGGACTGATGTTGAAGTGAAACCTCAAGACTTGCAAATGCAAGCTGGATCAGAGAACTGAGAGTAGGCAGGTGGATGAAGAAAGTGGTTGGTGGAAACGTGACTACAAGAACAAGACCGAGGAAAAGACTGGTCAGTGAGGGAGAAATAGAACTGAGGGACAGGTCCTCTGATGGAAAAAATGAAGGAAAGGAAGGCAGTAACAGAGAATGGGAGAGCAAGGAAGAAGAGAAGAGTGGCTAGACCTACAAGAGATGAGGAAGAGACAATGGAGATAGCCAGAGTTCAGAGTCCTGGGAGGATAGAGGATGACTCACAGAAGATTGCAAATGACAGGGAGAAGACAAGGAAACTTGCAGCCAGAAAGAACAGAAGGGGTAAGTCAGACACCAGGAAAAGGCAGGTCTATATGATGACTCCCTCCTAAGAAGAATAGATAGGTGTGGAAGAAAATGCAGTCTTCACTCTTAGGTTGTTTGCAACATGTCAGAGACAGTTTATTCTCAAGCAATTGCAAGGGGGAGAATGCGCACGGACAGGGATTCCCCCTTCCTAGGCAGGTCTTTGCCAGATAAACAATTAGGGCAAGCATTTATACCTTTTGTTGCACACAATAATGATCAACAGCCACATCTTGTTTATATATACTCCTTCCTGATATCTTACTTTTCTCAATAATTCCTGCTACAGCCTGCATTCTATTCGTATCTAACACAGGGTCAAACAGCATCTCTTACAGTTTTCCAACTCGCTTCCCGCTCGCCCAGGCCCTGCCTTAAAGTCTCGCATTATTAGAGTTAGCTTGACTCTTACTCTATTCTGTTGAAAACTAAGATGTCTGCATCCAAATTCCCTTTTTCCACTTCCACACTAGTCTGTCACCAGAGCTGATCTGGAGAACAGATGGGTGTGCTGTCTGCTGGGAACTAGGAAACAGGATGTGGACCTGAGGCTGAAGAGGATCCTAATGGGATCATGAAAGAATCCACTCTTTGTTCTTCGCGTGGGAACAGATGATACTACTAGATTCTCACTGGGACACATCAAGGAAGACTGTGCCAGGCTGAGGAAGATACTTAACAAAATGGAGGCTTAGGTAGAATATCATTGAAAAAAAATCACCTGTTCTTAGAGGAGGAGGGCAAAGGCAAAAGAAGATTGTGATGATCAAAGGTTGACTCAAGCAGTGGTGCTATAAGGAGGGCTTTGGGATGTTCTGCCACTGGCAGGCATTCATGGACCGAGGACTGTTTTAATGGGATGGACCCTATCTGAGTAGGGAGGGAAAGGAACGTCTAGCATGATCTATTTGGCACAACTGATTAAAAGAGCTTTAAACTAGGAATTTGGGGGAGATGGCTTGGGGATGCTCATGTAATCTCCATGCCTGATTCTAATAGTGAGTTGGAGGAAAATCCATGTAAAAGAGGGCACAGCAATGGAGAAAGAAACAACAGAGGGTAGGGAAGTGATGAGGGAAACTGCAGGCCCATTCATTTCACCTCAATTGTACTAAAGGTCTTAGAACAAATTTTGAAAGAGAGAGAAGTGGAGGACATATAGGTAAATGATGACTGGGATAAAATATAACCTGGTTTTACAAAAGGTAGATAATGCCAGACCAACCTGATCTTTCTTTGACAAGGTAATAGAATGTACAAAGAAAATGCATTAGATCTCATCTACCTGATTTCAGAAAAGCATTTGATACAGTTCCACATGGGAAATTTAGTAGATAAATTGGAGAAGATGGGGATTAATACGAGAACCAAAAGATGGATAAGGAATTAGTAAAAGGGCAGACTACACTAGGTCATGCTGCAAAGTGAATGATCAGGCTGGAGGGAGGTTACTAATAGAGTTCCCCAAGGATTGGTCTTGGGACCAATTTAATATTTTCATTAATGACCTAGCTACAAAAAGTGGGTGTGTGCTCTTCAGACTTTTGGATGACACACAGTTGGGAGGTATTGCTAATTCAGAGGGGGATTGGAATATAAAGCAAAAAGACTTGAATGACCTTGAAAACTGGAGTAACAGGAATGACATGAAGTTTAATAATGCAAGGTCATGCGCTGAGGAACTAACAAGAAGAATTTTTGCTATAGGCTAAGAACATATCAGTTGGAGGCAACAGAGGATGAGAGAGACCTGGGTGCATTAGCCAAACACAGGATGACTACGAGCTGCTACTGTGATGTGGCCATAAAAAAAAGGCTAATGCAATCCTATAATGCATCCTGTGAGGTATTTCTCACTCTCTCTCTCACGCACACACAGAGTTATTACCATTATACAAGAGTTTTGCATTTGAATTTAATAACAGTTTGAGATTGATCATATTTGACTAAATTTCACTTGAGCCTATTATTTGTCAGAGATTAGTATAACACTATTATAGAATACTGACAGAATAGATACATTACCCCCTTGATGTAAGGTAGAGTTGGTCTCTTATCTTTCTCCTCTAACTGATGGGATGCTGACAGTGCACTCCCCACCTAAATCCCAAACCTTGTGTCTTTCTATAGGGTATGAGACAAAGAAACCCATTTTTAGAGGGCAAAATACTTTCCCATGATTAATTTCACTGTGTCCTGTTTTGACATCTTCATTTCATCTCATTACTTATGGAATTCTTTGTATGGTATCTTTACGTTACATGATCACTAATGTAAGGGGAATTTTAATCTGGTCATTATTACTGTTCCATCTCTTACAGAACCCATTTGCACTAACAATAACATTCTCAATCATCTTCTTCATTACCAAAAACATCTGCTATAACTAGTATCCCTTATCAATCAACAAGTTTTGTTTATACTTTTAATAGTTTGAGGGTTTTTTCCCTGCCTGGATAATTGGATTGCCACAGACCTGAGGATGCTGGGGATAACTAGATACAGCCCAACACTCAATCAGATGAATTCATAAATACAGGTCACTTACAATTTAAAAATCAATGCTGTGGATCTGAGAATTCAAACACACTCTTTGCTAATACCATAAAGACACTGGGAGAATAGTGAATACATGAATGAAACTTCTATACAAAGAAAAAAGAGGACTAAAAGTGTTAATATTTTCTAACAGGTACTAACACAAGGCAGTGGTGAGACCTCATCTAGAATACTGTGCGCAGTTCTGGTGTCCCATGGTTAAGAAAGATGAATTCAAACAGGAACAGGGTACTAGGATGATCCGAGGAATGGAGAACTGATCTTACGAGAGGAGACTTGAGGAGTTTGGCTTGAATAGCCTAACAAACTGAAGGATGGGGGCGGGGAGAATATGATTACTCTCTATAAATACATCAAAGGGATAAACACTAAGGAGGAAGAGGAGTTAGATAAGTTAAGGGCCAATGCTGTCACAAGAAAAAAATGGATATAAACTGGTCATCAATAATCTTAGTCTTGAAATTAGATAAAGGTTTCTAAACATCAAAGGAGTGAAGTTCTGGAACAGATTTCCAAGGGGAGTAGTGGAGGCAAAAAACCCAACTTGTTTAAGACTGAACTTGATAAGTTTATGAAGGGGATGGTATGATGAGATTGGGTCATACACCATTGTAGGCATCCACGACTGCTATTAGCAAATATTTCCAATAACTCGTGATGGGACACTAGAGGGGAAGGACTCTGAGTTACTACAAAGAATTCTTTCCCAGAGATTATGGGTCTATTACAGGTGTAGCTGGGTGAAATTTTATGGCTTGCAATATATTGGAGGTCAGACTCAGTGATCATGATGGTCCCTTCTGGCCTTAAAGTCTGAGTTGCTGACACTATGTGTACATATGCAGTAATTGCATGGGTAAATTAGGAATGCACACAATTCTAAATCTGGGACTCTCTTTAAATAGCTTTGAAGTCTAATAGAGTATTTCTAAATTTGTCTGTTAAATATATACAGTTTCAGTGTATTTTTGAAAGGGAAGAATTTAAAGAATATTGGTTATATACAATCAATATTTTATCTTTATAAATAGAGGTGGGTCCAAGGCACAACACACACATTTGGATTGAGATTTTGAACACCACAGCATTCCGGTCTAAAGTTCTTGTTCCATCTGCTGAAGGGTAGGGTTCCACTGTGAGATTTGGATGTAGATTCAGGTTCTGACACCTCCCCACATCAATCAAGGTTTTGGTTCAGGTTGATCTTTACTTACAAATCACAAATAAATAAAAATATAATTTAGAATTGAACTTTTCCTTTTCTGTAGCTCGGCTGAAAGAATGTCTCTCTTACTGAGATATGCCCCAGTGCAGCAAGACATTTAGGCACATGTCTAACTTAGACCACATGAGTAGTTTCACTTCAGTGGAACTTCTAAAGTGCTTCAAGATTGGCATGTGCTGACTCAGGGTGATAGGCCTCAGTCCCGCTGATAGCTGCATGTGGGTTATATGAGTTTGCAAATGCAGTGCTCTTTTCAGGGTTGGGGCAATAGTAATTAATGCAGGACAGACCCAAAAGACGAAACAAACAACATATAGTGGCCAAGGAAAACTTCCCATTCCCTTTAATAAAAGAAGTTTGAGATCCCAGGAGGGAAACAGGCGAGTTGATTGAAAGGCTGTCTAGGAACTTTATAGAACAAGGCCATGAGACAGCAACTCAAAAGAACAAACCTTTATTATGTGAGGAAAAAATCCTCACATTCTTACATTGTTTCCTCAGACAAACTTTAGAATAAGGAATGAGTGAGAAGTGAGACCCCGATCCTGCAGTAAGAATTGTGCAGTGAACCCCTGAGCTGTTCTCAGCCCCACTGATTGTCAGGGGTTCTACCAGGGGTCTGCCCATGCTGTCCTCAGTGCAGATGTAGGGCCTGAGCGAAGCCCTCTGGATTAGGCTTAACATATGCAGTGAGATGGGGAGTGTCACTGTTCCTCAGTGGGCTATGGCTGAGGATCCCAAATTCAGAACTAACTTCTGAGAGATAAGACAGACTCACCCCAGACTGATGGTTATTCTACAATGTTCATGTCAATTGTTTTGGTAGCATTTGACTGATCTGGTCTTCAAAATATTATCCTGAGCACACACTTTATTCAACCACTCAAAATGTAGCTGTTTTGTTTTTAGAAAAGGATTCTGTTAGCAGTAGGGGTGAAATCTTGGGTCCCAGTGAAGTCAAAGGAAAAATTCCCCTAAACTTCAACAGGGGCAGGATTTCACTCCGGGCTTTTGCCCCTTCCAGCATAAAATGCCAAATTATGGCATGAAGTTTGACATTGGTTTTGCTAAAGTTATTTTTTTAACCTGGTTTGAAAACATACCTCTTCCTCAGGGCGGCGTTTCCATTTAGGCGACCTAGGCAGTCGCCTAGGACACCTGGATTTGGGGGGACGGCAATTCAGCGGCGGGGGTCCTTCCGTGCTCTGGGTCTTTGGCGACAATTCTGCGGCGGGTCCTTCACTCTCTCTGGGACCCACCGCCGAGGTGCCCCAAAGACCAGGAGCGCGGAAGGACCCCCCCCGCCGCAGAATTGCCGCCAATGACCGGGAGCGCGGATGGAGCCCTGCCTAGGGCGCCAAAAACCCTGGCGCCGCTCCTGCTTTTCCTGTGTGAAGTTATGAGTTTCTGGTTTTGTTTTCTAGGCCCTGAATAATTATCTTTATGTATTGTGAGGTTTTCTTCTGTGCATTTTTTTCTTATTTCTGATGCAAAAAGCTACATAAATATGAGTGGATAGGTTTGGACTGAATGATCTCATGCTAGAATTTGTATAGTGATTTGAACATGTAAAGACTACATTAGTGTATATTATCTTCCCAATTGACATGGATCTTGGTTCAAGGAAACAGCAACTATAATTTGCTGCACATACTTGGAACAGTACAAGATGGTGCAACATCAAGACTTTGATGCATCTGCTGTATGTAATCTAGCAACTTTTTATAGGTTTATATAATAGAATCAGGAACCAGAGGTAGAAAAATGAAACTCTTAATGAAGTTAAAAGGAACTCCACATAGAGGGCTAGCAGTTTTGGGCCCTCACTGAGCATTAAATAGAAGCAATAAAAGCCCAGCTAAGGGCTGCCTGGGCTTGGACAAACAACCTTAAAACGCATACACACAAACAATGGTCCCAATCCTTTGGAATGGCTGAAGAATGCTTAGTGCAAGCCTGGAGGGGATGTTCATGCAAAGGTTCCTGGTATAAATTATAGCAGCTGGGGATCAGCTGGAAATAGGAATACCCTATCATTTGCCTACACCATTGACTAGAAAGGTGGAAGTGTAGGAGTTTCAATGGTACCCTGTGCCTTTTGAATGGAGGGAATCCTCTGGCTGGATCTCAGCATTCTTTCTTGATGATGTTGAATATACTGTGTCTGTTCTTTGGAGCAGGTAAGTTTCACCCTATTATAGACCAATCCACGGTATTTTGAGACTGCACATGCCTCATGATTGACAATTAGCTTCTTGATATTTGTGAACAAGAGAGTTTCAGAATTTACAGAACCATAAGTTCCCTCAGCAATATAGTCTATAGTGTCTCTAAGGGGAATGCAGGCAAATCCAATGGAAATCATCAGTATGATTTTTTTTAAAAATTATATTAGTTAAATTATAAGAAATTGGCTGAAATATTGTTTAACAGAAACAGTCTTTGCAGTTTATTCTTTCAATGAAACAAATTTTGTCCAACCATTCCATCTGTTACAGCAACATAATGTACATTAGATTGATCCTTTCCATTCACTCTGATTTAAATACATTTTACAAGCTCTTCAATCCATTCCTCTTGATACGTTCAATTGTGATGCTTCTGGGAAAAGACATTTCTCTGTTTAAAAATATCCAAAATACATGTTATAACATAGGTCAGCATTATGTATGCATAGCACATTGCTTCAATAAGACAGAAAACTTAGAAAAAGAAAGCACTCAATCATACAATAGAAAGGTTACAATCCTGCTCTGAAAGGGTCAAGGCTCAATTGGCTTTACATCCCTTTAATTGTTGACTCTGATTTTGAAGAGTGGTTGTATTGACTTTTGGCCTTGCATCTTGTTGATTGCAGCTCCAGTCTTGGTATTTAGACAGATGTGAAAAGCAGCAGGATCTTGGGCAGACATTTAAGACAGCCAGAAGGATGCTGACATTCTTGGAAACTGATGCAATCAAATCATTAGGCTAGATTGCAAGACCCAAAAGACCTAGTGATCTCTTCCCTCAGATTGTACATGTAATTGTCAGAAGCAAAGAAACCAAATCTACATGCCCTGATGAATTTTTAGTCATAGGTAGACTCAAACATAAAGCACTTAAATATTGAATTTTGGTTTAGACTTCCTCCTTTTTCTTGCAACTTGAAGAAAAACAACCACGACTTCCATTTTCCACCTATAGTCGATCATTCACTAATGGTTTCTTATACTCATATAGTTCCTTAATGTGCAGTTTCCATAACATAGCTTCAGAATGCAAACAACTATGTGCAAACAAAACTGCTAAAATGGATCAAATACAAAACTGTGTCCAACATTTTGAGAAGAGAAATTAATTAATCGTTATTTGTGTTAGCCAAGATTATACTGGTAGAAACAGTAAGAGAGTTCCTGAAGAATTTGAAATCTAGATAGATAAGAGAGAAAAAGGGATAGGGAGAAAAGGATATAACACTCAGAGTTATGGTTTGCAAACATGTTCTGATGTATTTGTGTTTTTTAAAATATTGTTGGATAGGATTTTGTTTTTAAGACATCTAGTAGATGGTTTCTCTTAAGGCTAGAAGGCTTAAGATCACAGTGCTTTAAAAGAAACATTGAAACACCATTTTTGTAATCACATTGCTTAAAAGTAAGACATTACTAAAATTTGTAGACTTAAGGTCAACATTTACACTAGATTTCTCCCCTCCCTCCATGTTTTGGCTCATTGCTTCATCATTCTCTTCTGTTCCTTGCTAACAGTTAACTGAACCCTGATATGTAACATTCTTCTAGTACAATGTGTCTTTCTCCTCTACACTGCAACCAAAACCAGTTCTGTTTTAGAAATCCCTGTAGAGTATCTTGTGGTTCATTTGCTTTATTCATCAGGTATGCCCAATGCAACACAATATGTTAGAACATGGTGAAAATCCTCGTTTAAGTAAAGGTTTTTCTTGCAGACTCCACATTTCTTAATCCATATACATTCTCCCTGCGGTTTGTTGCCATTTATTTACACTTTGAAATGGGAGGTTCTGCATTTAATATTCCAGTTGAATCATTTTTATCCTTGTTACAATAGACATCACATAGCTGTCACGGTAACAAAGTATGCCTCTTGTCTAATGTTCTGCTTTTATTAAAACGGTGTGTGTCTGTGTTAAAGGGAAAGAGGTTCCTCTTGGGGAGACAGCTGCACATCTATACAACACTGGTCAGCTGTGCTAAGGGTAGAATTAAGGACAGAAACGAACATCTAGAACAATAATATAGGAATGGAAAGGAGCCATACAATGTTTTAAATGGGTGAAACAGCAAAGAGAAGGTGCTGTCTGAAGCTTGATTACATAGGACAAGTAATCTACTGTCTCATCTACTAATCCATGCCATGATGTAGTTTTTTTTTTGTTTAAGGAAGCACAAAGAATAGGCTAAACTGTTCAAGCCTGCTGGCTAAAGTTAGTGTCTTAAATAAAGGTAGCTGGATTTTTTTTCCCAATACTCAGAACCTGCAGCTGTCATTGGTACCAACTTCAGCAGGTGTAAATCACTTCTGTTTTATTGAAGTCCATTCCAATATATGGAGGTGAAGGGAAAGGAGCTTGTGCAGCCAAAATCACCCTTTTTGTATTGATGATCAAGCACAAATATTTTGGGGATTTGCAACCCTTAACCCCAGAAAATGTAATACCTCAGATGGGAAAATTACTTATCTGCCTCTTCCTTCCCCTGCTCCCCTACACATTGGGGAAAATCTTATATCAACAGTTCAAGGATTATTCTGGGAAGAGGTATTCTTGCTATTTGTCAGATAAAATAAATAAGGATAATGTGGCTAATCTTGAATGCCATTGATATCAATGCAGTTAAATCAGCCTACACCAATTGTGGCTTGGTCCTTTGTATCTCTCTTCCCCACATAGGTCTATCATCATTTTCACAAGTTAAGGGCCTGATCCCACAGTCCTTGCTCAGATGTAGCTTCATTGCTGTCAATAGCACTTTTGCATCCTTCAATCCTTGCGCAATATAAAGAAGTGCTTATTTAAAAAAAATAGTGCCATGGTTCAGGACACCAGAGAAGCCATTCACCAATGGTTTCATTGCTAGAAGTTTGTATGTTCATGCTCTTGGTTGAGGCAGTGTACTCTAACCTCATTTTGGCAGCATAGTTTTGGACATGAACTATATAACTGTTTGTAAAGCACAATGAGCTAGGTATGTGCAGATGGCACTTCAAAGATGGGACACACATGTTGAGGATTGGCCAGACAAAACTGTTGTACATTTCTAACCTTTATTTTAAAAGCATTTCTACGCTCAGACTTAATTCTGTGCAATAAAATGGCACCTGTTAAGAGTTCATGAAGTTCATGAAAGGATTACAATAAAGTAGCAGTAAATCAGGAAGCATTAGTGTCTCAAAACAAATATATATGATTGAAAACCATAATTTTTATCAGTCACAACCACACCTTGTCTTTTTGTTGCCAATATTTGCAATATGCAACTACAATGGGTATACCTGCAGTCAGAATGTGGCTCTCTGCAGTGCCTGTAGAAATCATTTCCACCTAATATTCAAAGTCAGCCATATCTTTGGGGGAGAAATAGCAGCATTTTATCCAGAATTTTGGAGACTTTAAAGCCTGACTCTAGTGGGACAGACTGTTTTAACAAATAATGCTCTTTTAAATCTTAGAGATGAACACTCTATAAATTATACAATATTATAAAGGAACAATATTGTGTTACTCAATTCAGACAATTGCAGAAATAAATTGCTCTTCAATAATCCCAAACTAGAAAATGCAGCTGTTCTGTTCATACATGACTGTTTGAAATATTCCTGGACTAGCAGGCTGTTACATAAGTTAAGTGTTTAATTAGCCATTAAATGTAATACATGATTGCTGTTAAACCAACTTTAACTTTCTAATGGGCACCACTAAATCCTTCACTGTTTAATTTTTCTCAGGAAATAATTGTTCTGGGATTTATTTCTTGCTGAAGTATTTTCTGAATAAAAATAGCCTCCCTCCAAAATATCCACATTTTCCCTTGTTTGTTTTTAGGAAGTACCTGTGGGAACCATACAACCAGGGCTTCTCACTATGTGCTCCACTTTGTCCATTTTCCTTAGGGCTGTGGTTGGAAATCTTTTGGCTACTGCTACTTACCCAAAGGCTGAAGCCTGTTACATCCTTGACTTGCTTCATTAATTACATCCTTTATTTAAAAAAACCCCCAAACTTAAATAGCCCATAACATTACATCTCATAGAGGTGATACTAACGTACCTTTGCCCATTTCTGTGTAATCAGGGTCTGAATGAATTCTCCCCTGACATCTAGTGATGAGCTTGGGGAGGGGGCAAATGTCAGGAAGAGACCACATTTGCATAAACACACCTACTCTGCCTAGGTACTCAGCAGACAGAGCTGGTGTTGGGTTACAAATCACTTGAATGCAGGGATAATGAATGTTGTTATCTTTATTGTGTAACCCTTCTGCCCCTCTGAGTTGGCAGCAACAAGGGCCAGGTTCAGCATCCAGGGGTTCTGTTTCAATAACACAATGCAAAACCGGCTCGAGCCCCTACCCAGTGACCTTGGACAATTACATACCACCCTCCCCCAGGTGCCTTTAGGAGGCAATACTTCCCCACTTGCAAGCACGGAGTCTGAGTGTAGCAAATTCCTTTTAATAAAGGAGGGAAACAATGCAGCATCATGCTGGAGAACACCACAAACAGGATTATAACGCAAACTATAAGCAAAAAACCCACCTCCAAGTATGTTTGGCAATGTCCTTTCCCCCTTAGGGTCTTAAGTCCAATCACCCCAAAGTCCAACAACCTGAAAGTCTCTGGTCAGTGCCACCCCAGAGTTCAAAAGTTTATCTGCAGAGTTCCCCCCCCCAGCCTGGGTGGAAATGGGGGGGGCACACACAGGGTGTTAAGGGGCACCTTACGTGGGCCAGGGCCAACTGCTCTGCCTCTCCATGGAGTTTTGCTGCAGCCTTCACCATGACCAGCTCCACTACACCAGCTGTGCCGCTCCTCCAGCTGGCTCGTGAGCCACTCCAGCCATCCCAGCAAACAGCTCCACTCTGCTCACTGTTCTGTGGGCTGCTCCTATATGCTGCAAACTGCTCCGCTCAGTGATAGATCTTCAGGCTCCCCCACTAGTTAACACAGCACTCAGTGATCTCAGCTCAGTAGTAGTAATTTCTTTTAGTGATTTCAGCACATAGTAGGGGAGCCCCGGCGCTGGTGCACCATTGGCCCAACGTGAATTCAGCTTAGCAGCCTCTAGATGGACTCCTAATGGAATCAAAATTAGCTCTACTCTTCAGCGGTGGAGAGAGGAGGATGTGCAATTTGTGTTCCAGGCCCTCAAAAGGGGGCCTATACCATCAGGTGTACACACCAGTTCCCACCTCTCTCATTTCAATGGGTTTTGGCACCCATGTCCCTTGTCTAGCAAGTGCTACTTAATATTGATATTGAGACATCTCTGTCATAATGTACTTGTCTACTTGACATTGAGACATCTCTGTCATAAAGCAGTCTCATAGTTCCACATTCACATAATCAAGATGACAACACTTTATTCCTCCTGCCCCAATAACAAATAAATTGGGGATCCCAGAGCTGTCAAAATAACCATCCCAGGCTGCCGTGGGCTATGCTAGGTGGGGTGGGTGTGCCAATGCAAATACCTGAAATTCCTTTCCACACTCCCCATAATTCACTACCAGATGTCAGGGTAGTGCTCATCCTGACTTTGCTTACAATTGTATGTGTAAAGGGCAGCAGAACTGTGCTTAGCATCATAGGTGCTGACTTCTAATGGCGCCGGTGGGTGCTCAACCCCAATCTGCCCCCAGTCCTGCCCCAACTCCATCCCAGCCCTGCCCCCATTCCAGCCCCTTCCCCAAAGTTCCTGCCCCAATTCTGCCTCCTCCCTATCTCTATTTGACTCCTTCCCCAAATCCCTGGCCCCGCCTCTTCCCTGCCTCCTCCCCTGAGTGCACCACGTTCCTGCTCCTCCCTCCTGGCGCTTGCTATAGCTGTTTGGTGGTGGCAAGCGCCGGGAGGGAGGGAGGAGCAGGGATACGGTGAGCTCAGAGGAGGAGACAGAGGAGGAGGAGAGGTGGGGGGGTGGAGCTTGGCTGACAGTGGATGCAGAGCACCCACTAATTTTTCCCCATGGGTGCTTGAGCCCCAGAGCACCCACAGAGTCAGTGCCTATGCTTAGCATACCCTGATTGAGGGGATCACTCTCAATTGAACTGCACTTGCTAAACGGGGTAGGGATGCCAACTCTCAGAGAAAGGACGGAGGGTAAGGACACATGTTCCCACCTGGAAGTGCAGGCTCTACTTAAGACCCTCCTTCTGTGCAATGTTTAATCAGCTCTGTCTTTGCACTCAGCTGAGTCTTTGTTTTAAGTAATCATTAGAGCTGTAATCAGTGATAACCAGGTCTAGCTGCTGAACATTTAATCTGGTGTAGGAAAGTGTTGCAGTGAAAGAGCCTGCACTAGCAATGAGGTTATCTACTACCACTGAAATCACTGAGAGCTAGGCTAAATGGTGGAACCTCAGAATGTGACATTGCAGAGTGGCAGGTGGCAGCAGCGACGCAGCTGTAGTGGCAGAGTGAAGGACAGCAGCAGTGGCCAGTGATGCCAGAGTGAATGACTGCAGCAGTGCATGGTGATGGCAGAGTGAATGGTGGCAATTGTGAATCAGTTGTAGAGAATTCAGCAGAAACTGAGGCATTGCTTGATGCTTCCCTCCATGGGTGAGAGGTGAATCCATATCCTAGAATATCAGGGTTGGAAGGGACCTCAGGAGGTCATCTAGTCCAACCCCTGCTCAAAGCAGGACCAGTCCCCAACTAAATCATCCCAGCCAGGGCTTTGTCAAGCCTGACTGTAAAAACCTCTAAGGAAGGAGATTCCACCACCTCTGTAGGTGGAACCCATTCCAGTGCTTCACCACCCTCCTAGTGAAATAGTTTTTCCTAATATCCAACCTAAACCTCCCCCCACTGCAACTTGAGACCATTACTCCTTGTTCTGTCATCTGCCACCACTGAGAACAGTCTAGATCCATCCTCTTTGGAACCCCCTTTCAGGTAGTTGAAAGAAGCTATCAAATCCACCCCCCATTCTTCTCTTCTGCAGAGTAAATATGAACTCAGTCTTTGCTAACCAAAGGCAGCCAACTGTGAGTGGGGTGCCGTGGAGGAAGAGGGGAGTGATGTGCTAAAGGGAAATTAATTCATTGGACTTTCCCACCTCAAGGTAAGAAAGTGAGGCACAGGACACTGCCCAATGCACTGTGGGGTCAGGTTGACTTATGATCACATGTTTTTTCAAACTAATGCTTCGTTTCCTTTCCATAAAAGTTCTTTTGTTATGCACAGACTCAGTGCTTGTGAGGGGGAAGTATTGCCTTTTAGAGGAATCCAGAGGTGGTGTTTAGTTTTCCCAGATTACTGGCTGGGGGCTTGAGCTGGTTTTGTATTGTTAAGAGGAGCCCCTAGATATTGAACCCAGCTGTTGTTGCAGCTGACTCCACCTGGCAGACTCATTAATTGCTCTCTCTGTAAGTGGTCTTGGTGGCACTAGATGGGACAGAACACCACATCCAGAAGGTATGTGGGTTACATATGCACAAGGTTGTCAGCCTGCTCTGCTATATATGCAGACCAGAGAACCCATTTTCAAACCTCCCTTCTCCCCAGTGAGCCATGCTGAAATTGTGGTGACTGAAATGCACGTGCACACAGTTTGTGTTAGGTGCACTCAAGGAACCAATTGTGTGGGTGTACTTTTTTCATGTGGCTTGGAGTTTCATTTTTGTCTGCATATCTGTGGTTGGAAAATGTGTGTGCATACAGCAGCTCTGTAGTTCAGAACCCACTGCACAGAATCATGTTCTTCCAGACACAGGATGAAGGGTCAAAGAACCCCAGGCTTAGTAGACCAGACATCCCTCTTCTCCCCCACCTAGTGCTTGCGCTTGTGTGAGAACTCTAAGTTACTGTAAATCCCAGAGCTAAAGGCTTAGAGGCTAGAGCTCTCTGCTCTCTCTGTAGGGGGGAAAAAAGAGAAAAGCCAGCACTGGATATCAGCCTTGTGTAAGATACAGCCTAAAGTAGGTGGGCCACCCTGAGTGTACAGGTGTTGAATTCTGGTCTGAGAATGGGACTCAAGCTCAACAAGGAGAGGGCAGAAGGCTCTGTCCTAGAGACCAGGAGCTCTATATCAGGCAACAGGACTCTGCCCAAGAGTCCTGTTTTGCTCTGGGTTCCTCACCTTGACATTCTGGAAACTGGGTAGAGTGATTCTGTAGGGGTGGACAAGTGGTGCACAGAGCTGACTTCCCTGTGAGGACTGGACCACTAGAGGTGGTTCCACAGAGCTGACTTCACCTTGAGGACCCAATTGGACAGTGTCAGAGCTGATGTTATGACCTTGGACCAGGCAGCTGCACGTTGGAGCAGGACCTGGTGATGTCGCCCTCTCTGGACTGGAACAGACAGGCGAAGGAGAGCTTACGTCTGGTGTCCCCAATTACCATTAACTCTAACTAGACATCTGAGTGTAGATTCAGGTAGGTGAATATTGTTGTGTGATTAAGAATTCTGGACTTCAACAAGCCAGACAGCTGATACTTTATACTGTGGAGTTGGCCATACTCCTGACACTCTGATGTGTTTCTCCATTTTTGCTCTTTCCCCTTGTAGTTCCATGATCCCAAGTACTCTTGAGAGCTTGTGAGTGAAGAATAACCACCTGCAATGGTGACCAGGCTTTATTTTAATTTCCCAGAGCCAGAGGTAGGAGTCTGGCTGGGGTAGGATGTGGGGGAGGATTCAAGCCATCATTCTAGTTATTTTAGAAACCATGTTGGAGTTCTGCAGTTGGCCAGCAGCACAATATAAAAATAAGTGGCACTGGCCAGGGAGTGAATGTGTTCAAGACAGTGGGGGAATGGTACTGTGGTTCTCTTGGCAAAACTAATACATTGATTAGTTCTTCTGAGAATAGCATTGAGGAAATGAGGAGAAGGGGGAGGCTGTGAACTGGATAATATCTTTGGTGTACCCAGTTGTTCTTTGGAAGGAGCCTTTAGCTGGGATTCTAAGGAAACTGTGACCTTGGCCACTGGCATCATCTGACTACTGTGTCCATCTCTCCTGGTCCCCTTTTAATACAGACATGATTGATAGTTTTCTTATCAAATTCTGGAACACTTTCTCCTCTCTATGAGCCTTGTAAAGCTGTGTGTCCCCCTGCATTCCACTCTGCTCTCATTTGCCTCTGTACAAACATATTGAACTCTTTTCCCTGATTAAGAACATCAGCCTTTTGTTTCCCATTTCTGGAGAGTGAATGGATTATCCCAGCCAAAAATATGACTTTACTATTATAGTCCGGTAATTCTACATGCAACGAATCAAGGTCGTATGTCCTAGATGAACCCCAAAATTCTTAACCACTGCTGAAATGTTCACAAATCACAAACAAGCCACCCATTACGTGATTCAAAGAGGAGTCACTGTTTAGCAAGATTTCAGTGCTGCTAACAAAGCTAACAAAACAGCCTTGGTTAGTCACACAGTCCCTGGTTCCTGTGTCTGCCATCAATGTGGCATCTTTGCTCTAGTTAAGAGGAAAGGATGAATAATGTTTCTAAGGCCCCTGTCAAAGAAAAAATAACATGGGGTGGATAACGTAGCATCCTTATCTATGCAAGAATCAGCGCCTGAGCTAAAACGACTACTTTCAGTTTGTCAGGGGCTATCATCAGATTCAGGACCCTTCACAACTACTAGATGGCAGCATGTTGGTAGCAATGGTACTTGCTACAAGTCTTTGCATTTTCCTTATTCTGCATCCTCCTATTCTGCTCAAAGGCTTTAAGAAGACCTCTCTTTACCTGCTTAAAGCCCTGCACTAGAGCTGGCTGAAAGGTGTGGTGGGGTTTGGCAAAAAATGCAGATGCACCACTGAAATGTGTTAACTTATGTCAGTTTTGCCAACTTGTTTCAGCCAAAATAAAATTAATTTCAACATTTTCGAAACAATGCTTCAATTTCAGTTCAAAGTGATTTTTTTGTTTAGAAATTTCCTTACATTTTTTTAACAATCCAAACATTTAAAAAATGCTCAAAATTGAAATTTTTTTTATTTTACCTATTGACTTATCAAAACTTCCATAACATTTTGGTTTTGGTTCAACCTGAAACAAATTTCCCTCCCTAGTTTTTTGGGAATCGCCAGCAAAATCTCAAGAAACTGCTTTATTAGCACAGCTCTACCCTGCACCACTTCCTTAAACCTAGACAACTCAACCATTCTCTGCCTTTTTTGGAGTATACAGTACAATCAATTTAGCAGGGTGCGGGGAGGGGACGAGGACCCCAAAACTATATCTACTGTGACAGACCCAGACCAGTGGGGTCCAGGAGTCTGGTAGAGGGCAAATATACTGGTCACTGGATAAGTAGTTTTCTGTTCCCTGAGTGACCAGAGCAGGGGCTGCACTAGAGTAATCAGGAACCTGCTAGAACCAATTAAGGCAGACAGGCTGATTAGAACACCTGTAGCCAATCAAGGCAGGCTAATCAGGACACCTGGTTTTTAAAAAGAGCTCACTTCAGTTTGTCATGGGCGTGTTAGGAGCTGGAAACAAGAAGCTGAGAGTGAGAGGGTGTGCTTCTGGAGGACTAAGGAGTACAAGTGTTATCAGACACCAGGAGGAAGGTCCTGTGGTGAGGATAAAGAAGGTGTTTGGAGGAGGCCATGGGGAAGTAGCCTAGAGAGTTGTAGCTGTCATGCAGCTGTTACAGGAGGCACTATAGATAGCTGCAATCCACAGGGCCCTGGGCTGGAACCCGGAGTAGAGGGTGGGCCTGGGTTCCCCCCAAACCTCCCAACTCCCGATCAGATACAGGAGGAGTTGACCCAGACTGTGGGTTCCACCAGAGGGGAAGATCACTGAGGTGAGCAAATCCGCCAATAAGTGCAGGACCCACCAAGGTAGAGGAGGAACTTTGTCACACTACTGATTCTAGCAGTGCTAAAGTCTAGGATGCACCAATTATGCATGATGATGTATAGTTTCACATTTGGTTCCTGTGAGCTGGTATGCTAATATGGCATGGCCCCCTCTGGCCAGATGGCACCTTGCACAGACCTTGCTTGGTCTGGTGGGGCAGTCAGCCAGCTCCTTTGCCTGAGTCCCTAGGTAGCCTCATTTTGGGCTATAAATGGTGTTTGTTTCAGTCTCGCTGGGATGTATAGATTTTCCCTTTCAGCAGGGTTAGCTCAGGGTTAGTTCTTAAGTCTGAGGTATCAGTATGGGAACCCAGTGAAGTGGTTAGACCTGGATGCCAGCTCAGGGCACTTAGACCAGACCAGTGGAATCAAGCCTCATAAACTTATCCTGCTCTGTTTCTGAGCTCCTTCCTACTTCCTCTGGTTCTGTAGGCTTCTCCAGCCTGTGGACCTGGTCATCTCTTCTCTGTCAATTTCACAACAGTTTGCTGGCAGGACTTTCCTTCCCCAGCCTGCTTGCTCATCTGGCAGCCGCCCAGCCCCTCTACTTCTTAGCTCTCTTTTTCTCCCAGCTGCTGTGAGGCTGCTAATCAGCACTGTCTGGTGGTTGCTGTATTAATGCCAAGGTGCCTGGCCAGCCTGGGGTCTCTATTTCCTATTTCAGTTCGCTATAAGGGTTTGTCACTTGGGATATCAAACAAAACTCTTTCCAGAGGAAAGGGTAGGATTTTTAGCCACAGGTTCCTTGAGACAATGTTCAAAATAGCATAGTACTATTTACACTTTATAGATGAGAAAACTGAAACACAGAGGCTTGGTCAAAGTTACACGGCACGTCTGTGGCAGTGCCAAAAATATCGCTCAGATCTTCTGATCCAAAGTCCTGTGACATAATCATAGGCTCTTCTTCTGAGCTTTTTCCAGGCGAAATATTTAGGCACACGCTTAACTTCAAACATCTGAATAGTCCTGTTGGGAGTATTCACATGCTTGCTTGCATTTAAGCACATATGCGTTTTTGCTGGATTAGGTCAAAGCACTGTGCACTTTGCAGGATGGAGCCCTGGGCTCAGACTCCTATTTCATACAGTTAGTCAATGACACTTCTAAGAACAAATCACTATCATTTTGTGTCCAGGTCCAGATATAATAGACACTGATTTGTAGAGTTTTGGTAAGAAAGATCTATGATTCTGGTATTAATAAATATATTAGTCTCCTGAGAAGGTAATAACTTTCTGAACTCTGATACTAAATCAAACTTTTTCACTTTCAAGTTTATTTAAAATGTGGTAGTCTGGCAAATCCTGGGGTGTGGAGATCCTTGAATAGCCTTCTTCAGTAGTCCAGCCGTTCTTTAAAACAAGCAATGAAGAATGTCAGAGATCTTAATTTTGCTCACTCTGGGATGTCTTAAAGATAGCACTTTTGAGCTTCTGACTCAGCAGAGGACTTACTACTGTATAGTATCTTTAGAGTGCAGTTGACCTTTGGCTTCCCAAACAACTGTATACTTAGCCACAAATGGAACCTCTAGTTGGCAGAGCATCTACATTGGAGAGGGGAAGGTGGATATAGGATGTCCTAAGAATTAGTTTGTGGGAAAACTCCAGGGCTCCTAGGTTAGCCTTTATTTAAAACCAAGCCTGGAAAAAGACACCTTTCTTATTTCTGAGGAGGTGGGGAAATGAGGACACCCCTTCCCGCTAACCCTCCATGCTCAGGAAAAATACAAATGCATGGTCATATATTTAAAGGCATATGTTAATTATTAACTTACTCTACTTTCTATAGTAAAGTTTTTATTTCTATTGGGATGCTGGCTAGGAGAAATCATAACACAGATCAATTTGTTTTATTTATATGCCCTTCAAGTCATCACAAGGGGTCTGGTCCCTGAAGCTAGCTGACATGTCAAATTCACTAGAACATCCCACAGCATTCTAAGAAATGTTGTCACAAGGTTAACTTGAGTTTTATTGCTTCACAGTGAAACAAGAGAGACTGAAATTGCAGTGAAACAAGCTGATACTGGATAGGCCCAGACTTACAATTTACTTTACATCAGCTGACACAGCCAGTTAAAAATCAAGCTGCTCTGTAACGCCATCTCTCTTGAAATAAGGTCAAGTGGGAGTATAACCCAATTGTTCCTTGGGTTATAGTTTTAATGTGGATTTTAGTATGTATTTTAGTTTTTTGCTTAACTGGTAAGGACTATGATCCTTGTCATGAAGAACATATTCCATTGACACCCAAAGGGGCTGCAAAGAGACCTATGCTTAACTGATGCAGCTGAGACAAGCTGGGGTTATGCCATTTCAGTTGACATGTATATTATACACAAAATGGATATGTGAATATATTTTATGAATGATATTGTAAATGCAGCCACAATGTTTACATGGTTGTGTCTAACACTGAAGTCTACAGTACAGGTGTAGTATTAAGCTACACAAAGCAGAGATAATGTAATGGAGATCAGCTTGAACTCTATAAGCAATTTATATTTTATTATTTAGTCATATGTTATAGGGCTAGCTCAAGTGAATTGCCGTTTATCTGTAATATATGAGGAAAAAAGCACAGTATATCAAATCAAAACATGTTTACATTCAATAGTATACAGCATGTGCCAGATTAAGTTGTTAAGTAATTATGTTTACTTCTGTGACTCTGAATTTTACAGTGTGGTTCCCCCAGACCCCAACATATTTTTTTTAACGTAAATTAGGCTGTTAAACTTAACCGATTGAAATTGGTAACTGACTGTTTCATACCAAGAAATTCTAGCAACATAACCTTCCTGTGGGAAGAACATACACTGGACAACAGAGGTTTAAGTAAGAGACACCTGAAATGAAAGTAGATTTCCATGAATAGCCCGTTCAACCAGAGATTGCAATAAAATGCCAGCTGGCTTAACGGAGCAGGTTAGCTACTGATGCCTGATTCAATTTGTTTTCTGTAGACAAGCATTCTTGATCAGAGGTCAAAGCAAGAAACCTAAATACTCTACCTAAATTGAATTTCTATTTCTTAATTAAATTATTTTTATTCTAGAAGTAGTATAACACTAAGAAAATAGATATCTGGATTTTAATGTGTACCATTAATATAATCCACATAAAATATCTGGAGGAATAACTTAAAACAAAGTTCCTTTGGTTTTGTGTGTGTTTAAGCTTAAATTCCTGAGTAGGGTAACATGTTCTCTACAAATATTTATTTTGAGTTGATTGAAGGGTGACTTTAATTCTAGCATTTCCTAACCTTTAGTGATTGACTTTCCAACCTAATATTTTTGTTTGGGGGGGGATGTGTGGAATTTCCTAGCTTTTAAAAAAAAAAACAAAAAACCTCCATCACGTGTCACCATATTGACACTCACATGGTTTATGAGCAGGTTTGGAACCTTTAGATCCAACACACAGACCTCTTTCCCTTGAGTTAATAGAGTAACTGATAGCAATAATAGGTCCTCTGTGTGGACCTGCACTAGAAGTGGATGGGACACTTTGCCATTGGGTTCCATAGATATTTGCTGACAGCAGAAGAATAAAACTGGAACTTTTTGTTCCATTTTAGGCTCTGGAAGGGAGTTTGCTCTATAGGGTACAGATTCTTCTGCCCATTTTACCCAAGAATGACCTCTTATGTCCTGTTTCTGTCCCAGTCCTGTGTCTTCCCCACCCCATGTTTCTCATCCCAGTCCCATTCTATTCACCTAGCCAGTCCCAATCTCCACTCCTCATACTTCTCATGACAGTCTCAGTCTCCTTCTCAAGCAAATCCAAACTCTTCATCTCAGTCCCAGTGTCTCTCCACACGAACTTGTACTTCCAGTTTCCCTCTCCCCTCTGCCAGCCTCCAGTCCCAGTCTTCCCACTCCCAACTGCCCTCACCAGGTTTCTTGTCCCAATCTTCTACTCCTTAGTTTCTGCAAGTCCAGCTCTTGTTCCCTCTGTATTTGAATCAGGCGCCTTCTTCCTCCGTGCTATGTGAGCCCAATTGGGGTGGAGGGAGTCGTTGGCAGCACAGAGGAAACAGCCTGGAGGATATCCAGTGCAGATGGCATCTTCAAGACATTTAGCTTTTGAAATTTGTTTCCCTCAGAGCATATGCAAATTGCTATTTTTCAGAGGCTTATAAATTGACCAAGTTTTGGTGCTTTTCATAGGGATGGCAAAAGTCACATCCCTGACACAAAGGTTGGCCATCCCTCCTCCTTCCTCTCCCAAGAAAATTTCAAGTTCGTGCTCCAAAGTGTGAAGGAGCTACAGTTTTTCAAAGGAAAACTCATCAGAATTTTTTAACATGGAAAAACAATGTATTTCCCACTAGCCTTGTTCTCAAATTGCTGAACCAATTTGGCAGAAGTTTTCCAGAAAAAATTAGCCTGAGGATCACTTGATGATTACCTGTTCTGTTCATTCCCTCTGAACCCCATGGCTTTGGCCACTGTCAGAAGACAGGATACTGGGCTAGATGGACCATTGGTCTGACCCAAGATGGCCATTCTTATGTTCTTATGAGACAGACACCTGGCATAGAAAGCTTCAACCCAAATAGTTAAAGTTTGGGGAAATTATAAGCAACTAAAACCAGGGTCTTGTAATGTGAAGTGTCAGGCAATCTTAATAATAGATGGTGCTATCAGCCCTAACTTATAATATTTCACACATGTAGAGTGGTATCTTAAACCCACGGAAGGCAATGGGAGGCTTTCTTTTGATTTCAGAGATGCTTGGCTAAGGCCCACATATAGCACCCTTCATCAGAGGGCAAGTATACCTATCTTCATTTTATACAGGAGACGAGAAGTTACACAGAGTTAGAGAGAAGTTGAGGCCAAAATTTAGGCAGTTGAGGCAGCACCTCTGAATGTTTATGTATGTATTCCTATGGGTAGAGCAACACAACACCTGACTAGGATCTTCAAAGCACCCTAAGAGAGGTAGGTGCCCAAATCCCATTGCAAGACACTCCATGCCAATGAGAGAGACTTCACCAGACACAATGCAGCTGTGCTGCAGCAGCGCTATATGTGTAGATAAGCCCATAGATAAAGCAGTCTAGAAACATGCAGAAGCTATTTCTAAAGCCATGCAGCACATTTCTGTTGAGGGCAAGTAGTCTTGCAAGTTTCACACATTCACCGTCTGAGAGCGGAGCCTGTCAGAGTTTGGGCATGGGGGGGAAGTTGTAAATATGGGGACCGGAGACAGCCTTCTGGACTCAGTGACTGACCAACATAAGAATGTGTCTGATTTGAAGGCAACATCCCAATACCTGTATTGTTTTGGATACAGGCTGCAGATTCCCATATCTTGCTGTAAAACTGTTAGCTTGAGGAGAGAGTTGGCTATTAGATCAAAGTGGCTGACAGCGGTGTTGGCTGTGAGGATATTTGGCTGTCAGTTGAGAAGATTCTGGAGTGCTCAGAGGGGACTAATAAGTGCCATTCTCCTCAGGCTCTAGAGAATTCATGTCTCTCTCACACATGCACACATTTTTGACCTCATTACAGAGACTGAGAAATCATCACTGAGATCAGAGGGTAATGTGTGTCTATGTGTGAATCAGAGTACAAAGTGTTTGTGTCTTGAATAAAATCTTGCACTGAAATATATGTAAAAGCAGCAAAGTGGGGGAATCTGTATAAAGAACACCAAAAGATGTATTGCCTAATAGTTTTGTTTAAGAACCGTTGTAGCTATGTTGGTCTCAGGATATCAGAGAGACAAGGTGGGTGAGGTAATATCTGTTATTGGACCAACTTCTGTTGATGAAAGACAAGTTTTCAAACTTATACAGAGCTCTTCTTCAGGGCTGGGACAGGTACTCAGAGTGTTAAGCTAAATACAAGGGCGGAACGGGTTGGGAGTCAACATGTGTTTGCAAGAACCATTCACCTCTCCAATATCCTGGAACCTACAGGGCTACAATAACACTGCAAACAACAGTGTGAGATATCTTTGCTGCTTTTACAGATCCAGACTAACATGGCTACCCCTCTGATAGTGCAAACAGTGGGAGATATCAAATTTTCCTTCTGAAATGGAAGCGCCACAACCTGAAGGAAAAGGAAGCCAAACTTAACAGTAACATCAGTCAGATGTTGCTAACTTCTCACTTCATCTTGAATGGTCTCTTGCAATGTGTTAACTCCTTATCTGTTCCACCCTTGTATTCAGCTGAGTACCTTTCCCAGCCCTGAAGAGGAACTCTGTGTAACTCACAAGCATGTCTCTCTTTTACCAACAGACGTTGGTCCAATAAAAAGATATTACCTCACTCACCTTGTTTGTTTAAGAAAGTTATTCAAAAATATTACTAATAGTATTTGCAAATGCGTTTGTATTACATGTTTTGTTCACTAAGACACTGACTGTCAGCTATTACCACCTACATCCTGGGATTTGCACATTATAGCTCTGAGGTTTTAACTGCAATCCTTTCAGGAAAAAAGAGTATGGAATTCTGGTCTGTGGCTCAGCAGAGAGCTAAGGAGAGGTGCAGGAAAAAGAGGACTGCAATAGTTTTACTTAATATCCTCTCAGGACACCTCTACATCATGATCAACTTATTTGGGCTATTTCAGACCAAAGGAGAGGGACTCTCAACTCTTTGCCAGCAGGCCCCATTTTTTTATTCTTTGGGCAGTTGGCCTCAAATGTAGCAACATCTGTGGGGAGAGGTAATCTCTCAGGTAGGAAGACCCTAGCCCCAGCTATGGTTTTAGGTGCCTACTTTGAGAAACTCACATTTGTCCCAAATAACTTGCCCAAGGTCACACCATGTGTCACTGGAAGTTCTGAGAATAGAAACCCAAGTCTCCTGGCTTCCTAGCCCTGTCCTCTTCACTACCTCTCACCATGCCCACTGTTCTGAAATCTCTGTTATAACAGGCACAGACCTTTCGTGGATTTGCCAGGTACGTAGTAGTAATTTAAGTAAGACATTTTACATTTTTTTTAATTTAATTTTTAAAACTCAAGGAAAGGCATTAAAATTGATGCAGAAAAATTAGAATACTTAAAATCACTTGAGACCAAATCAGCCTTCGTATATAGGCATGGGTTCTAGTGGCATCAGTGAGAACTACCGACTTCAGTTGAGAGCAACCAGAGGCAGAACTTGGATCATGATCTCCACTTGATTACCAGAAGCTCTGAAGCTGCCCAGTCATGTTAGTCTGCAGTACGGATCTATCCTGATGTTTAAGGGTTGTGCATTTTAAAAAAACTGAATATAGTTCTTGTGCATATATAGAGCAGCCAATCTTAAAATGTTAAGAACTTTTCAAAGTTTACATCAAACCAAACAAGCTGAAACAACTTCACAGACTGAGAAGCTGGGCCTTTGTACCTTAGCAAGTCTCTTCTTAACTGGGTAAAGTTCGACATTTTCCCTTCTCCCCTTTTAAGAACAATGAGACAAATTATTTTGAATACAGGAAACTTTAAATTAAGGTAAAGCTTCCATGGCTGAATATGTAATCCAAAAAAAGAGAGAATCCACAGTATGTAATGAAAAATCTAACCATAACCACAGTAACACCAATTGGCAGTTGTATAATCACTGCATACTTCAACTATTCTGCAATTCATAATGTAACTATATATATGAGTTTTCTGTGTGGCATCTAACAAAATATAAATAATGTAGGAATCCCTGTTATCCTGGTGTGCTTCTTAGCAGTTTTACACAGTACTCTAAAGAGCACTAGTGTTAGTTTCAGTGCTGGTTTCATCCCTTCCATGTGGTTGGTAGCATTGATACTGAGTACTGGAATGTCTGACATGTTTGAAATTACTGTAGCTTTGTGAATGACCTAATTAACACTTGCTGAGTTGCAGGACAGACTGACCCTGATCTGCTTATGTGTCATTCCATATACTCATAGTAAGTAGGGTTATTTAAGAACTTTACTCAGGATTGTGGCATATCAACAGTTACAGGCTGTGTCAGTTACAGTAGTGGTAAGCTTAAAGTACATTTTTCATATGTAGTCTAACATTCCAAGCATCAGCTCTCGTAAACGATAGCTGCATTTTCACATGGTTAGAACATAGTGGGCCAAATAATATCCTGGTCTAAGTGGGCACTACTCCATTTTCACTAGCTAAGAAACCATCCCACTGTCCCATTAATACAGTAGTACGTGTATGTGCCACTAATTTTGAATAAAATTAGAATCTCTGTAGTGTAGGGTTTTTGAGTCATGTGTTTTGAATTTCAAAGTGGTGCTGTGAAGCTGGGGCGTTTGCTTCCAGCTTTGTTAGACTCAGCCCAGAACAATGCCAAAGATGTGAAGTATTAGTGAATTAATCTGGTTTATGTTAGTGTTTCTTGTTACTTCATAACGCAAAGTCTTTACTGTAGAATAATTATGTAAAATTAATTGAATCCAGACCCTGCCTTACTTATTTGTGAAATGAGCAATTCTTGGGGGTGGTTCCTTATTTTACAGTTCAGTGGCAGTCTCCAGGGATAGATTGTGCCCAAATTTAGGGGACACAAATCCTTTCCAAAGGTGAGGAAGAGGCTTTGTCTGTCCACCTTCTCCACATTAGCCAAGGACCTGACTAGCCAAGAAGAAGGAACACTAGAAGGTACTCTGGGGGGGAATGGGCTTCTCCCCGAGCTGTGCAATTCTGCACCATGCAAAGTAGAGGAGTGGTTAAATGCTAGAATCAGGCCAAATTCACAGCCATGAAAAACACACACTATAGACCGTGAAATCTGGTCTCCCTCTGTGAAATCGGGTCTTTTGTGTGCTTTTACCCTATACTATACAGATTTCACAGGGGGACACCAGCATTTCTCAAATTGGAGGTCCTGACCCAAAAGGGAGTTGCAGGGGAGGGGTCACAAGGTTATTTTAGGGGGGGATTGCAGTATTGCCACCCTTATTTTTGTGCTACCTTCAGAGCTGGGCGACCAGAGAGCTGCGGCTGTTGGCCGGGCACCCAGGTCTCAAGGCAGTGCTCCACCAACAGCAGTGTAGAAGGGTGGCAATACCATACCATGCCACCTTTACTTCTGTGCTGCTACCTTCAGAGGTGGGTGATAGGAGAGTGGCGGCTGTTGACCAAGGGCCCAGCTCTAAGGCAGCAGCACAGAAGTAAGGGTGGCAATACCATACCAGGCCATCCTTACTTCTGCGCTGCTGCTGGTGGAGGATCTCCCTTCAGAACTGGGTGCCTGGCCAGCAACTGCTGCTCTCCAGTGGCCCAACTCTGAAGGCAGCACTGCCACCAGCAGCAGCGCAGAAGTAAGGGTAGCAGTACAGCGACCCCCCCTACAATAACCTTGTGACACCCCCTCCACAGCTTTTTAGGGCAGAACCCCTACAATTACACCACCAAGAAATTTCAGATTTAAATATCTGAAACCATGGCACTTTGTGATTTTAAAAATCCTATGACTGTGAAATTGACCAAAATGGACCATGAATTTGGTAGGGCCCTATTAATGATTCTATTTTGTTTTTCCTACCCCAATTATACAATAATTAGGACAGGTGAACAATTGTATGACCATAAAAATGCTGGAAAGGAAAATAGGATACAGACTGGGCAATCTGGGGGAAGCCTGGGGTGCAGTGAGGAATACATTGGATCTCTCCTCTGGTCTTATGACAAATCTCAGAAATAGACTATACAGCTATATTATCATTCCACAGAGCCCCTCGGACTGCAGTCCTGAGGCAGCCACTGTGCTGTGTGTGTGCAGGGCAAAGCACTGTTAGTGATGTAGAAGCACAGGGCCTCTGTTGAAATGATTCTGCTCTTCTGAAGACCTGTAATCTGCTAGGTTAGGGGTTGACCCCTGGCCTGGTCTGAAGGTGACGAATAGAGCTGGGTGGGAATTTTATGTTGGAGTGATTTTCTGATTGGAAAAAACACCCTTTTCACAAAATCTAAATCATGGGAAAATTTCAATTATATATATAAAGCTTCTGTTGTGACAATCAAAATGACGGCTGCCTGCAAGGTTCTTGTTAACTGCACTTTCTGCTGCTGTCAAGCTGAAAATGTCCATGTAAGTTCTTCCAAAGTGGATTTTTTCCCCCCAGAAATCCCTTCTTATGAAAATTTTTATGTTTTTGACATTTCATCCTGATTCCAGATGACACTTTTTCAAAATTATGAAATTTTTTCAGGAAGGGATTTCCATTTTCTGGCTAGCTCTACTGAAAAGCTCCACTCCCTTCCAAGCAACAGGAAGGAGATCCTTGTGGTGGTTTTTTTTCTGCCAAAACTCACTGCTGGGATTTTCTTGTGGAGGGGATGATCCAAGCCCTAACGTTATATTATGCTCCTGCTTTCTGTCTCATGCCATGTTTGCAATTATTCTGAGCACTTTCAATGTGTACTTCGGAATTTTCTGCCTAGCTAAAAACTCTGCTTAACAAAGTGAACAAAATACAGTTGGCCCCAAAGTGGGCATAGATCACATGGTGGCTAAAGTTCTATGTTTAGAATGGGCAATACCATGTATACCAAAACATTTCTATGATTTAACGAGGGGAGGTAAATGCCCATCTTTAAATTCTACCCACTGTATTCATTTCCCCTTCATGTGTTTTATTGCAGACCTGGATATTCTTTTGAACAATATCCTGAAAAGAGAAGGTGGAAATGAAGGTGTTTAAAAAAAATAAAGCTTAAATCAGTTATAAGAGAAAATCAATTCAATTGAACTGCCAGGTAGCACGAATTCTTGCACTTTCTGCTTCCTAAAACAGGCCACTGTCAGTATGTAGCCTCACATTCTTTTCTATATAAAAAACTTCTACTGTCTCTGTCATTTAAGACCTGTCTTCTTGTCAACAAGAACAATTAGATTAAGTATATTTAATTACTCCCCTTAATTTTCAAACTATAATGGGTATGAAAATAACATACTGAAATGTTCCGCTCATAAAACTGGCTACCTAGCTCCCTCTTGAGTCAAAATCCAAGTGCTCAAATCAAAGGGAAATTATTTCCTTATTGTTTCATTTTGGAGGACATTTGTTTTCTTTTATCTTTTTTGTTAATTTCAGTGGAGATATTTTTTATTTACTCTGGTATAAATGAGATCAGAACCTCTCTCTTTTCCCCTACATCTTTTAGATTCTCAAGTGATGCTTTCCTGTACATAGAATCTATCTTAATTTCTGCTCTCTCCTGTATCTATCTCCTTTTAACACTTAAATATCTTGAAGTCCATACTCCGTTTTTACCTCCCTTCCTCACTGACATCAGTGGAAGTTTGTTTGAAAAGCAACTGAATAAAATCAGAGTAAGGCCATCAAGTGTGTTGGTTCCTTATTTATCATGACCTTAGGAAAGTGCTTTGGACATTTTTCCCACCCTCATTTTTGCACTAAAATGTTCATATGTTAGAATTTCAGCTTCATAGCTGATTGTCACTCACTGTGTATGAGTACCTGAGGGCAAAAGGTAAGTGTTTATTTAGTGTACACCTGTTTAACTTCTCTGGAGACAGAATCATGCAGAAGAGCAACTTAGAAGCTAATAGTTGTAATAAGGGTCTGACACACAGAAGTGCAAATCAGGATGCAGTCCCCTTCTCCTCACTTATGAGGGGTTGGGGATTTGTCTGAACTGAGAGTTGAAAAATACACTTGGGTCTAGGCCAGCCTGGGTGGTAATAGCCACTCAACCCCTCTGGCAACCTGAGTCATGGGCAAGGCTTGGACAGGGCTCTGGGACCCTTACTTCTCACCCCCATGATCTGACTGAGCCATTCATAGGCTACAAAGATACCTCATTGTATCCCAACCCCCGAAGGAGGGTAGCTTATTTGTTTCTTCCTGGACATAAACTATCATTTTCACCTGTTTCCTTTGCCCCTACCTTCCCTTCCCTCAGGTTTGTCTTGTTTCTTACTGCTAGATTTCCTGCTTTTGGATTTTGGCACCTTGAAGGCATCTTTACACGTGGCAAATTGGTGGCTACTATTATGGGTTTTTTGACTTCCTCAGCACACCCAAGGAGGGTTGATTAAGGAGGGAGTGCTGTAGTACTGATGGCTATTTTGTCACAGCTGGACAGGTGGCGTCCAGCACTTGAGTGGGTGAAATTTTTTGGACAAATAGTTTATTTGCTGAAAAACACAGTTCTAGCCAACCTGAAACTATTCGTGAATTCAACTCGATTAGCTTTGGCTGGAAAATGTCTTTTGGACGCTAGAAAACCATGTATATTCATCCATTCCTTTAGCCTAGTGGTTAGGGTACTTGCTTGGGATGTAAGAGGCCTAGGTTTGAATCCTCACTGTAGAGCAGTCATTTGAACTGACCTCTCGTGCTAGCTAGGTGAGTATCCTAACCACCATATTATAGGCTATTCTAATTCTGGCATAGGGGAAGCTTTCTCAATTCCTCCTGTTGAAATGGTTCCATTTCGTATGGATACACAAATATTCACTAGGCCGGAGAGAGAGAGAACAATTCTTTAGCCTGGTGATTAAGGCATTCACTGGGAGGTAGGAGTTGTGGTTTCAGATCCCTCCTGAATCTGACAGGGAGAAGATCTTGAATTCAAGTCACTGCTGTAGAGTGTGGATTCAAACCTGTCTGTCCTCTAGCCCGGGCAGATACCCTAACCATTGGGCTAAAGGCTACATGTATGCAATATTTGCTGGCCTGAACAAGATTTTGCTGACAAGTTCTAAACAGTTTTGGAACTGAACTAATTTTATTTATTTTGAATTTGATGACAGAACTGAAAACCCAGCTGTATCCAGCATAGGTTAACTGAGGTAGCAAGGGGAATACAGTTGCTGCTGCAATTGAAAGCACCAGCTGGATGGTATCTGTTTGGACCCTGACCATGCACTGCACAGGGTCTAGAGCAGAAAGTGGCACCCCTTGTTTAAATTTGCCTCACCATTTCTGGATCAAAATCTTTTAGAACTTGTGTTATGTGAAAACTATCAATATTTTGACTTTTTGTTCTGATTTGGGACAAAACAAATGTTGAAATATGGGAATTTTCTGTGGGTCAGATATTCTGATTTTTTTTTTCCCCACTCCACTCTAGCATCCTCTCATTCCCATGTGACTAGCACTTTTACACTAGTGGGAAGAATAAATGCTTCAGAATATTTTATTGTGATCTTGGAAGTCTTTGCCTTTTTTTCTGTTTTTTTTTTAAGTTAAGCTGTTGCGGGTGGGGGAAAGAAAATCAAACTGTGTGCTTCATGGCACAACAGAAACAATTATCGAGTGGCCATTCCCTCCTGCCCCTTCATCAAACTACAGCAGGGATGTGTCACAGAGCCCCCATTGGATGAGGGCTAACATCAATGCAGCTTCCTGCTAGCCTTCCAGAAGTGCTTATGAGTAACACTATATGCTGATTGTAAGCAAGGAGGGGGCAGGGAGTTGGAAGGTACCTGTGGGGAGATAGGGTCCTCACCAGGATTATAAGAATGGGCTCAATCCCAGACTGGCAAGTCATTTGTTTTTCCTTTTTTAGTTATGTTTACTTTTTTTTGTTACAAAAATTTTTCCCCAAGGAAAAGACCTTACCGATTGGCTTTATTTTCCTTTTCTGCTGAGCCTTTTGTCCAGTTAATGTCTGTTCCTATACATTCTAGCTCAGGGGTTCTCAAGCTGGGGGTCGGAACCCCTCAGGGGATCGCGAGGTTATTATATGGGGGCATCACGAGCTGTCAGCCTCCACCCCAAATCCCGCTTTGCCTCCAGCCTTTATAATAGTGTTAAATATATAAACAAGTGTTTTTAATTTATAAGGGGGGGTCATACTCAGAGGCTTGCTATGTGAAAGGGTCACCAGTACAATAGTTTGAGAACCACTGTACATATTATATGGTTATGGTGCCGTTTTATGTGTTGTGTTTTTTTATAGGCTTAGGCATTTCACTTCTTTGGTCCTCTTCTCTCTGTGTGTTCTACTTCTGCATTGTAAAGCTAATGACAGTATTTTGTGAGATTATACCAGTATAGTTGTTATATATAGTTACTAGTTTTCCAGCCTAGAAGTAAATAGAATGAAAACTAGTCCCAGTAGATGTGAAATTGGCATGACTTTCTTTGTCAAATTTAATTGTTTTTGAAGGCTGACACAACGTAGCCTACAGTGCGCTGAATTCTTCAGTACTGCTGTGGCATTTCAGTAGCCGGTAGAAAATAAAGCAGGCTGGGTCAGTACATTTTACATTCCCAGGAACTGAGTTCTGATGGTGTCCATACCACTAATTAGCTTTTTGCTGTATTACCATGCTGTCAAGCAATCATTTTTTTAAAATGTATTTGAATATCATGTTAAACTTATGTATTTAAATACTCAAAGTCAGGCTATTACAAACTTGTATGCCTTTGCACTTCCTGTATATATTATGTCTATATTTAACATCAACAGGAATATATTAATGAACACAGTTTAAAAGTGAAAGAGGAATATAAAGTGTGTCATATGTTGCAGTGTAGCTGAGAGAGTGTTAAAATGGGATGTCTAGCTTTCTGATTTCCTCTCTGAAGCATTCAGAACTGGAACTCTAATGTAACATTAACATCATGTATTGTATTTTAACTTCCACAGGCCAACTCCTGGGACTTTCAGGGCCTGGTTGCAGATCTTGATGTGAAAGATGCGCATCTCTTACTATGTATACTTATATGTGTAGTGCCAATCATAACGGAGCCCTGATCTCATTTATATGGGACTACTAAGTGGTGTTGTGATATGTATAACAAGGATCAGCAAATGTATACATAAAACTGCAAACTGAACGCAGATCAAATTTTTATGTATTTCTTAAATTATCTGAGTTGGTAAAAGAGCTAGGAGTATGTTACCAACTAAAAGTAGTTTGAAGGTGATTTCCATTCATATTCTTTGCTATCATTTTTAATTGGGATGAACTTGCTTCTTGTTCGTCTTATTTCCGTGTCTGTCCAAGTCATGCCCACTGTTTTCAGTTTTTTTCAGTTCCTCCACAAATCTGTTTCCCATAATTTACTTTCACTAAATCTTTGCTGCCAATTTATTTTGTTTTATTTTCCAAGCATTTACTTTCAGTGCCAGATGTCTAAAAATAAAAAGTTGCATTTAATTATCTCATTTAACTCAGAGCTGTTGTTTCTTTGTTTTCTGGAAACAATTTGCTATCCATGATGACAATGGAGGCACCTAATCCATTGGTCCTGAATACCGGAATGCCCCAGACTCCCAGAATGAACTGAAAATTACAGCTCCTCAGAAGATATCTTCACCCTTCCTTATCCTCAGTCTCCTCTTGGGTCCAACCTCCTGAGAGTCATTGTGACATCAGAGGAGGAAACTACCTCAAAGAGATGGGAATGTTCCACTCCTCAGTCCATAGGCAGGAGCTTTTACCCACTAGAACTAATTGCTCCACGGGTCAAGCAGGAACTAGCCTTCTCCTTGGAGGAGTTGGAGGTTCCAGACATTGCTTCACCTCCCAGGCAGGTAGGTGAGTTGGGACAATGACTTGAAGATCTGGGGTCCTTTCTCCATCCACCTCATAGACTTTAGGGTCAGAAGGGACCAATATGATCATCTAGTCTGACCACAGAATCCTACCCATCCACTTCTATAACAAACCCCTAACCTATGTCTGAGTTATTGAAGTCTTCAAATTGTGGTTTGAAGACGTCAAGCTGCAGGGAATCCACCAGCAAGTGACCCATGCCCCACGCTGCAGAGGAAGGCAAAAAATCTCCAGGGCCTCTGCTAATCTGCCCCGGAGGAAAATTCCTTCCCAACCCCAAATATGGCAACCAGCTAAACCCTGAGCATGTGGACAAGATTCACCAGCCAGCACTCAGGAAAGAATTCTCTGCAGTAACTCAGATCCCATCCCATCTAACATCCCATCACAGACCACTGGGCATACTTACCTGCTGATAATCAAAGATCAATTGCCAAAATTAAGCTATCCCATCATACCATCCCTTCCATAAACTTATCAAGCTTAGTCTTAAAGCCAGATATGTCTTTTGCCCCCACTATTCCCCTTGGAAGGCTGTTCCAGAACTTCACTCCTCTAATGGTTAGAAACTTTCTTCTAATTTCAAGTCTAAACTTCCTAGTATCCAGTTTATTCCCATTTGTTCTTGTGTCTACATTGGTACTAAGCTTAAATAATTCCTCTCCCTCCCTAATATTAATCCCTCTGATATATTTATAAAGAGCAAGCATATCCCCCCTCAACCTTCTTTTGGTTAGGCTAAACAAGCCAAGCTCTTTGAGTCTCCTTTCACAAGACAGGTTTTCCATTCCTCAGATCATCCTAGTAGCCTGTTTCTGAACCTGTTCCAGTTTGAATTCATCCTTCTTAAACATGGGAGACCAGAACTGCACACAGTATTCCAGATGAGGTCTAACCAGTGCCTTATATAACGGTACTAACACCTCCTTATCTTTGCTGGAAATACCTCGCCTGATGCATCCTAAAACTGCATTAGCTTTTTTAACAGCCATATCACATTGGCGGCTCATAGTCATCCTGTGATCAACCAATACTCCAAGGTCCTTCTCCTCCTCTGTTGCTTCCAACTGATGTGTCCCCAATTTATAACTAAAATTCTTATTATTAATCCCTAAATGCATGACCTTGCACTTTTCACTATTAAATTTCATCCTATTACTATTACTCCAGTTTACAAGGTCATCCAGATCTTCCTGTATGATATTCCAGTCCTCCTCTGTGTTAGCAATACCTCCAAGCTTTGTGTCCTCTGCAAACTTTATTAGCACATTCCCGCTTTTTGTGCCAAGGTCAGTAATAAAAAGGTCAAATAAGGTTGGTCCCAAAACTGATCCTTGAGGAACTCCACTAGTAACTTGCTTCCAGCCTGACAGTTCACCCTTCAGTACGACCCGTTGGAGTCTCCCCTTTAACCAGTTCCTTATCCACCTTTCAATTTTCATATTGATCCCCATCTTTTCCAATTTAACTAATAATTCCCCATGTGGAACCGTGTCAAATGCCATACTGAAATCGAGGTAAATTAGATCTACTGCATTTCCTTTGTCTAAATAATCTGTCTCCTTCTCAAAAAAGGAGATCAGGTTGGTTTGGCATGATCTACCTTTTGTAAAACCATGTTGTAATTTGTCCCAATTACCATTGACCTCAATGTCCTTAACTATTTTCTCCTTCAAAATTTTTTCCAAGACCTTACATACTACAGATGTCAAACTAACAGGCCTATAGTTACTCGGATCACGTTTTTTCCCTTTCTTAAAGATAGGAACTATGTTAGCAATTCTCCAGTCGTACGGTACAACCCCTGAGTTTACCGATTCATTAAAAATTCTTGCTAATGGGCTTGCAATTTCATGTGCCAGTTCCTTTAATATTCTTGGAAGAAGATTATCTGGGCCCTCTGATTTTTGTCCCATTAAACTGTTCAAGTTTGGCTTCTACCTCAGATATGGTAATATCTACCTCCATATCCTCATTCCCATTTGTCATCCTTCCATTATCCCTAAGCTCTTCATTAGCCTTATTAAAGACTGAGGCAAAGTATTTATTTAGATATTGGGCCATGCCTAGGTTATCCTTAACCTCCATTCCATCCTCAGTGTTTAGCGGTCCCACTTCTTCTTTCTTTGTTTTCTTCTTATTTATATGGTTATAGAACCTTTTACTATTGGTTTTAATTCCCTTTGCAAGGTCCAACTCTACATGGCTTTTAGCCTTTCTCACTTCATCCCTACGTGTTCTGACCTCACTAAGGTAGCTTTCCTTGCTAATCCCACCCTCCTTCCACTCCTTGTAGGCTTTCTGCTTTTTCTTAATCACCTTTCTGAGATGCTTGCTCATCCAGCTTGGTCTACAACTCCTGCCTATGGTTTTTTTCCTCTTTCTTGGGATGCAGGCTTCTGATAGTTTCTGCGGCTTCGACTTAAAGTAATTCCAGGCCTCCTCCGCATTTAGATCCACAAGTTCTTCAGTCCAATCCACTTCCCTAATTTCCTTAATTCTTTAAAGTTAGCCCTTGAGAAGTCAAAAACCCTAGTCCCAGATCTATTTTTGTTTATCCTTCCATCTAATTTGAACTGAATTAGCTCATGATCACTCGAACCAAGGTTGTCCCCTACAACCATTTCTTCTATGAGGTCCTCACTACTCACCAAAACCAAATCTAAAATGGCATCCCCTCTTGTTGGTTCTTCAACTACTCGGTGAAGAAATCCATCAGCTATCACATCCAGAAAAATCTGAGCCCTATTGTTGTTACTAGCACTTGACCTCCAGTCTATATCTGGGAAGTTAAAGTCTCCCATGATCACACAATTCCCATTAGTGTTTACTTCATTAAAAACATTAAAGAGGGCTCTATCCATATCCAAATCAGATGCCGGTGGTCTGTAGCACACCCCAAGCACTATCTCAGGGGAGGTTCTAGTAGCTTTCTTTCCCAGTGTGATTTTTTGCCCAGACAGACTGTGTCCTATCCATTCCATCACTTCTTATTTCTTTACAGTTAACCTCATCATTGATATACAATGCTACTCCACCACCTTTGCCTTTATTTCTGTCTTTCCTAAACAGCGCACCGTCTTCAATACCTGTACTCCAGTCATGACTACTATTCCACCATGTTTCTGTTATCCCTATAATATCTGATTTCACTTCCTGCACCAGTAGCTCTAGTTCCTCCATTTTGTTACCTAGGCTTCTCGCATTAGTGTACAGACATCTTAATTTTTGCCATTTGGCTTCACTGACATTCTGTACCCGGTTAGGCACAGACGTTCTACCACCAGCATCACCTGTTAGACTGGTATCTGCACTACCCTTCCTCCTTATATCAATTCTTCTGTCCACGGCTGTTTCTCCTTTTTGTTTTCTTCCCTCTCAAGGTTAAATTCCGGCATGGAGATCACCTGGACATCTCCCAACCATCTCCCCCAAATTCCTAGTTTAAAGCTCTCTTAATCTTTTGGGCAAGCCTCCATCCTAGAAGTCTATTTCCCTCCTTACTCAGGTGAAGTCCATCCTGAGAGAACAGTCTTCCGTCCATAAATGCTTCCCAGTGGCCGTACATCCCAAAGCCCTCCTTATAGCACCACTGCCTGATCTGTTGATCACCATAATCTTGTCACACCTTTGTTGCCCTTCTCTAGGAACTGGCAGAATCCCACTGAAGATCACCTGAGCCTCGATTTCCTTAAGCATCTTCCCCATTCTGGCATAGTCTCCCTTGATACGTTCCATCGAGAATCTAGCTGTATCATTCGTTCTCACATGAAGGACAATCAACAGATTCTTTCCCGCTCCCGTTAGGATCCTTTTCAGCCTCAGGTCCACAGCCCATATCTTAGCACCCAGTAGACAGCACACCCTTCTGTTCTCTGGATCAGCTCTAGTTACAGGCCTGTCTATTCTTCTCAGTAAGGAGTCCCCAATCACGTAGACCTGCCTTTTCCTGGTGACAGTGTGATTCTCCAGTCTATCCCCTGCACCCACTGGCTGCAAGTCCTCTCGATTCCTATTCACCTTTGCAATCCTCCTGGGGCTCATATTTGGTGTTGCCTCCATTGACTCCTCCCCTCTTCCTGTAGGACTAACAGCTCTTCTCTTTTTCCTTGCCCTCGCTCCTTCAGCGACCACCTGCTGTACCTCTTCTTCATTTTCCAACTCTGCAAACCTGTTCCTGAGTTCTATTCCTCCTTCGCTGGCCCGTCTTTTCCTCTGCCTGGTTCTCTTGGTCATATGCTTCCACTGTCCACTTTCCTCACCCAGCAATCTCTCCTCAGAATTCTTTGGTCCTGCTTCCGTCTGCAAGTCTGAGCTTATCCCTTCAGCCTCCTCATGTCTTTGCTCCATCATCTGCTCGAACCCTCTTCTAAACTCGACCAGAGTTTCCACCTGCATCTCTAGTCCTCGGATCTTTTCTTCCATCAGCTCTATCAGATGGCACTTCATGCAGACAAAACTCTTTTCAGGTACCCTCTCCAGGATCATGTACATGCCGCAGTTTCCACATCCAGTCATCCTCATTGTATCTTTCACTGCTGCCTCTGTATCAGTCATAGCCTTCCCACCTAAAACCTGGTAGTCCAAGAAACACAACACAAACCCTCAACAGGCACCAGAACACTGGCAGACCACCACCCACTCCTTTTAACTAGCCTGTCGGTTCCTCTGCCTAGGTCTTAGTCTCCCCCACAACCTCCCCCTGTAAACTCTCTCTGAAACTCCCCTGTTTACAGCTCTGTTTGCTGGCTGCTGTGCCGCTGCAGCTGTCTATGCCGCTGCCTGACTGGCTGGCACCTAGATATGACTAGGTAAGGGACTCTCAAAAGCTCAACCATTTATATTGGCCCTAATGGGGTCCGTGAGATCCCTGCACATGATATCCTAATTCCATCCATATTTACCAGCTCCATCAGAGTATGAGGGAGAAGTGACCAAACCAGATCTGCAACTATCTATGAATGTTTAATCTGTTTACCAGGTAAGGCAATTGCCCCATCTTTGTCATCTCAACCACAGGCTATATCAGAAGCTACTGCAGAGAGCATCAAATTACCTCCAGATTCCACTACAGAATGTCCAGGATACCCTCCATCAACTTTTTGACATGTTACAACCTTCTGGTCCAAGTAAAGTGGCCCTCCCAAGAAACGAGGCCATCATGGAACCAGCTAGAGTAGTCTGGTACACTCTGGCCCCCTGAACCGCCTACACTGAAAAGGGCTGAGAGGCACTATTTTGTACCAGCCAAAGGAATGGAGTACCTCTTCCTCACCCAGCTCCCTGATGGTACAAGCAGCCACTGAGAATCCATCTACACTCCAGTACAACATGTGTGGATGGCCCATATCAGCTGACCTGTGCTTGTGTGGGCTTGGGCTGTAAGGCTATAAAATTGCAGTGTAGACACTGAGGCTTGGACTGGAGCCTGGGCTCTGGGTCCCTGTGATGGGGAAGGATCCCAGAGCCCTGGCTCCAGCCTGAGCCCAAATGTCTACACAGCAATTTTATGACCCTGCAGCGGGAGCCCGAGTCAGCTGACATGGGCCAGCCAAGGGTGTTGTATTGAAGTATAGACATACCCTGAAGGGTCTACATTACAGCATCCCAAGGCTACACAGGTGGAAAAGGGCTCTGAGTGACTTGACCTTCTAGGGGGGAAGGTGTTTTCTTTACAAGTCTTCAACTCTATATGGCTAATATAATGCCCCACCTGTATTGGCAGCTGTGAAGTCAGAAAGCAATGGGAGCAAGTGAAAGCTGGTTGCTCTGGAGCAGCATCATGATGTTTAAAATGTTATGTTTTTTTTATGGGAAACCTGAAACAGCTGGTGGGGCAGGGTATCTTGAACTCAAACTGCCCCGGAATCCTTGAAGTGGGGTGAGATTGAACCTGGGGTGACTTTAGAGGGAAAAAGTAACGCCCCTCCAAACATTGGGGTGAGCAGGCAGCAGTCTTCCCACACATACAAGTACTGCTGCAAGCAGGCCAAACAGACATTAGCAGAAATAGCTAGTGGAGTCTGGCAGGAGGCTGCCCATCATTGTGAGAGGGAGAGAGAGAGTCCAGTAGTGAGTAAGGCAGTGTCTAGCACCAGAAAAGAAGGGATGTATCGTTGGGGAGCCAGTGGACAGGGACCCCAGTAGCTGAGTTGCATCATCAGAGGGATGCCAGGAACAGAGCTGAAGGGAGAAAGTCCAGTTCAGAAGGGACGGGAAAGATTGAGATAGTAGGAATAGCCAAGGGCACAAAAGAGGAAAGACAGTGGTATAAGGAGAAAAGAGGAAAAGTTAAAGGAAGACAAGTACAGTTGAACAAGAGGAAAAATAAAAAGTCAAATCTAAAAAACGATTAGAAAAACATTGTTGAAAAACTGAGAAGTAATGTAAGAATGAAATGTAAAAGAAATAAGCTGTAACAAAAGATAAACTGTAATTAATGGGAAACAGACTTAAGAAATAAAGAGGAAGTGAGCTGTAGTGAAAGTAAGAAAATAGTAAGGACTGTAAAACACAACATCCGGATAGCACTTTAAGGTATACAAGGTGAAATGACAGGAATAGAGAAATTATCAGAGACCAAAGGCACTGTAAGCCTGCAAGAAATGGAGGGATAATTGTTCAGTCAAGAAACCAACACATCACATCAAAGAGTGCATGTTTTTTATTTAAGCTGGAACTCAAAACAGTAAACAAAGATTGCTCAAGCTATAACTAAACATCCTAAGAATTTTTCCTCCAAACTCTAGGCTTACAGAGGCTGAAAAGGGAACATATAATGTTGAGGTTCATATTTTAGTGCATTGGATTAACTAATTCCAAATTCTGTTCCATAAATATAAATTGTTACCTATAAAGTGAGTTTAATTAAGATAATAGTTAAAATAGAGTAAGTGAAAGTAATAGTTTACAATGCAACTCAACGTAGTAGTTCCTGCTGAAACAACCAACTCTGATTTACTTGTGTTTATTCCCCACTTAATTGATTTTGACTTTATTCCAACTGATTGAGATAAAACATAATTTGGCTTCTAGATTGCCTCTGCCTCTCCTTATTGCTCTGATTCATTACCCCCTCCATCAGGCTTATTACACTAAACACACAGCCTTGCTAGCAAAATAGGATATCAACAATTACTCAAAGATCTTATCTGCCTCAAGAGAAAGGGCCCAATTCCAAACCCTCATTGAGGAAGGCAAACTAGTGGCCAAAACATCCCGTCAAGCTATAGTGGATGCGGCTGACACTGCAGTTAGAAGGATAGTGCAAGAACAGTCATAAGGCATGAGTCTTGGCTGCATTCTTCAGGGTTCCCCAGAGAAGTTCAAAATACTACATAGGACTTGCCTTTCGACGAGTCTAATTTTTGATGAGTCTCTACACTTGTTGCAAGACTCTAGAACAACCCTCAGCTCCCTGGGCGCTTATACGCTGGTTCCAAAGAGAAAAAAACATTTTAAAAAAAAGCATACAAGCAAAGACCATCTCCCCAACCATTTTGCAATGAGTGCTCATTCCAACCACCACAGAAATGCCAGATGGTGCAGGGGCCTAGTTATACAGCTGCTACTACCACAAGTGCAACTACTTAACCCTATCCACCATTCAGGGGTTGTTTCTGATGGGATGATTGAGAACAGCCTACCACTATTGATGCCATTCACTACCACCTCTCTCCCACAGCCTTTTTGGTGGCTGCTCACCCTCTTTGCCCACAACTGGAGGGCAATCACAACAGATAAGTGGGTATTATCCACTGCCGCTACTCCATAGAGTTTCTGAGAACCATTCTTGGCCTTTTGGCAGTTAAACATTTTTATTGGCAAATCAAAATTCCATATAGTTACACTGGCATCAATAATTCCCTCCATATAGGAGGGGATGTGGCTTGTGGCTCTTGACTTGAAAGACACTAATTTTCATGTGGACATTCATTCATCTTACACAGAAGGTTCCTCAGGTTTCAGATAGGACAAGAACACTACCAGTTCAGAGAACTCCCATTTGGGCTAGCAACAGTAGACAGGGTCTTCATGGACGATCTTGTTCTCAGTGGTGGCAGTTCAAATGAATGGTCATGGCTACACAGTCTTTCTGTATCTGGGTGATTGTGCACTAATGGCTTGTTCCAGTCAGGAGGTCCAGTCAGAGACTCTGTTCTGGCTCCATCTCTTGGAAGCCTTGGAAATCTATGTCAACAAAGAGAAGTCCGCTTTGACTCCCATAAGGACAACAGACTTCATAGGAACAACTCTAGATCTGACCTCAGCCTGGGCTTACCTCCCATTGGAAAGATTCCAGGCCACGAACAATTGGATATGACAACCACTTTCAGATCATGTCTGTCAAGGTCTGCCTTTCCTTACTAGGCCACCTTACATCATGTACTTACGTAAAACCATTCATCGGGCTTCGCCTATGTTGCCTGACTTTAGTCCATTTACTCACCAGACAGACCATAAACACCAGAGCAATAATTCCCACCAAAGTCACAGATTCTCTTGCCTGGTGGACAAACTTGGAACATGCACATGTGGGAGTTCCTTTCATCACAACCACCATTGTCACAGACACATCCATGATTGGATAGGGATTTCATCTGGGCAACCACACCATGCAAGGCACTTGGTCTTCTCAGGAGGCCAGGATGCATGTCAACCTACTAGAGTGGAGAGCAGTTTGTCTAGCCTGCAAAGCATTCCTTCCACTTACTTGATCCAACCATGTCCAGGTAATGTCAGACAACAGGACAACTGTCATTCACATAAACAAAGTGCAGTGAATTCTCTTCCTCCGTGTTTAGAAGCAGTGAATTTATGGAATTGGTGTATTAGAAACCCCACAATTCTCTTAGCTACATACCTGCCATGTTCACAGAATTCTCTAGTGGACAGTCTCAACAGGCACTTCTCCACAGTCCATGAGTGAGAGAGGCACAATTCCATCCTGAACAAGATCTTCATATCATGGGGAACCCTATCCTGGGATCTGTTCACATTGCAAATGAACAAGAAGTTCACCCTCTGCTGCTCCACGGCAGCTCTGGACCCTGGCTCCAGGGGTGTTGCCTTTCTGTTATCTTGGACAGACCATCTCAGATATGCCTTTCTTCCCATCCCTCTGTTACCACAAGTTCTGCAGAAGATTCAATATGACAAAACTCAAGTCATTCTCACAGCATGAAACTGGCCTAGACAATTATGGTTGCTGGACCTTCTGCAAATGTCAGCCCATCCTCCTATCAGCATCTAACCCTTCCCAGATCTACTAACTCAAGAGAATGGCAAGATCAGACATCCCAACACAGTCTTCCTTCACCTGGTATTTGGATGAGCATCAAATCTAGAACATTCATGCTCAGTAGACATTCAGTCTACTCTCAGTCATAAAAGGAAAGACTCACCAGAAAATGCCATCTGGTTAAATGGAGATGTTTCTCTTCCTAGATGCAATGTAATCAGTCATCTCCAGAAGTCCCTGCCATATTAGACTCTCTCCTGTCCCTGAAAACTTCAGGACTTTCCATTAGTTTCCATCCTACCAGCAACTGATGCCTTCTACCTTCCAATAGAAGGACACTCCATTTTTACTCACCCAACAATTATTTTCTTGAAGGACCTTCCCACTGGTGGTGAAACCTGCCCTACAATGGGACATCAACCATATACTATCAGTACTTCCCAGATCCATTTGAATCACTAGCCACATATTCTGTGGCCTCTCATTCCATGAAACTTGTCTGTGTAGTGTCATCACGTTGGCCAAAAGGCTGAACTAGGATCACTCATGGCTGATCTTCCTTGCACACTTTTTCATAAAGACAAGGTTTCCTTCACCCGAAATTTTGTCCTGAAGGCAATTTCTGAATTTCACATGAATCAGCCTATCCACTTACCAGTATTCTTCCCAAAACCTCACACTTCCAATAAGGAGAAGAGACTTCTCTCTCTGGAGGTCAGACAAGCTCTGGTATTCTGCCTGCAAAGGATGAAATTGATGAGAATCACCAAGGTTATCCATCACTATAGCAGTATGGTCACAAGGACAGGCATTATTTGCTTAGAGACTAAGTGGATCTCTGGCTGCATCATTCTGTGTTACCAACTGGGATGTATTTCGCCCCTCAATGAGGTGAAAGCAACCTCAACAGTAACTTTTCAAGCTACCTGGAGCTCCAGCCATACATTCACAAAACATTATGATTAGTTCAAGCTTCTTCTGAAGATGCAACTGCTGGGACTGCAGTATAACAAGCATCTATACCAACTGCATCCTCCCCCTCCCCTTGCTGTTGAAATACAGCTTATCAATAACTCATGTGTGGAATACATATAGGGACCAGCACTGAAACAAGAAAGGGAGGTTACTGACCTGTAAGTGGAGGTTCTTTGAGATATGTGGTCTCTATCTGTATTCTGTTACCTGCCCTCCTTCCTCTGTGCTTTGGATTCTTCCGATTTGCAATAAGAGAAGAACTGGGGAGGTGTTGGTCTGCACCGCGCCTTATGTCCCTCTATTTGGAACACGAGAACAATGTGCAGGCTTGAACCCACGGACATTAGTTGCTGGATCTCTGCTCTCAGCTGTATGCTGCACATACATACCCTGCGTAGAATGCAGATAGGGGCCACACATCTGGGAGAACTTCCAATTACAGGTCAGTAACCTCCATATACCATGACATCATATTAAAAAAAAAACCCTGGGACTGTCCCAGGTAAAACCTCTGTGTGTGTGTGTATATATGTGTACACACACACACACACACACACACAGAGTCCCTCTACCCAGGCATTGTTAGCCCTAGTTTGCCACTAGCATCGATTCCAAGCTTCCCCCAACAGCTCCCACTCAGTTAGTCTCTGATATCCAACACAGCAAACCCAGATGCCACAGCTGGCAAGTGTTGTGCTGCTCTGTCCTTGAGGATAGGGTGTTTATGGCTCTATGCAAATTAATTCATTAAATAAAATGTCACACACATGAAGCTGCACAGAACTTGGCAGCTCTGCATGACTTCTCCTTTTCAAAGCTTTTCTGGCTGGCTTGTTCCTGCACAGCAAGAGACCCTTCCCCCTCTGCACTGGCCCCACTGCTATCACTGCTGTAAAATGTAGATCTTTCCCTGCAAAAAACTCCTCAGGGAATACTGGGGCCCATGAAAGTGTATTGAATAACAACAAAAATGTTGCTTTACTAACAGTGTAAGTGGGAATAGCATTAAGTGGGGAAATGCGGAGTGAGGTCACAGGAACAGAACCATCTTAATGGTTTTTTCCTCTAAAAATGGCATTGAGAGGGACTAGATGGCCCATAGCACCTATTAACTAAGTAAACACTTCAAATTCAAACATAGCTGGTAAGGCCAGAACACCATTACATGGCACTCCCAGATGGCTGGCTGGTGATCTATGACAAATGAAACTGTTTTGGTTTAGTTCCTATTTGTAATGTCCAAGAGATATAGCCTTAAAATTCCTGACCTTGGATTTTAGAGCAACCAAAGGAGAGCATGCCTGCAGCTAATCCATCCCAATGTATTCTGGGACAGGCCTTTAGGAAGGGCTAGGCTATGTGTCAATGTAGTGCAGATACGGTTAATAAAGCTTGCAGTTATCCACCATCCTATCAAATCTTAGAGCTTTGCTTAAAGACCTCTCAGTCACCTAGGATATTAACATCTACATTAAACAAAACTACCATATGGGCTCTGCTGGTATCACACTCAGAAACCAAGCAGGGCCAGTCTTAGTAAATATTCAGTGGGACACTCCAACAAAATGTGAGGGTGCTGCAGTAAGTTGCAAAGATGACTCAGTAGATCGCTTAGATTGGTTTAATGAGAAGAGCCAGTTGAGAAGTTTAGATTTGGGACAAAATTTCAGAGGCATTTCAGATCTGTAGGTTTGGCCTGGGCCTCTCTTTAAGAGCTAGACTGTAGAGGCAGAAAACCAAGGTGACCTGTGTTGAAGTAACATTTAGAAGAAGGGCATGTCATTTTAGCTAAATGAACTGCCAACATCGTATAAAGGAAATGCCTGATTATGCTGGATAGATGAAGTTTAAGAACTGCATCCAGAAAAGTCTTGATCGACACTCCAGTATTCATGTTTGGATTGCCTGGCTGTTGCAATTAAAACCCATTTCTCTTTACCTATTTGTAAAGAAAAAAGATTAGCATAACCTATCATTCGGGGTCTTCTAATTTGTCTCTCCAAATAGCCTGTATTTAGGATCAAATTGTGCTGGGCACTCTGACATTTCCATAGTAACTAATGTACCACAGTGGAAGAATAGAAAAGAGACAGGATGTTAACAAATAAGTGGCATAAACAGAATCTGTGATGCTTCAAATTCTTAGTGGCATGAATTTGGGGTGATTTCATTGCTCACAAACCTTGGATTGGTGAATGGATTGTACAAGCCATCCAAATAAGTGGTAAAAACACTTTTTACCATCACATACCAGACATGACTGTAATAAACATAATTGATCAAGCACCTTTTGGCCATCTTGCCTATATGCTGCTTGCTAATTAGTCTCTGTTGGGACTATTGCTAATATGCCAAGTTTCTAAACTGCTTAAAAAGCTGCCACATAGAAGAAAAAACAAACAACCCCCACAATCTGCCATGTTTTCCTTCTAAATCCAGGTCCAGTGACTGGATTGAGATCTGATATCTTGTCGCTCATTAGAGCTAGATGTGGGAATTTTATGCTATTAGAAATCCAAGATGTGGTATTAAAACTTCTGTTTCTAGACCTAGTAGATAATGAACTATTGGATCTTAAACCTCTGACATTGTTATGTATGACAAAGCAACTAAGTAATATCAAGAGGCTTCAAAAATGTATTATAAATTTCTTGTTACTCCTTTTAGTCTTGGCTGAATTTTTAAAAGCTCTCTAAGTTTGTTTGGGAAGACCCACACAGCTTTCGCCTGGCCCTTCCACCAGCGAATAACAAGATTATTTCAAACACCGACTGGTTTAAAAACACCTTTGTAGCATAGGCGGCCATCATGTATTTTGTATCTACATCAACTGTATAAAACATTCATCATCTGGGACTATTGCAGTCACATGACTAAAACAGATATGCACTTTGACAACAGCAGGAAGGAAATGTGTCACCAAGGATATCATCATTGACCTCTAACGTGGTTAGCTGGTGTTAGCAGCAAAGGACTGATGCTTTGGCCTTTGTAGTTCCTCCTGTGGAGAGAACAAATGCCTACCAGCTGGCAAAAGCTGTACTAGAAAGCCCTCTTATAAAAATAATCGCTATGACTGGGCAATATTGCCCTCAGTCTGTAGCACCGTAATCTTGGAACTATTTCATGCTTTGGCTCTGGAAGCAATAACAGTCACATATTGTCCCTCAATTAATTACATGAATATTACAATATTAACATTTTTCTTTTGTAAAATCTATCAGAATTTTGACAGCCTGCATGTGCTTTGAAATTTAGAAAAGTGTGTTTGAAACCTCCTTTCTGTGTAAAACTGGACAAAAGAGATGACATTTTTTCCCAGACAAAACAATTGTTTTCTCTTGAACTAAAAGAGGAAAAGCTTCAGTTCTCGCTTATCATCTTTTCACCCCTGTCATCTGATGCTAGAGACTAAAATGACAAGATACTGCAAATGTTAACTTTCTAGGGTAACAGCCTTTAACTTCAATTTCTTTTCAGACAACTGTTCATTGTTGAGACCATTTCAAGGTTAATTTTTCAGCATGATCGATAGAGGAATATTGGGACTGAAAACAAACAAAGCGCTGTAAGCAGGTTTGAAAATCTGAGGATTTTTTTTCCAGTAAAGTTTTTACAATAAAGCAGCATCAATGAAATTATGTAAATCTTTTGTGGAAAATGTGCATCTGTTGAAAAGCAATGGAGCTGAGATAGGAAAACTCCTTTCTAATATTATACCAAAATACACGTGCTTTAGAGCTTTGTGCTGACTTTTTGTTTGGCTGTTAGCTATGCTCATAATCTATGCTACCCTGCTAGCTTTACTTATGTGAGTGGCCCTAAAGAAACCATTGAGACTTCTTGTGTGAAGAAGGCGATCAGAAAAATGGCAAAAACTAGTAAATGGTGTGCCCAGTTTGACAATATTTAAAATATATTTAGAGCTACATACACTAACAAAGATAGCTATAGAAAACTGATTTCACAGTCATTGCAGGTTGGTTAGTAGGTTTATCTTGCCTTTCAGCATTTTGAGCTGAAATGTGACACCTGAGAGGCCAAGTTCCTATTCATTAATGCAATACTAATTGGACTACAAACTCTCATGCAGGCCTTGCATGCCCAGCAAATGACACTCGGCTGATCAAGATGACATGTTATCTCCTGGTCTCAGATTCCATATGTTAAACTAATGGAAGCCCTCTTTGGTGATGTGCTGACCCCCAGCCTTTCAATTCTTGAATGGCACACCTTTTGCCTGAACCAAATTTACCTTTCATTGCTAACAAGGGAATGATTTATGAAAGGAAAAATGTTTCTCTTTATTTCTATTCATCACCATTCTAAGAACTACTGTATACTGAAAATTATGGAATTTAAAAGCACAACTTTCTTTTCTGTGACCTAGTGTCACATTGTGATTTGGATCCAAAGGTTGCATGCACTGCAATGAACCACTTTGGGGTTCACTTTGATGACCCCTTTGCTGTCCCCATTGCCGACAGACAGAGGCAAAGGGGACACCATTGCTCCAGTTCAGGTAAGTGATGTGTTCTAGTTATAAGCCGATGGTTTTATACATGAATGAAAAATATCCACAGAAAAAATACAGAATTTCCCTAAAATCAGTGGTGGAAATCTCCTGACCTTTCCTATCACTGACTGTAACTGAACTTTCAATAATTTATATTTAATTTTTATAGGTAGGACATTTGAAAGTAATTATAATGTCTTAACTGTATTTTACATTGAATCAAGGGGTCAGAAACAATTTTATATTCCACTGCAGTTTTCCTTCAATAATGGTAGATGGCTGGATATCTGGAGGCTTGGGGAGTTCATCAACAAAAACAACTGAAGTTGAATAGCTTTGTCTTCCACTTGCATTTATTTACATTTTGGTAGTACCTATAAGTCCCATTCAAGATCAGAGCTCCATTGTGCTAGGTGCTGTACAAATATTTGGAAAAGGATTCAGTCTCAGCCCCAAAGAGTTAATCATCTAACAGGGTAATATCAAATTTGAGTCTCTCTGCTCCCAATTTTGCTACAGAACTTGGAGATCTTGTCTTATCTTCTGTTCTGTTCTTCCTGTCTCGTACCATGAGAACAAGGGGACAAACAACGAAATGGAAGGGTGGCAAATTTCAAACTGATAGAAGAAAATATTTGCTCACACATTGCAAATTTAAACTGTGGCGCTCGTTGCCACAGTATGTCATTGAAGCAAAGAATTTAAGATTCAAAGTGAGATGCAGGATGGAATGATTTAAATCAAGATTTTAAAATCAAGATATAATCACTGATTTTTTTAAATTGATTTAATCAGGTTGAGACTCTATAAAACTAATTTGAACATTTGTGCTATTGCAACTTTTGATTTAGAATGTATAATAAACTAAGAATAAATGCCAGGTGTTTTTTAGTGGCATAACTAGTAGGCTGTCTGTCTTTAATTTTACAAAACTGCTTTACAGAGAAAACAAAATATGGAAAACTAACTCCCTGATCCTGCAGACACTTAAGCAAATATGCAACTTTACTCACTTAAAGTTGAGCATGTGCATAAGTATTTGCAGCATCAAGGATTAAAGCTATATTTTTATTAAAAACTTCCTTCTTAGTGGCATAAATTCTTTGTCAACCAAAACACAGTTGTATCAGTGTTTATAATGAAAAGCTATTTAGACTGCCAATACATCAGAGTTACTTTTGGACATACTGGCCAAAATTTTGCAAAAAGGAGTCAAAGTTTGGCTTCTAATCCCAAAAGGTGAGATTTTTCAAAAGCACCTACATGATTTCGGTGCATAAGTTCCATTGACTTCAGACTACAAATTCTGATCATGTGTAGCCTGGTTGAAGCATTTCAACTTTCTTGTCTTGTGGAAGTTCAGTATATCAGGAAGTGGTATTGGCTGCATATATAGCATGGGCTGTTTGTTATCAGTTTTGTCCAAGTTTGTGGTGGTTTCACGGTAAGGATGTTACTGCCCCTAAAACTTGTCTTTTTTTTTTCAGCAAAATAGATGAACAATTTGAACTGTGAAACTTCTTAGTTTTTATTTAAACCATGTAAAATCTGAAATTCTATTAACCATTAGGGAGCTAAATTCCTAAAGTGGATGTTTTGTATCATTTCTTTCAAACTAAAATGGAATGAAAATAACTAGCAACACATAAAAATCTGATTTAAATTTAAAAAATTGTTTTTTATTTTAATCATTATTTGTATCCACCTTGATTGGACATTTATGTATAAAAAGACTATCCAGGGAAATAATAGTTAATGCTAACAAAAATATTATTGGAAGCGAGATAAAAAATTGTTTCAGATTTTAAAACAATATATTAACTATCAGGAATTAGGATGAGGTTTGGATAGGGGGCAGATTATCCTAGATCACCCCAGATCTTCCTACTCTGGGGTTTCTTGCACCTTGCTCTGTAGCCTTTGGTGCCAGCCAATGCCAGACAGGACATTGGACTAGATATCTGAGCCTGTATGGCAATTCCTATGTTGCAGGATAACTGGAAGTGTTTAGACTCTTTAACTTCAATGTATCATTAACATTTTGGAAGGTGGGAATCTATGTTAATTAAGTATTAACAAAAACTACCCGAGAATTTCGTGCTGATTGAATTTTCATTCCCCTCCCAATTGTTTATCTTTTACTTTCTTGGCCCTTGGATGTCATCCTTTCACGATTAGTCTACTCATCCTATGGCTGGTCTACACTACTTCATAACTTGATGTAACCTATGTCACTCCAGGGTGTGAAAAAGACAACCTCCCCCCCACAAGCGATGTAAATTACATCGACTTAAGTGATGTCTACACCAGCTCTATGTTGGCGGGAGACGCTCTCCTGTCAACATAGCTTCCATCTCTCGTGGGGGTGGAGTAATTATGGCAGCGGGCGAGCATTCTCTTGTTGACATAGTGTGTCCTCACCAGACGCGCTACAGCAGTGTGACTGCCCCTGTGTAGCTATGCTGCTGTAGCGTTGTAGTGGAGACTTGCTCTGAGAGACTTATGGCCTAGACAGAATTTCTAAATGTAAAAACAAGCAAAGCAGCAAACAAATCTTTAAAAATGAGAATCTGAAGCCTCTTTTATGTGTCATAAATATATTATACTTGCATCCCAGCCCACTGAAGTCAATGGCAAAACTTTCATGCACTTTGATGGGTCCAGGATTTTACCCATTTTACTTGGGCCCTTCAAATATTTGTAGCTGGTGATCACATCCTCCCTTGTGCACTGGCTAACCAAGTCTTGCTCAATTCCATTTCATGGATGGTAGGTTTGATGTGATTCTGTTTTTTTTATTTTTTTTTAAGAAAAACAAGATACGATGGTCATAAATATTACAGCAGCCTGATAGCACATACATGCAGAAATGAAGGTGAGATAATCAGATAATTCAAGGCTCCTTCCCCTCTTAACTGGTGAGATTAAAAAATAGTCTGAATTGCAGAAGTGGCTTGTCCAAGGCAGGAAATACTGGAGGTTTTTTTCAGTGATTTGCATAAGTCTCATTGTGGACCACATCCTTGTGACATGCCAAGCACCTTCGAGTCCTACTGATGCCAGTGGGATGGAGGATGCTCACTGTCTCACAACAGATGCTCAGCTCCTTACAGAATCAGCCCCAGTGTGAGACAAACTTAATAAATAAATAAATCAATTCAGAAGAAGAAAAGGGACATGACCAGGAAATAACAGTAACAGTCTATCAAATTTGCCTTCCACATTCAGATACGACTAGATCTCTGCTGCTTTGCATTTAATAGTCTCTTTTGAAAGGCAAAACATCTCGGTGACCAGTATATTAGAACTGACCTGCACAATTTTCTGCTGAATTTTTTTTAACTGCATAAAAGGCTTTATAGAAACTAGAGCAATGTAAGGTTACTTTAGTTCCCCATCTCTTGGTTTTTCTCTCCCCCTTTCACTGACAGGGCAATGATTCCGGTTTGAAACCTTCTTGTGCAACACAGGTGTTTGTCCAGAAATCTGCCATCAAGTATTATAGCTAATGGAAATATATACAGATGGCCAAATTCTGCCCTTGAATGTCCTTGTGCTTCAGAGGGAATCCAAGGGCAGAATTTGGACATCTGAATATATTTCCTCCAGCCATAATACCTGGCAACACGTGCTGGAGGGCAGCCTACATGGCATGAAAAAGTGTGTGAGCATTTAGCCTCTGATTGAAGGGAAAAACTGAGAAACAGGGAATTAGTTGCCATACACTGAGCCAGTTTATACACAACCTTCTATGTAGTTAAATAAAATAGTCAACAGAAAATTGTATTGGGCCAGTTATATTCTGCCATGTTGGTCATCTAGAATATTTGCTTTGGAGAGGGAAGCTATTAAACACAAAGTGTATCAATATACTGTATAGTTTTGGTGTTTGATTCCAGTGTGATATCACTCTTAATTGAAGCTCCTCAGTATGCACTTAGCCTATACATTGTAGATCCCAACATCTAGTCCCAGTAGATTTTAAAAATGAATTTTGAGAATTTATCAGCTATTTGCCCCAACTGAATTCAATGGGAGTAGAACTGAGTCGTATGCAATAAAGTTTAAGGAAATATTAATAACTATATTTAGGAAATATCCTTAATACACTTAAGTGTAAAAAAAAGCAGTGAAATGCCAAAAAATCATTCAATATATATTTTTCTAAACAATATTTGTCTGGAAAATGTAAATAGTTCACACCCACTCTCATCAATAACTATCTTTTTCAGGGTTTAGCCAATCAAACCCATCCCCTTTCTGGGAAGGACTGAGCATGGTCCCTCTTCTCACAGTGACTTCGTGTAACCAGACTGTGCATTCCCGCAGCATGCCTGAGCATGCTTCAGCACAGGGCTATGGGGGCTTGACACTCTAACTGTAATGGTTGCTCCAGGCTGGAGCTATTATTGATCATTTTAAATGCCTGAAGGAGATAATATAGATCAAGTTTAGTTCTGTTCCTTATCCCCTCAGCTACCTTCACTTAAAAGTCACAGGTGCTGATGTAACCCATTGGTGAATGTGTTAAGAGTCCACCTTTGTACCAATCCACAGACGATATGAGTTATTACAGCCCCCGACCACAGAGACTTGGATCTTTAGCTCACGCTGTAGCAGTTTATGCATTTAACTCCAGACATCGTTTCAGTCCCCAGTGTGTCCAACAAGCTGCCACACTGACTCCTCCTTACTTGTCCTTTTGTGCAGATATGCATTACTGTAGGGCTGAAAATTTGGCTATTTTCGAAGCTGCCAAAGTGATTCAGATGAACAATTCCCATTGAAATTAATGGGAGCTGTGTGTCTAAATTCTGTACTCTGCTTTCACAGTCTGTGTTTGCACAATTAAACTGGTTTCAGCTCTTCTGACTGCTTTACCCATACCTTATTGAGTCATTATGCCTAAAACAGTTGAAAAGTGTGTTTCACCGACCCTGTATGGACCATCGAGACTTCATTTTATGGAGAATAAAAAAGGGGCTTGGCAATTAGGATGGGAGTATCTATTTTATTCATAGATTTAGTGAATCTTTGTGTGCTTTTCTGTAACCCCCCCCCCATACTGTAGAAGAAAGGGGTTCGAAGCACAAAGAGGGTGAATCCTTATTTTTCCATGTATTTATATAACTGGGATTTTCATCTAACAACTTGCTCTTGTCACGGCACTGGCCCCAGAAGTAAATTCAGACCCAGATTTAAAATTTGAAGGAAGTTTAAAAACTCTCAAAGCTTTTATGGAACAGTATAATAAGACAAAGTATTCACATCTTTTCAACATTTCCAGTGAAAATAGTTGTTTTCAAAAACACACATCCTCCTTTTCTGTCTTAAATTCAAACCTTGTAGCAATAACAACCTCAGAGTGAAACTGACTTTGATTTTCATTGTCCAAGCTGAGAAAAATGCAAAAAAAGAAGCTGAATGCATTACCAATGACATGTAAATTGACTACTGAGTCTCTTTCACTTTTAATAACCAAGGTCCTAGTCCAACAGTGTTCATGACTTGTCTGCAATGTTCTTCCCTGTCCTGTGTTTTTTCTGACAACCTTTTCAGGATTTTTTCAATTCCTGACTATTGTTAAAGGAGGAATTGCCATGGTTAGCCAGTCATAAAAGAGAAAGTGCTACGGAAAACTGGGATGGAAATCATGAATGTGATTTGGTACTGAAGGTTCTTTGAACACACTAGTGTGCCTGGCAGCCCATAAGATGATTCAGTGCTGAGGGAATTATAGCTGTATCAACAAGTGGACTTATCTGTGCTTAAGGCCTGAGATACTGAATATATATTATGAGGTATTTGCTTTTTATAGGTTTTTCTGTTGCTTTTTATATATGTATAAAAAAGCCTTTTAATAAGAATATTATGTTTTGCTCTAGTTAATACTACAGTTGGCGTGTTTACTAGAGCAAAAGGTCAGGCAACTGCTGGAAGAGGATCACATAACAGTGGTGATTGCCCAGGGGCAGCAGGAGGTGAATGTAATTTATGTGGTGTGTTTAATACTACTCATGTATGTATGTAATGCATAGATACAATGCATCTTTAAAAGACACCCCATTGCATAGTCTTTATAGAAAATTCTGAGAGTGAACAGGCAAACAATTTAGCCTGTTTCCTGTCTCCATGGAAACAGTCTCCCTACCCTCAAATGGAAAATCTTGAAAATAAAACTTGCTGGAGTATACCAAATATAAGAGAAGAAGTTACTTGTGTGGAAAGTTTCAAGTGTCTCTGAGCCAGGAGACACCAAATTTCTACCCATGTATTTGTAAGTCAGGTATTTTAATCACTCAACCTATCTACTTGAACAGGCGTGGAATTCTGTTTCCTGGGAGCGCTGATGCCATGTTGGGCACAAAGAAATGCTGGCCATGGACTTGCAACGTGTTCATTGCTGACTCTGGCCTTTTAATATTTGTGGCCAGGCTGATGGGTCAGGTATCTCACTGAAACTGTACATGCCTGCTAAAAATATTCTGACTTAAGAAGATTGAAAATAAAGACACATGGAAATGTCACCAGGAATACAACGTGGCAGGATTTGGGATTCTCAATCTGCATCTGAAGGAAAAATGTTTACTCAAGAAGCATTAGTCATTGTGTATCGCTTTCTAACATTGGCTATGGATTGCAAGCACAGCTAGCTTTTCTCTTGAAACAACCTCTCTGACTGTTGTAATATAGAGAGACAGTGTCAATGGTGGTGAGTGAGAGAGGGGACAAAACATCCAATATTTGGCAAAAAACACTGCAGAAAAATGACTTTTGCTCAAAGCCCCTCAACCTCATATCTAAAAAGTTGAAACCACTGGCTTAAAGTAAAAGCGCTGTAAAAATGTCTTTCCAGTTGAATGGTATTTGCTGGTTTTTGGTGAAATTTATAGAGAGATCTTAGGTGCCATTAAATAGATGTAACACAGCTGTGTAATCCTGGAAAATGTCATCATCTGAACATTCTTATTTCTTTTTTTCTCATCAGATTTTATGAAAAAGGACATCCAACCGTGGTAGTCAGGAAGAGAGCTTCTGCCTAAATGAGACTCGTTCACAGTCCCACTAATCCTTTTTCCGCTCCGATGAGTGCATGGTATGCTGTAACAGACTTTTACCAACCAAATGGGCCTTCTCTTTGGAGGAAATCCCTGAGGAAGCTGTCAAATACGCCACTCAAAAGAATAGCTTAGAAATATGGAAAGGGTGTGTTTACGTCCTTTAAACTGAATGTTGACTAACATTAATTGTTATTAGCAATGTTTAATTTATAATTGTAATATAACAGTCTAAATTGCCAAGTAAGTAAAGATCACAGATACTTGGCATTTAGACAAGAGCGCTCTATGCAGAGGGGAAAGTGGACCGGTTCACTTTATTTTTTCTAAATGACTAGATCTATTCATAAATTCTTTGCTCAGTTTCACAGAAATCAAAACTGCAACCTGAATTGAATTCTCTGTTCTGCAGTGTGTCTTCAGTAAATGGTGGTGGTGGTGGTGGTATTTATGATGACTTAGTACTTACATTATGACACAACCCTCGTTTTGTTTCCTATAATGGAGTGTTTAACCATTTGACCATCTCAACATCTTCATTTCCAGGGTGGAGTGTATATTGATTTATTTGTGTGTGTGTGTGGCTGGCCAGGTCTCTGTTCTATACATTAGGATGGATCAAAATACAGTTTTATATACTCTACCTTTTTACTTTATTAGCATCTTTTTATTGTAGAAAACTGGGGCCAACTCTCGCCATTTGCACCAAGCAGCTTTGGTATGAGCATCATTCAGGAGGCCGCCATTATCAGCAACCACTGATCCCAGGTATTTAAATTATTAGATTCTTCTAAGCTCTCTGCCTATAATATCCTTTATGGTGGGTCCTCCTTTCTCAGTTGTTGTAGCTTCAGTCTTACCAACATTCACTCTAAGCCCGCCTGCTCAAAACTGTTATTACTCTACAAACCAGCTTTGAACAGTGGCCTCACAGTCTTCTGCCCTAGATCATCAGCATATTCCAAAGTGGCTCCCTTTGTATATTCTCACTTATCACATCCAAGACAAACACAAAAGGGCTCCGCACTGATGCAGGCCATTTACTGGAAAGTCTCTGCTATAGTCCCATTTGGTTTTGACTTAGGTAGCCACTCCATCATACATATCCTGAATAAGAGCGACATTATCCTTCCAGCACACCTCTCCCTTGCAAACTCCACCATACTAATTATCTTGATACAGAATCATAGCCCTTCTCCGAGTGCACAAAGACCATGCCTGCTTGCCATCTCTTTTCTCTGAAGATCTCCATGAGGATTCATAGAACAAATATAACATCAGTTGTACTTCTTCACAGCATAATTCCATACTGACCCTCCCAAATTTCAACTCTTCCATGCAATAGTTTTTCAATAATTTTTGTCCCATATTTTCAAAGCATGTGATATCATCTTAATCAAGAGATAATTAGCACTCAGTGTAATATTTCCTTTATGCTTAGAAATGGGCACCACAGAGATTTTACACCATTCACCCAGCATTTTCTCTTTCTTAAGACTATTATTAATCAGGTATGTAAAATACTTGATGCTTTCCCTTTCCAATGACTTCAGCGCATCCACCAGTATTTCAACTGGCATAGATGCTTTCTCTTCCTCCTGCATACAGGAGGAAGTGCTTGTACAACTTCTTCCTCCTGTATGCAATCTATCATACTTCAGTTTGGTGTACATATTCTAAGTTTCTTCCTTGGGTTATCAGTCGTCAGACTTTACTGAGGGCTTGTCTACACTTAAAGTCCTGCAACTGTGCATCTGTGCCGCTGTAGCTTTTACTGAAGATGCTACCAATGCAGACGGGAGAGGTTCTTCCATTGGTGTAGATACTCCACCATCCGAGAGGTGGTAGCTATGTCAACAGGAGATGCCCTCCCATTGACATAGCGCTATCTACACCGGGAGTTAGGTCAGTATAACTGCTTTGCTCAAGAATGTGGATTTCTATACCCTGGAGCAACGTAGTTATGTGTCTTAAGTTCATAGTGTAGACCAGAGCTGGCTGGCTGATTCACTATTCATATGCAATATACCATGGTCCTTTCTACCTAAGCAAACTCATTCTCATCATTTTCTCTCTTCCCTTAGTGAGTTTGTAGGTGGAATTTTCTCCCTCATATCCTCTTTGTCAGTTATAGTTCATCACAGACCAAATTTTTAGCTGTTGCAACACTTCTTTTGGCCTCTTTTTTGCCTTCATATATGCCAGCTTACCATTTGCTCAAGCTGCTGGCCTGGCATTATTTAAAAAGTTACTTTTTCTTCTCAACAGATTCTTTATATTGAGGATTCCAATGCCTTTCTTATCCTTTTTGGCACTGGTTTAATCTCTCCTAGGACTTCAAGTGCCATTTCCAGTAACATTAACTTTAGTTTGTACCAGTTATCCTCCACCCATCGCTGTGTGTAGTCAGGATATCTAGGTAGTTTACTTATTTACCTATGTTTTCATAATATTGTTTGTTATAACTTCTAACACCACCCAAACAAATGTCCCAGTCAGAAATATCCATGTAGACAACGTATTCTGAAAACACACAGTATGATGTTTCTATGATTTATTTTTATGTTTTTCTATATTGTACAGGATTTGAGATCTCTTATAAACTAAATTAGGGTGGCCACATCCACCCTAATTGAATTGGCCTCATTAGCACTGACCCCTCCAGCCCACACACACACACTTGGTAAGGCAACTCGCATCTTTTCATGTTCTGTATATTTATACCTGCCTACTGAATTTTTCACTCCATGAATCTGATGAAGTGGGTTATAGCCCACGGAAGCTTATTTATGCCCAAATAAATTTGTTAGTCTCTAAGGTGCCGCAAGGACTCCTCGTTGCTTTTGCTTATAAATTGTGCTGCTATAAAACAATATTGGTGGTAATTCAGTTAGTGTGTGCTCACATGTAACATTGCCCCGGTGATACAGAGATATAATACTTCCTTCAAAGAAAAAACACATGTTTATCATTTGAACTGTAGTAAAATTTCCAGAGCTTGACAGGAGCATGTTTGAAAAATCTATCTGTTCAGGCTAAAATTTAAATATTTGGTTTTACACTATATTTAGGACTGACTGGCAGTTAGCCAAGCCTGTTCTTATTGCATATCTGAAACTCTGGGTGGAAGGTCATATCACTGTTGTTCAAGAAAGTGAATGTTGTTGTAAAATGCTATGTTTCTATTTTTTGTGCATGTCATCCCATTTTGGGTTGTTAGGGAATCTGCAGAATAACACAACTGTATAATTATTTTGTTTCTGCAAAAATATGAACTCTGCTGTATTTGTAAACAATAGCAGTTCTACTGTTTGGGATATTTTGTAATCCTCAGAAAATGAAACATACTGTATATTGTTGGGACAAGTTATAACTCTTTGCAGTATTTCTCTACCCTAGTATAGTCTAATCATAGAATATCAGGGTTGAAAGGGATCTCAGGAGGTCATCTAGTACAACCCCCTGCTCAAAGCAGGACCAATCCCCAACTAAATCATCCTAACCAGGGCTTTGTCAAGCCTGACCCTAAAAACCTCTAAGGAAGGACATTCCACCACCTCCCTAGGTAACCCATTCCAGTGCTTCACCACCCCACTAGTGAAAAAGTTTTTCCTAATATCCAACCTAAACCTCCCCTACTGCAACTTGAGACCATTACTCCTTGTTCTGTCATCTGCTACCAGTGAGAACAGTCTAGATCCATCCTCTTTGGAACCCCCTTTCAGGTAATTGAAAACAGGTATCAAATCCCCCCTCATTCTTCTCTACTGCAGACTAAACAATCCCAGTTCCTTCAGCCTCTTCTCAGAAGTCATGTACTCCAGCCCCCTAATCATTTTTGTTGCCCTCTGCTGGACTCTTTCCAATTTTTCCATATCCTTCTCGTAGTGTGGGCCCAAAACTGGACACAGTACTCCAGATGAAGCCTCACCAATGTCGAATAGAGGGGAATTATCACGTCCCTCGATCTGCTGGCAATGCCCCTACTTATACAGCCCCAAATGCCGTTAGCCTTCTTGGCAACAAGGGCACACTGTTGACTCATAGCCAGCTTCTCATCCACTGTAACCCCTAGGTCCTTTTCTGCAGAACTGCTGCCTAGCCATTCGGTCCCTAGTCTGTAGCAGTACACGGGATTCTTCTGTCCTAAGTGCAGGACTCTGCGCTTGTCCTTGTTGAACCTCATCAGATTTCTTTTGGCCCAATCCTCCAATTTGTCTAGGTCCCTCTGTACCCTATCCCTACCCTCCAGTGTATCTACCACTGCTCCCAGTTTAATCTGCAAACTTGCTAAGGGTGCAATCCATGCCATCCTCCAGATCATTGATGAAGATATTGAACAAAACCAGCCCCAGGACCGACCCTTGGGGCACTCTGCTTGATACCGGCTGCCAAGTAGACATGGAGCCACTGATCACTACCCGTTGAGCCCGACGATCTAGCCAGCTTTCTATCCACATTATACTCCATTCATCCAGCCCCTACTACTTTAACTTGCTGGCAAGCATACTCTGGAAGACCATATCAAAAGCTTTGCTAAAGTCAAGGAATAACACATCCACTGCTTTCCCCTCATCCACAGAGCCAGTTACCTTGTCATAGAAGGCAATTAGGTTAGTCAGGCAAGGCTTACTTAATTAATGCCTTTCAAGTGCTTTGAGATCCTCAGATGGAAGTAGGTATAGAAATACGAAGCATTCCTATGATTATAGCCATGGCATTCAGATAACTAACCAGGAAACAAAATGCCTTAAGCCTCAACTGGAGGGTTTCCTAAGATGTCCTCTGGCATAGAAGTCTCTGCTCCTTTTCTCATTATCAGGAATCAGGGCCTGCAGCAGAGCCAGTCTTCAGGCAAGCTAAAGAGTGCTGCTGGCCTTTAGTAGGCTGCCTGATTGGCTATACAGCCTGATTGGTTGGGAGAGTCAGCAGCGGGCTCTTAAGCCCAGCAACTAGAGCAGTTCAGTGGCTGCTCAAAGCATTCACCTATGGCTGCGACGACTCCTGTGCCTGTTTGTTCCCAGCCTTGGACCCAGCCATGCTCCTGCCTTGCCTCACTCCAAGTAAACTGGTCCTGATCCTCGGCTCCAATTCCTGACTTCTGACTGCAGCTCTGACCTTGGCTCTGGCACCTGGTGTCTGATTCTGGCTCTGACTCTGGGCTCTGTTGCCTGTCTCCTGCTCTAACTACTGGGCAAAACTGTCCATGTCCTGGGCACTGATGGTTTGAGCAGCCCAACACAAGCAATAGGAGAACTAGAGCTGATACTGCGAGTGTGGAGTCTACAAAGACTAATAAATGGAGATACTGGGAGCCCTACAGACTTTGCACCCTGCAGGTGCAAAATGCAGTCCTGCAAGTTCAAGGTGTATTGCCTTCGGCTCCAACCCCTGCTCCCCACGAGCCCAAGATCATGACCAACTTTGTGGATTCCTAAATCAGTGTTGACTCCTATTTTTGCCATATCTGCAGTTGTACCCCACTGACCAAATGCAAATGGGACTGATTATCAGTCTGCTTACTGGGGAGGCCGTGGCTTGGATGTTTCCCCACCTGGAATTATCAAATGTGCTTTTGTGACAATTTGAGGACTTTGCTCAAGCTATGCCAGTTATCTCTGATGACCCATGTCAGGAGTGTATGGCTAAAGCTGCACGTCATGTGTTGCTGCAGGGACACTGACCAGTTGCTAAATGTGGAGTGGAATTTTGGTGCTTAGTAGTAAAGATCAAGTGTGAACGAGGCCTCCCAGCATCATTGTTTCTATCTCAGCCTAAACAACGATACTAAAGATGAACTGGTATGGGTGGAATCCCCCTCTGACCTGAATGCTTTAGTTGACCTATGCATCAAGAGATCAACTATTGAATGCCACCAACAAAAAAGATGGTTCTCCTGACTCCTGCCAGTCCTGCTGGCTCTGCCTGCCCTCCCATCACCAGTGCCTTCTCAATCCATGCAAACCTATCCGGTCCAGACCCGCCTCTCCAGTGTTCAGAAGAATCAGTGCTGGGTATTGGCCGTATGCATATAATGCAAGGAACCAGGACACTTTGCATCAAGCTGTCCTGCCAAGGTCCAATCTGTATCCTAGTTAAAAAAAGCCAAGCCCCAGTGGGGGTCTGGGCTGGGTTGGCACCCTTCTCCTCTCCCTAGCAACTCAACCCAACCCTCATCCACCAGTATCCTGGTGATGGCCAATCAGTATCCAACACATCTCCAGCACCGTGCGATGCCTGACATCAGTATAGAGACACTAGTAGACTCAGGTGCCTCAGACAATTTAATGCAGCTGGAGTTCACCTGATCACACAATATCCTTTCTCTCCTTCACACCCCACCCCCTTTAGCACAAGGATTCCCCTAACTTAGTGGAGTCCACAGAGAGGTCACTCCTTTCATTGGGACTGGTCACCCACCAGATGGGGACTGAGAGGAAAATACCCGTTAAGGTCACTGAGAAATTCCCCAGTTTGTATTAATTTGTGTATGTTGTCCTTGGCTGAGACTGTTGGGTTACTGTCATTATTATTATTTATTATTATTATTATTTGCAATAGTGCCAAGGGACTCCTATCATAGAGCAACAAATGCTTAGCAGAAAAAACACTAGACTAAAACAAGTAATCCCACTTCTCAACACTGTAGTGGTTGCACTAATAGCAACTTTTGTAGTTACGCTGTGAAACCTCAAGTTTTAACACACTCATAACTTTCTGAGATTTTTACCTTTTGGGCTGAGATTTTTCTTGCTTGGTTTCTTCAAGCAAGTGAATTTCTTTTATATCAGAAAGTTTAAAAAAGTACCTCTGGCCATTTTGGAGTTATGCAAGCATAGGGGGAAAAGTGCTTTCCTACTGTAAAAATAATTCAGAACACCTTTTCTCTGCTCCAATCCAGATGAATCTTAAAACTTCAAATGTGGCCTGCAAATAGGCCTTTTGGGCAGAATGTGCTATGTTTTGGTTTGGAAAAAACAACTGTTTTTCAAGTAATAAAATTATTTACATCTGAAAATATGGAGCTGAGTAGGCACTGTAGAAAATACTATGAAAAGTTCCTTACAGAGGGTGTCAGCAATTGGCATGAGTTTGGGACATGCATTCTGAACATAGACAGGTGGTGCCAGGCCACTCAGTAGAGCATCTTGCCTGACCTAGATGGAATATTTTAGCACATTGTGAAGGAAGTATATGTCTTCATTCTGATATGGCTACCACAATTCACCTGGAATGAAGAATTGTCTAAGGTGGTGCCCAGTCCACATCCCTACTGCAAACAGCTGTACCAAATATTACCAAAATTATCAGAAAATATATTTATCATGTTCAATGTGCCTTTTGTGTTGTGGTTGTATCAAGTTGTTTTCTGGACAAGAAATGAGTATCCTAGCTAGCTTTAAATGGAAGAACACCAAATACAGAAGCAGCCCAACTAGCTCATTTAGCTCATGTACATTCTAGTACCTGTTTCATCTTCCTAGTTCTTGAGCATCCGGTTGGTTTAAGGTGGCAATTGACTTTTCCCTGCTGTGGGGTGTGTGGTTTTTTTTTTGGTACTTATGCCCAGGAGGTGAGCTGCCCAGATCCCTTTCCAATATTCTTTGCAGTAGTTGCCCACAAAGTGGTGAGGTGACATACTGAGCTGTAGCTGCCCAGGAGTGGTCAGAAAAATGGGCATTATTGCTGGATGTCCCTCTTCAAAATCCTGAGGGGTGTGTATGTATAGCCCGTTTAGCTTGGATATACTCTGAGGTTTGAGCATGGATTTCTACCACCTAAGCTAAGAGAATAAATCCTATAGTGGCAGCATTAGCAGCTTTATAAACCTCTGTACATAAACCACCAGAAAGAACTATGTTATGCACAATAATCTCATGTAATGGCCAGAATTTGTGTGTGCCCAGATCATTGACTTGCACAGTTTTATTTTTAATTTTCATCTTCTCTGAGTGATCAAATCTTTGAAAATAGACATTGTTCTGTACATACAGGTCACTGTGTGCCTATAGGATTCTCTGAAAATATGAACAAATAATTTTATTAAAATGTAATACTAACCAAATAGTACAAAATAATCAAGACCATCTACTGCCTTAATTTTGAACAAACTGGAATTATCAAAATGCATTTAAGAATTATACTGTAGTTCAATTAAGAGCTTATAAATAGAGATTAGTAAATAATAATAAATAAAAAATAATAAATTAAATTTTTCTCAAGTTCATTCAGAATCAAAATTCCAGTTCAACCATGTTTGCAACCCTTTTGTGTTTTCCTTCTGTGATCATTCAAACACTATTATTATGACAATTCATTCAAAGTGAGTGAAGTCTTTGCTTTGGCTACTCAAATATTTGCCAGAAGAAAATGTCAAGCTGCAATTTGTGCTGTGTTGTTTAGACAGATAAGGTGACCAATTAGCTAATGGAAGAAAAACTGCACACCTTATGTAGCTAAACAACAAAGCACACATTTTGAATTATGTATATTCCCAAATGATCTGCAGTTCAAAAACTTTCACCGAAGAAATTCTGAAACAATTTCTCAGATTCTAAACTGGTAAACGTTTAAACATTTAGGAGACAGGAATTTCAGAACATTCACAAACAGAGAGAGACAATATTCAATGACTGACTTAATCATTGTACATTTACAAATCATTTTCTCATGAATACTGTTGGATAACCTGGCACTGAAATAAGACCTCTAAATGTGAGCATTTTGATCAAGTTCCCCTCCCGCCCCCATAAAAAAGACATGGGGTGCAAATAACTTCAAACTATATGGCAAGAACAAAAATATAAAACATCTATTTACCTTAAAAGCACTTTCATTTCAAAAGAGGCACAAGCCATGCCTAGCTGTAGCCATTTATATATTTTCATGTACGTGTATTTTAACACAAATGGTACAATAAAAATTGCAACCAAGTTGTGACTGTTTGTTTGTAAAGAGTGCTGGAAAATCACATTTGTGAATGGCTTATCTGTTTCAGAATGTTCGTCTCTTGTTTATTTGCTTTTGGTGAACTTCTGTGTGAATGGGTTTTGTTAATTCAAATTGTTTGGGGATGGCTTCTTTGTACAGATGAGCAGCCAAGGTCAGTCATGCACAAAGGAGCGGTGTTCTCCTGTTTTTAAATTTTCCCATCTTCCAATTGGGGAGCAGAAACAAATGCCATGTGACTTAGGTAACCCATCAGACATAATGAATAGTAGAAGTGAAAGGCATGGAAACAACACATAAGCTGACATCTTTCCCATGAAACTGTTCACAGAACATTTTGTGAACGGAGCCGAAAAGTTAGTGAATAGATTTGTAAAAAGCAAAGTCTGCATCCAAATAATTCATTAGGAGAACTAAGAGCAAAACACAGCAAGTTATATATTTGCCATGAGTAATTTGACCAGCTTGGTTGCAGATATGTGCCAGCCAGAAAGATTAATAGATTTAGAGGCCGCAAGGAACAGTTAAGATCAAAGACTATGGTCAGAGTAGACCATAGAAGTGGAAACACTCTGTCTAGATTCTGTTTTTCCTGAGACCAACCTGTTCCACACAGTCCTCTATGGTGCTTCCCAAGCAGACTTATACAGGAGCATTCTATAGTGAGGCATGGGAGGCTGGGGGCATGGGCTGTGCTTCTTAGGGTCTACATGGTGGTGTATTTTGAAAAATCCCCAAGCAGTCATTTGAATTTCCTTGCTCCAAAGCCTATTGAAATCCATGGAAAGAGTCTCTCACATTGGGCTTCAACAGCCTTCAGATCAGGCCGTAAATGCTTAATTTTAATTAAGCAACAAAGAGTCCTGTGGCACCTTATAGACTAACAGAAGTATTGGAGCATAAACTTTCGTGGGTGAATACCCACTTCGTCAGACGCACATTAAATTAAATTTTATTACACATTAAAAAAAAAATTCCAAAGAGTCAGGCCTGGAAAAATGACAGAATCTGGTCCTATAACTGTCATTCTTTTTATAAACTAAGTTACATGGCTATATAGCCCCTAATTATCTTGTAATCTGCAGTGCATACAAAAGCTGTGTGAATATTAATATTTACATACCATTGGGACATGCAGTCTGATTCCTCTGTGCTGTACTTCTGTGAGTGCTTTTCCTTCCAAGAAATGCCTGCTGAAGTCAGGAACAAAAACTCAAATGAGGGAATAAAGATAAAGTTTAGCCTCTCACAACATCCAAATGCATTACTGAAATGCCAGAGCTGTGCATGATATAAATTAGAGAAAAAACTGATTTGGGGAAGAGGGGGGCAGAAGGGGCAATGTGTAATAAAGCTCTTGGATTCATATGTGCATATTACTGCACTTCAGTTGTGCATCTCATATGTTCAGGTTTCGTTCTCAAATCTTAAAATATATTTAAGCAGATGAACAGCTTCATTAGATCACAGTGTAATTATATTCTGCTGCCCCAGAATTTTTAAGGCTGCATGGGGAATCTGAGCCTGATAGCTGTCTGTCTGGAATTTAGGCTGGTTGTGTGAGGTTTGATAGAGCTCCTTCATTGATCACATGCATCAGTGGGTTTTGTTCCCTGATCTCTGCTTGTTTTCTGTTATGCTTATCACCATGGCTCTTGCAACCCTGTTGTTCATCATCATGCAGCTCTGCTCACCCTCCACACCAAATTCATGCCTTTCCACCATATGGCTAATTTCATCCCTTGTTACACCTGGGATTAATTTGGCTCAATAAGTTTCTTACTGGCCCCAGAGTTGGACCATTCATAGAATCATAGAAATGTAAGGTAGAAGCGACCGCAAGAGATCAGGCCCATCGAGAGTAATTTGGGGCTCCAGCACGTCATCTTCACTAGGGCCCCCCCTGCTCCCACTTCACTTTACTTATACAGATGCTACAGATGTGTTTTAGGAGCCCCTGTTATGTTCTTCTGTACCAGATGTGGCTTGACTATAGAGCTGGCTTATACATACCAGATGTGTTCATCGTAAGATCCTTTAATGCTCTGCCAGGTATGACTGAGGTTTGTTTAAATAAGGTATTTTAACCACAGTGCCACCTAGTGGCTGAATGGTATAATACAGTGTAACATCCCATTACTGCTCCCCCTTTCCGTTCTACTTTCCTGCCATTTACAATATCGCACTTTCCTTGAGGTCCAGTGCGTAACAATCTGTTAAGTAGTTCTTAATTGAACTGACTTTCTGATTATGCAACCCCTACACGCAACAACTTGGTCATCTGGTGGTCCATTAGTTGCAACGAAAGGCTCTGGTCAGTCTGGAATCTTTGATTTGTTGTCTTGTTTTGCACTTGCCATCTGTAGAGATGCTCTGTTCTTTGAGGAACAAACTGTAGATGGTGATGGTTTCTGTTGAACTCTCCACTGTTGGTCTCGATCACATATGATCTGGATGCTGAATTCTTTTTCTTTATGAGAGTTGAGTTGTCCCTCCTTTTTCTCCATCCAATTTGACATGAACACAGTCACCAGGTTCTAAAACTGGCAGTTCTCTGAGTGTTGTCTGTGGCAAAAGTGTTCATAGGCTCTTTTTGCCTTTTTATCCAATTTGGCTACTCTCTTCATGTTTGGCCACATTTGACAGAGATTCTTGTCCAAAGTAGGAACAGTAGTTCTGAGTTGTTTGCTAAACTATATCCAGCAGCTGCTGTTGGTAGAGCCCTGCATGGATACAGAAATGTGGATCCGCATCTGCCAGGATTAACCCGCGATCCGCTAGCCACCTTTTACCTGAAACCGCACCTGCAGTAGAAAGATGTTTCACAAGAGCTAGTGACGGGAGCGGGGGAGGGAGTTACGAGTGGGGGTCTTGAAGGGAAGAGGCACTGTGGGGGTGGGGACTGGGTGTAAGGGACAGCACGGGGGGTGGGGTCTCGAGGAGAAGGGGTGGCATGGGAGGGCTGAGGCAAGGGGGTGTTGCATCGCATGCTGCTTCTGGGGGCTTGCGAACGATGGCATGCAGCAGCAGTGTGTGTTGGAGCGCAGAGGGGGAGCAGCAGTGTGAGTTGGAGCACAGGGGATGCCATGGCCCCACCCATTCCAATCCCTGTGGCCGGAGGCGGGCCCTGCTGCCCAGAAGCTGATGGGCTGGGACCGTGCCTGGGAGCACGACCAGTGCTGCCAGGTCAAGTCATGGTGGGGATGCTAGTACTGCCCGAGGGGCCCAAGCTGCTGAACAGGAAGCAGCAAAGCGAGAGGGTGCTGGACTGCCCTGACTCCAGCCTGCTGCCCAGCCCTAGCCACTGGCTGGTAACTGCCAGCCCCCGAGCGCACTGCACCTCCCGGGCTGCCTGAGCTGTATACCGCAGGCCAGGTACCACTGGTGAGTAGAGCCCTGCACAGTTGTGTCTGCATCCAACCCACTATCTGCCAAAATGTTCCATGGATATGAAGCAGATTTCCATGGATTTGCATGGCTCTAGCTGATCTGTAACTCAGAAGAGCAAGGAATAATCTTCCTGTGGTTGGATTTTCTTGGCTGTCTGTACAGTTCTTTCAGACTCTCCATTTGTTTGTGGGTATTGTGGGCTGCTAGTAATACAATCAAAATAAAATTTAATTTGGAATATCTTAAATTCTTCTGCAGTGAATTGTGACCCATTGTCTGTCACTAGTTGTTCTAGAATACCAGTCTGACTAACATGCACTCTGTATGCATAGTTTTTGTCTTTATAAGCTGTTTTTGTGGTGAACTGGTCCATGCAGTTCCGAATACCTCCATGGCTAGTCAGAGCTGTGTCAGGTGACTTCAACTCTGGGAGGGGTTGATGGTGATTGCAAGTCCCTTCTAAGATGACTGTGAAGTCAGCTCCTGAGTTAATTTTAAAGTTGATAGTCTTGCCAGGAATATTCAATTTCAGTCTCCAAGTAACTTCTGTGTCATCATAAGTGGTAGATCCCAGAGACAATGGCTCTTAATTGTCTGTAATATGAGTCAACTCCCTGACTGCTTTGGTGCGGCAAATAGCTTCAAAATGTCCATATTTCATGCATGTTCATTCATGCAGAATGTTGGAAATTATTAAGAAAGGGATAGAAAATAAGGGAGAAAATATCATATTGCATCTATATAAATCCATGTCACACTCACATCTTGAATACTGCATGCAGACGTGGTTGCCCCATCTCAAAAAAGATATATTGGAATTGGAAAAGGTTCAGAAACAGGCAACAAAAATGATTAGGGGCATGGAACAGCTTCAATATGATGAGAGATTAAGAAGACTGGGACTTTTCAGCTTTGAAAAGAGACGACTAAGGGAGGATATGATAGAGATCTGTAAAATCATGATTGGTGTGGAGAAAATAAATAAGGAAGTGTTACTTACTCCTTCTCATAACACAAGAACTAGGGGTCACCAAATGAAATTAATAGGCAGCAGGTTTAAAACAAACAAAAGAAAGTATTTCTTCACACAATGCATAGTCAACCTATGGACTTTTTGCCAGATAATGTTGTGAAGGCCAATATTGTAACAGGGTTCAAAAAAGAACTAGATAAGTTCATGGAGGATAGGTACATCAATGAATATTAGCCAGGATAGACAGGGATGGTGTCCCTAGCCTCTGTTTGCGAGAAGCTGGGAGCGGGCGAAAGGGGATGGATCACTTGATGATTACCTGTTCTGTTCATTCCCTCTGGTGCACCTGACATTGGTCACTGTCGGAAGACAGAATACTGGGCTAGATGGACCTGTGGTCTGACCCAATATGGCTGTTCTTATGTATTAAACCATGCACCACTGGCTGGTCATGCTTCATTTCTTGGATTATGACTTTTTCAACACCTTGTGTGTGTAGACTGGAATTTGTCCCTCTTAGCCTGGAAATTCTCTGTCCTTATCTCATGGATTTTATGATAATAACTTTTACCACTCAAGTGTCTGATCATATCAAAGCTAGTTTCAAGTTTTCCTCTGCCTTTGTTCTGTTGTTTGACTAATTCTAACTGCTTTGCTATCTGTATAGCTGTGACTAGAGTAAGTCTCTTCAACTGTAGCTGGTGTGAAAGATTTTTATCTAGCTCTTTCATGTTTTGCATTCCTACAATCACAGTTTTCAGCCAATGTATGCAGAGCTCTTATAAAACATTCAACATTTTCCCTGGTTATTGAATTGTCTGGTGAAAACAAGATCTGGATAGGAAATGATATAGGAGCTGGCTACACCTAGGAATCTCCAGCTGGCTGGCTACACTGGCTTTCAAGCCCCTATGTACCACCAGGGCAATGCAAAGAAGCAAGTCTAGGGAAAAGACTCTGACTCAGTCTCCATTAATATTACATATGTCATCACAAACAAAAGTGTAATGACATATGTAATATTAATGGACACACTTCAACTCCTAGCCAACCTGTGATTATGGTAACAGAGTGTCTCAGGTTCACATCCAGCCCAAACATGTCTTGATGTGTGACATGTTGTCTCTTGGGATTGGATGCTGCACTTGTGGGGGAGTGGCCTTGATCTCCTAGGCTGTTTTCACTTCTAACGTCTATGATGTTGAGGTAGATAATATTGTTGATCATCCATGGAGGTTGATTGAAAATAACTTTGGTTTCAGTATTTGGGCCTAAATTGTACTCACATAAGAGTCAATGCACACACAAGCAGTGAATTATATCCTTGTGAGATCAGAACAGCTTATTATGCATGCAGTTGGGGTACTTTGGTCTATATTTCTCTCTTTTCAACCTGCAAATATGTCGTTTCCACATGTGAGGTCCCTGTTTTAGAAACAGATTTATATTTATTAATAATTTTAAATATTTGTTTATTGTACATATTTTTGTTCTGGTGACATTATATAAGCAGCTCAATGGGAGCTACCCCTTTAAGAATAAGGTGGGGGCACAGTGAGTGAGTGACTGCAGGGTTAAAGCGTGCCGAAGGTGTGCTGAGCTGCAAGAGGAGGCTGGACTGTAGCCAGCTCTCTGAGGGGATGTCGGTGGGCAAGAAACTCTTAAAGAAAAAGTGTGAATTCCCAGAATAAACAAAGTTCTTGGTTAAAAAAAAAAAAAAAGCTGAGTCATATGATGGTGTAATATGCGCAGGCACATTTTTTGCAGGGACACCTTATATTCAGAGGTTTGCAAATTTGGCCCTAAATTTCTTATCTAATAATGCTTAAAATGTTGGTTGTTAGGAAGTAGATTTCTAGTCCAAGCATTTAAGAGATCGAGAGAGAAAATATATTCCTCTGTGACTGGTTAGGGGCACTCTTTCCTTGTCTTTATCGGAGCTCATTAGAAGTTGCTAAAAGTTGTGACTAAGGGTATGTCTGTGCTTCAAAAATCCAGGGCAGGGAGTCTGAGACCCAGTCAACTGACTCCTGGGGCTCACATTACTGGGCTAAAAATAGCACTGTAAATGTTTGGGCTCAGCTGGAGCCTGGGCTCTGAGACCCATTTCCCTTGCTGGGTTTCAAAGCCCGGGCTCCAGCCTAAGCCTGAATGTTTATACTGCTGCTTTTAGCCCTGTAGTGTGAGCCAGAGTCAATTGACCTGGATGCTGACACATGCTGCCGCAGGCCATTTTTTGCAGTGTCAATGTACCCTGAGCCACTCATTGGTCATTCATATTGTTCAGAATCAGATCTCATTATAGGGACTTTATGGGTGAAGTATCCAGGTATCATAGTGATGAGTGCCGTACAAGAACCAGATAAAAAAGGATATGAGATATGAATAATTCCGTTGGCTTCTATGTCTGACAAACCTTGAGTTCCATGCTGGATCAGTTGCACTAATTTTCCCCCTTTTATTTAGACTCTTTTTCTTTGCCATAAGGCTGGTGGGAATTATTTTTGTTAAGGATGGGGAGGGAAGTTTTGTTTCTCTGGTAAGCTCACCTTTCTCTAGGTACTGCTGAATTATGCCTGCCAGAGCTGGCTTTACCCCTTCAGTTCACAAATATGCTTCTGAAAAGTAAATCTGCAGAACTGCTGCTTAGCCAGTCGGTCCCTAGTCTGTACCGGTGCATGGAATTCTTCTGTCCTTAGTGCAGGACTCTGCACTTGTCCTTGTTGAACCTCATCAGATTTCTTTTGGCCCAATCCTCCAATTTGTCTAGGTCACTCTGGACCCTATCCCTACCCTCCAGCATATCTGCCACTCCTCCCAGTTTAGTGTCATCTGCAAACTTGCTGAGGGTGCAGTCCACACCATCATCCAGATCATTAATGAAGATGTTGAACAAAACCAGCCCCAGGACCGACGCCTGGGACACTCCGCTTGATACCGGCTGCCAACTAAACATTGTTGATCACTACCCATTGAGTCTGATGATCTAGCCAGCTTTCTATCCACCTTATAGTCCATTACTTCTTTAACTTGTGGGCAAAAATACTGTGGGAGATGGTATCAAAAGCTTTGCTAAAGTCAAGGTATATCTCATCCACTGCTTTCCCCATATCCACAGCACCAGTTATCTTATCATAGAAGGCAATCAGGTTGATCAGGCATGACTTGTCCTTGGTGAATCCATGTTGACTGTTCCTGATCACTTTCCTCTCCTCCAAGTATTTCCAAATGGATTCCTTGAGGACCTGCTCCATGATCTTTCCAGGGACTGAGGTCAGGTTGATGGGTTTGTAGTTCCCTGGGTTTTCCTTCTTCCCTTTTTTTAAAGATGGGCACTATATTTGCCTTTTTCCAATCATCCAGTACCTTCCCTGATCACCCTGAGTTTTCAAAGATAATGGCCAGTGGCTCTGCAATCACATCAGCTAACTCTCTCAGCAGCGTTGCATTCGGCCTCATGGTCTTGTACACGTCCAGCTTTTCCAAATAGACCTTAACCTGTTCTTCCATCACTGGTAGCAAGAAATATGGTCAAAATGTGGATTTAATACTTATTATCTTCTTATAATTTACTATAAATAGAGTAGCTCCCAATTTATGGGGTGTTCCATACACCAAAAGACATAGTTTAAAGGAAGGTCCCTACACCCATTCCTTAATCAAAGGACTGATCCCCCATTGGTGTTATTTCATCTTACGAATGTGACTATAAATGTAAAGTTAAGTTCTTATACTGTAATTCTTTTGTGCATGCTTGCTCTACTTTTATCATATAATAAAATTTTGAATTTCACCACTTGTGTCACTCAAGGTTCTTAGACTGATTTAAGTAAATTACTTATAATCAAATCAAGGACCAAACCTTGATTATATTATTTTAAATTTTGCACCTAAATATATTAATGGAAATATCTAAAACAAAGGTAACGCGGGGAGGGTAGTGGAGTTGTCAGTAGTGACTGGGGAAGGGTGAGGAAAATTGGTTTTGGGGAGCTGTTTATGCTACACAGTGTGTTTGACAGGACAGAGGAAAATCACCAAGCTTTGGTATCTAACTCTACATTCAGACACAGACCTGCCAATCATTCAAATTAGTCTCACCTCCCCATCACACAAAATTCCAAATGACAGCACGTATTTCCAATTTCTAAAGTGAAAGATTGAACTTGTCGTCAGAGTTCTTTGCAGAGGGGGCCCAATTTGGTGAACTGAGGTAGGCAGAGCAAATTCATGCTACAGTGAAAATAAACATTGAATTCCAGCATGTTGCAAAATGCTCACTCAGGTTTGTCAGAACGTAGTTTTAAAGAGAGAAAAGTGCTGACTCATGGACATTAAAAAGCTGGTGGTAGCAATAAACTTCTGCACTTAACTGGGCCTACGGTAGCTCCACTGTCAGTCACAAGAAACTTTTTCACTTTCACCATACACTGCACAGGCCAGAGGACAAATGAACAAATGAAACCTGTAGTCTTTATAAAATGATAGGTACTGGGCTAGATGAACACACAGAGACACAATATTTCTCAATGGTTTTAATGATGTCCACGTATACCACCTTTATTGTGTGTTTATCCAAGAAGATGGATTGTTTTGGATTTTAGAACAGACTTTGCTCTTAGAATTCACATGCTACATCCTGTAAAGGGTTCAGTTGCAAAATGGCATTTTACAGCCAGGCTTGGGAGTCAAGAATGGTGTGAACCCTCTGATCTTCCCATAGAATCATAGAAGATTAGGGCTGGAAGAGACCTCAGGAGGTCATCTAGTCCAACCCCTGCTGAAAGCAGGACCAACCCCAGTGAAATCATCTCAGCCAGGGCTTTGCCAAGCTGGGCCTTAAAAACCTCTAAGGACAGAGATTCCATCAGCTCCCTAGGTAACCCATTCCAGTGCTTCACCATCCTCCTAGTGAAATAATGTTTCCTAATATCCAGCCTAGACCTTCCCCCACAGCATCTTGAGACCATTGCTCCTTGTTCAGCCATCTGCTACCACTGAGAACAGCCTAGGTCCATCCTCTTTGGAACCCTCCTTCAGGTATTTGAAGGCTGCTATTGAATCCCCCCTCAGAGACTTATTTAGTCTCTTCTGCAGACTAAATAAGTCCAGTTCCCTCAGCCTCTCCTCATAAGTCATGTGCCCCAGTCCCCATATCATTTCTGTTGCCCTCTGCTGGACTTTCTCCAATTTGTCCACATCCTTTCTGTAGTGGGGGCCCCAAAACTGGACACAATACTCCAGATGTGGCCTCACCAGTGCCAAATAGAGGGGAATAATCACTTTCCTCAATCTGCTGGCAATGCTCCTACTAATGCAGCCCAATATGCTGTTGACCTTCTTGGCAACAAGGGCACACTGTTGACTCATATCCAGCTTCTCGTCCACTGTAATCCCCAGGTCCTTTTCTGCAGAACTGCAACTTAACCAGTTGGTCCCCAGCCTGTAGCGGTACATGGGAGTCTTCCTTCCTAAGTGCAGGACTCTGCACTTGTCCTTGCTGAACCTCATCCAATTTCTTTTGGCCCAATCCTCCAATTTATCTTAAGTGATGGGACCTCAAGCCATCTCAAGTGGCAGGAAGGGCAGTCGGTGGAGCGAAGCGATGAGCAAGCACCCAAACAGCAGCGCAAGCAAGGTGCTTTCTTGCCCCTGCCTCAACCAGGCTGGGAGGTGAACTCTGAAGATGCACCTCTGAACTCTGGGTCTGCACTGACCAAGGACGACACCTGTGAGTGGGGTGTGGTGAAGGGAGGGGCACATTAAAGGACCTTTTGGTTGCTGGACTTAAGAACCTGAGGCAAAAGGACACTGTCCAACTAACTCTGGGGTGGATGTCTTGTTCATGGGTTTATGCTTATGAATCCTACTTGTGGCATTTCCCCAACTTAATGCTGGGTTACTTACCTCCTTTTATTAAAAGTTTCTTTTCTACACTGGGACTCTGTGCTTGTGAGAGGGGAAGTATTGCATCTTAGAGGCACCTGAGGGTGGCGTGTAATGGTTTATGTAAATAGTTACATATTATGTTAGAGAAGGCAAGGTTAGAGAAATATGCCTTTCACTTGGAGCAGAAAATGGTGAGGTTTGTGATGCTTCTTAGTTCCTGTGGGAGGTATTCCACAGTCTTGGACTGTCCACTGGAGAAAGTTTTCTCTTGTACAGATGAGTTTTAATCTTACTTGTTGAGAGTTCTTTTGTGCCAGAGGAGATCAACCTTGGCCTTCATCCCAGAGCTTTAGTCTCTTTTAGATATTCTGGACCCACGACAAGTAGCACTTGGAAGATAAGGACCAACACATGGAACTTGATTAAAAATTCTGTGGGAATCCAGTGTAGGGAGTGGACAGGCTAGTGTTCATGGTAGCCTGTGTTGTTTGGGAAATGCACTTCAGCATTGTGTAATAATTGGAGTCTCCTAAGCCACCAAAGTTCTCATGCCCAGGAATATCATATTGCTGTAGTCCAGCTGAGAAGTGAGGAAAGCATGGATAATTGAGGCCAGATCTTCATTCAAAGGGGTGGGATTGAGTCTCCTAACCAATGGAAGGAGTTTGAAAGCATTATTTGGAGATGCTACTATGTGAGAGCTCAGTGTCAGCCAGGAATCCAAGAGTACTCCTGGACTAGAGACTGAGTTGACTAATTATGTGTGTGTACCTTCAACCAAGGGAGACTGTGAATTCCTCAAAATACTTTCCTATGCCAATGAGCATCACCTCTGTCTCTCAGGTTCAGCTTCAGCCAGCTGCTGTTCATCATGAGCTTATCTCATCCAAGCACTGGGCCATCTTGGTGATAGTGGTGTGGTTGCCTGTGGTGAAGGATGGGTAGAGCTGTGTGACATCGGCATATTGCTGACAGTTGAGTCCATGTATTCTGTGATCAGTTCTGATAGTGACTGTATGTAGATGTTGAAAAGGACCGAAGAGAGAATTGATCCTTATGGGTCTCCACAAATGAGGACACTAGTGGTGGAGGCAAGGCCATCCTTAGGCATATGCAGCTGCGAAGGGTACCTGAAAATTTGGGGCACCACTGGGTCTTAGTGTCCACCCTCCTGGCTCTTCTTATCCCTGTTCTGATCCTTCCTGCAGGCTCCCATCACAGCTGGCTGCTGCAGCCTGGTGACTCTTACTCCAGTGGGGATCTAGTAACTTAAGGGTATGGCTACACTTACAGCTGTGCAGTGCTGGGAGTTACAGCTGTCTTCGTACAGCTGTGTAGGGAAAGCGCTGCAGTGTGGCCACACTGACAGCTACCAGCGCCGCAATGTGGCCACATTTGCAGCATTTGCAGCGCTGTTGGGAGTGGTGCATTGTGGGCAGCTATCCCAGCATTCAAGTGGCTGCAACGTGCTTTTCAAAAAAAGGGGGGTGGGGTGGAGTGTGACAGGGAGCGTGGGGGAGACAGAAAGAGTGGATTTTTGGAGCTGACACTGTTGTCAGCTCCCTGCCTTGCAAGTTCTAAGGACTGGAAGATACACAGCACCTACCTTCAATCATTTTAAAAGTTTTGACCCCTTCCCCCACCCCGCTCTTATTCACTAAATGCAAATTATGCACTCCTAAATAGCCTTCAGACCACATAAGCAGCTGCTCAACACGGACTCCCCCTCCCCCTTCGTCATGTGGCTTCTCTCCTCAAGCAAACAGCTGTGAACATTCCAAAGCAATTCCCCTGCCTGCCTCTGCTGACTCGAGCAAACAGGAGCTGTGTTTGTTTTTTAGATAAGCAGCTCTGGGGTGCCCGGAGTTCAGCCAGTCTTCTGGTTTGTTGTGAACAGGCATTCTGGGATACCTCCTAATACCCGGGAGGCCAATTACAGCGCTTTTGGTGGCCACACTTGATGACCAGCGCTGCATCACCAGCACTGCAATCGTTATACCCCAAGCAAACCAAGTGTACAGCCAGCGCTGCAGCCAGGGAGTTGCAGCGCTGGATGTGCCTTGCAGGTGTGGACAGTTACTAAGTTGCAGGGCTGTAAACCCATCACCAGCGCTGCAACTCTCCAGTGTAGCCATGGCCTAAGAGTGAAAAAAAGCCTTCCAGCCTGCCAGACCTATTAGCACAACATTGAAACTGTTGAAGAGCCATTCAAGTGGTAATGAAGCCATTTAACAGGTTTTTGCTAACCTCCAGGTATATACTGTCAGTTTCTGAATTTACTGACAAAGGGTATGGCTACATTTGGAATTTCAAAGCGCTGCCCCGGCAGCGCTGCGGGAGCGCTGCCGCGGCAGTGCTTTGAAGTGTGAGTGTAGTCGGAGCGGCAGCGCTGGGAGAGAGCTCTCCCAGCGCTGCATGTAAACCACATCCTCTATGGGTGTAGCGTGCAGCGCTGGGAGCCGCGCTCCCAGTGCTGCTGCCCTGATTACTCTGACGTTTTACAGCGCTGTATCTTGCAGCGCTCAGGGGGGTGTTTTTTCACACCCCTGAGCGCGAAAGTTGCAGCGCTGTAAAGTGTGAGTGTAGCCATGGCCAAAACCGGTTGTGCATTACTGTAATACAGGGGTAGGCAACCTATGGCATGCATGCCGAAGGCGGCACATGAGCTGATTTTCAGTGACACTCACACTGCCCAGGTCCTGGCTCTGCATTTTAATTTAATTTCAAATGAAGCTTCTTAAACATTTTAAAACCTTATTTACTTTACATACAACAATAGTTTAGTTATATATTGTAGACTTATAGAAAGAGACAGTCTAAAAACATTAAAATGTATTACTGGCACGCGAAACCTTAAATCAGAGTGAATAAATGAAGACTCGGCACACCACTTCTAAAAGGTTGCCGACCCCTGCTATAATACTTACTCAGAACATGTTAGTCTACACTACAGGACCTTAGTTTAAAATTTGCTTTAAAAATATTTTATTATTGAGTTGGTGAAGATTACAAAATCACATCTCTAAAAAATCCTTGCATAGATTTTTGGAGGCACAATCGTCTTTAGCCTTAAATGCTTGGATCTTCAGACATACAGTTTTTTAAATAAATCCTTCAAAAGACCACCCTTATCTAAAATACTCATTTTCATTTTAATTACTATAGTAAAAAACACTTGCTTCCAAAGTCTTCCTGTCCTTTCCGGCCATCTCCTTCTCCCTTCATGCCCCCCCTACCCCGCACACCATTGTAGAGCGCCCCTAAAGGGACAACACCCCTTTCCTTCCAGATAGCTGGACAAAGAGTTTCCCTTTCTTTACTTCTGACTATCTGATGAACTAGTTTTAAGAGAACCCGCCAGCAAAATCAGTACCTTAGTAAGATATAAAATCCTTTGTTATGCCTAAAATCTTTGGAAATATATTTTTTTAAAGTTGGTGACATTTCATAGACATGTCTATTGTTGTGGAGATCACACGAAGTAAAATAGGGTTCCCTTTTTCTAAAAGCAGTGAACATTGTTATGAACACACTAAACCTCTGTGACTGATTAATTTAAAATAATGTCTTTGTTTCAGTGAGTTAAATATGTAGTAATCTGGAATGATTACCTAGGCTTAAGAGTACATTTAAATATAAAATCGGATTAGAAATACTGATTAAGAAAATGTAAAACAGAGAAGAGCTGCATCATGAATTCCATAATATTTAATGTTGTATTCAGCAAGACAGCTGACTTGCCCTCACTACAAAGTTTTGCAAATAAATTTCCGACAAACTTCAGGGCATATCAAAAAACTTGTGATGACATTTTTTATTCCCAAATTTAGTGCTTTTAATTAGGTACCTTCCACATGTCCAGTCTTCACAATCTGGCATGCAGTGGAAAACATGATCCATTTTCTTTAGAAAGAAATTGCAGAAGTGTTTTTTTTCAAATGTCATTTACTTCATTTGTGTTCAGGGATTTGGCTGGAAGAGGGTGAGCAGGGTGGGGAAGGGAAGAGAGGAGGGAGACTGTGTGGGGGGCAGGTCCTAGGAAGAGGGGGGGTGAGGCCTGGGGCAGAGCAGGGGTGGAGTATAGGCAGGGCCACAGGCAGAAGAGGTGGCTGAGAAGCCAGCCTCTCCAAGCAGCAGCTTCACCCACTGCCCATGACAACAGATTAGAGTGGGTTGGCTCCCACACACCCAGTGAGCACTGCAGTCTCCTTGGGCAGGGGCCGTATTCACAGAGCTGAATGCGCCGGTGCTGTGCATTCTGTGTGAGGGAGAAGGTATGGGGGTCTCTGCGGGAAATTGTGACTCTTCTTGGTATCATTTGCTGCCTCGTCTTGCTGTCAGGTAGAGGGGCACTGCTTTAATAATACTTCGTAGGGCCCCATAGATCTTAAGGATGATCTGTGTGGAGGTGCAGCTTCCCATCAGTATTTATTGGTGTCTCCCTCCAGGAAGGACTAAAACCATTTTAGCACATCCCCTGGACTTCTGTCACCCCTGATCAACCAGGTTGAATGCTGCAGCGAGGTTCAGGAGGATGAGAATCAATGTTTGTCCTCTGTCCATTGATGGGAGGAGATCATCCATCAGTCCCACTAAAGCGGTTTCAGTTCCATGTCCTGCTCTGAATTCAGACTGTGCTACATCTAGAGTATTAGCTTCAGTTAGATGAGCTTGTAGTTGGCTTTTGGTTAATTTCTCTAATGAGCTTGCTTGGAAATGGGAGGTTTGACACAGAGTGGTAGTTATCTACAACCAATATATCCAGGTTGGGGTTTCTCCAGTGTTGGCTTGACTATGGCATGTTTGAAGGAAGATGGAAAGATTCAAGTCCAGGTGTGGATTCTGAAAATTGACCCTCCAAAGTTCCATGGGCTTCAGTTCCAGGGATATAGACTGACTCCATCTTCAGCTGTGTCCAAAATTTCCTTTCACTAAACTACGTGAAATGCGTTAGCAGTTTCCATATCACAAAAACTGGTAGCCTTGCCAGAGAGGTGAAAGACTGAATTCTGTGCAGACCAAATTTTCACCTTCCCCATAGAGCTGGTCCCTCAGAAATGGTCGAGATGTATTTGTCAGAGCAGTGTGAGAGAACTGCTGTAGAATCTGTTGGGTATCTGTACAACTTCATCTGTTGGGTATCTGCACAACTGGGCTGCCAATCTGGCTCTCACAAATATGTTTCCAAATGGAAGAAAAACATTTAAATGACATTTCACCCCATGCTTCTCTCAGCTGTTTTCATCAAATGAGCACTGGTGTAGGACAACATCTTGATCCAAACTTTCCTTCTTCCCACCCCACTCCTATTCAAGTCCAGATCCAAGCTTGAACATGGCTTTTCATTTCTGCAGCTCCATAGATGCATATTTCCAACTGGAAAAAACAGTTGGCTTGATTACACTAATGAAACATTTTTTGGCCCTGGGTTACTCTGCATCTCATGCTGAATGAATTCTTTCAGGTTCACAGGGAGAAAGGGCTGACCAGGCAGCAAAAACCTTGGGAGTTTGATTACTGCAGCTCTTTGGAAAGGCCCACAGGTGGTTGCAGTTCCAGTTCCAGTTAGGTTGCCTTTTCTCATGATAAAAATCACTTACTAAAACTACAATTTGTATGGTACAGCAAATACCATCCTGTGGCCAGTATACTAAAAAAGACCATTTTTTTAAAACTTTGGGTATTATTATGGCAAATTCTGTTTTTCAGCCTCTACAAAAAACTTTTCCATTTAATTGATTTGATTTTTTTTCATAAAGGAGATATTCCAGCATTTTTAAAAGTGATTTAATTTAGGTGGATGAAACTGTACACCATTAGCAGCAAAACTATTGGTCAAGATTTTCAAAACTAGGTGCTAAATGTCAGCACCTAAATCCCTTACTTAGGTGCCTAAATAAGTGGCCTGATTTTAAAAGTGCAGAGTGTCTGGTTGCTTGCATTCACATCACTGGGAACTGCTGGATGCACAGCACTGTTGGAAATTTGATCACTTAGTTACTGACCTAAGTACTGAAGGAATCTAAGTGTCCAGTTTTGAAAATTTTGGCCTTTATACTGGCTGCAAACTAGAGATGAGCTTGACCTAAATCTCAATATTGAACACCCTGGCTGTTAGCAGTATTCAAAATCTCAACCTTGATTCTAATTTTGCAAATGTCCCCTGTCTTTATAGCAGGCTAATCCAAAATTCCAGAGCTAAACAATTCTAAAATGTAGTTTTCAAAATCTGGGTCAGAATTCTGCAGCTTGAAACCCTCTGTATTTCCTTCCCTTGATAAATTATATTCCTTGAAACAAAACTCAGTTGACCTAATGTTGACTGTTTCTGTACGCACTAGCTGTTTAGAAGGGCTAACACCCAAATGATTACATTATCCTTTGAAGTCAACACTCTCCTAAAGATAAATGGCTGATGTTAACACCTCAGTTGGTGCTATTGCTTTAGTCTGTCTGGATGAGGTCTCCACAGGGCCAAAGTGCATTGTTTTATAGGTTGGAGGTTATCTTCACATCTACAAGGGCAGAACACTTCATTTCCTTTTTTTTTCCACTCCCTCCCCTCCCCCCAAAGGTTTGGATTCAGGAAAATGTAGGAAAACATGTGGCAAGGCCGTGAATCTCCAGAATTTCCACACCTGACCTGTCTACATGGATTACAAGATTTTTGATTCATGCAAGCAAAATGGATTCAGGTGATTTATCAGTGTCAGACAGAAAATCAAACATGAAGGACCCCAAGAGGTTGTAGATAATTTGCCAGAGTCTGAACAGTTTGTTTGCCTCTTGTTCTGTTTTTAAACAAATTGAACAGTTATGGCCAGGGTTTTCAAAAGCACTCAATGTAGCCCCGACTCTGCTCCCACAGCTCAGAGAGAGGCCAATGCTGAGTAGTTAAAGTGCCAGTGGCTTGGCTACTCTACAGTTCTTACTATTGCTACCATCAAGGGAATTGCATCAATGGTAGCATGCTGGGATTTTTTTTAAAGGGTTAGTGTAGGATATATTCACAGACAACACTCTATCAGTGATTCACTATAATAATAATTTGCTGGATTCACCTAGCTCTTTTCATTCAGATCTCAAAATGATTTATAAATATGCATTCAACTTCGCAACACTTCTGTAATGTAGGCAAGTTTCACTATAGCCACATTATAGATGGAGCATCTGAAGCAGAGAGAGGGCAATAGAAGTGTCAATTGGGACCCAGACTTGAGGTACTCCAAATCAGTCTGAAAACACTGCCATTAAACCTGTTCCTGGTAGGTCTAATGAGTAGGTTGAAATAGCAAAGGCCACTCTGCTCTATCTAAAGTTGTACCCCCACTCTTGGTATAACCAGTGGTGTTGCACCAGTGGGTGATATTAAGAGAAAATGTAGATCAAGATTTTCAAAAGTGCCTAGTGAATGTGAATGCCTCCACTTTTGGATGAGTAACTTGGGACACCTTAAAGGAGTGTGATTTTTAGAGAGCACCCAACCTCAGCAAATCAGGCCTCTTTAAGGAATCTCAGTTTGAGCACCTACCTTCACTAGTCACTTCTGAAAATCTTGGCTCATGTAGATAACCTTGTTGGATCCCTCAGGCCTTATTTTTGACTCTCATGCTTCACTCGCAGAACAGAAAACGGTCCTGAAGGGATGAACCTTATAGAAAAGCAAGATATTTGCAAGTTCACAAGCCTTTAAGGGCCACTCTCACAGGCCTTTCCAGCAAGCCCAGAAGGAATTTGACCACCCATGAACAGATTTTGTTCTAAAAGGACTTACAGATCACAACTAATGTTTGTCTCATGGGAGATAAGAGACATGCTTCGCTGTGAAGCACACTGACTATCAGAGGATATGATTGATTTCCACCGTGCGTAAAAGACTAGCTCACAAACTTAATTATATCTTGCCGCAAGATGGATACAAACTGCACATGCCAAGATGATCCACCAAAGTAACTTACATCTGAAGCACAAAGGAGGCCTGTGCACAACAAGTTCATCTTTTTGTAACACAAGAGGAGTTTAAGGACGCTTTGTGGGAAACAACAACAAAAAGACACAAATGCTTAGGATATGCCTGGAATTCAGAGATGTAATTTTGGTCAATTATCTAGATCTCTAGCCAGTTAGTTACATCAAAAGAATATCAAAATCCTTGCCTGGAAACATCAACAGATGCAAAGAGGACTATCTGAAAATGGGCAATGCATCCTGTTTTGAAACAACAGGACAAGGTAATTCTCATTATTCATCTGGAAATGTTTGAGGGAATTTAGCTTGTGCAAAGCCTTCTGTGGTTTCTTGGTATTGCCAGCAGCCACTCAGTTTGTCCGTGACTGTACTGCATTGTGTCCTTGGCAATGGATGGGAAAAAATTACTTGTGACTCTTGTTAAAGCTCTTATAAAATGCTTTGTTAGAGAGAAAGAGAATAAGACATCTTAAAAAATTGCAAAGTTGCTTTTTCTAGTTTTGCATGTATGGTCAAACAGGCTTGTTCTCCCTTTCTATCTCCAAGGCTAGTTGTCTCTTTGCAGGGAGATCACGGAGGGAATCACACTGATGGTAGAAAGAAAAACAATCCTGAAGTGTAACACCCCTCAGGCACTGGAGTGCAAGAAATTCAGATCTAAATCTGAATTTTTCAGCCCAAATTTTTGTTAATGTGTGTTTTTATACACTATGTAATTAACCTATTGAACTCATTTCCACAAAATATCATTGAGACAAAATGCTTAGCAAGATTTATAAAAAGGATTTTATGGATGTGTAGTTGCATTAGACAGGAATATAATTTCTAGAAGGGATATAAACCCTTATACTTCAGGGAAGAGCCCACCATTAACTGGGTAAGCAAGAAAGTTCCCCATAGGCAGGTTATTCTGTAATAGTCAATTAAGGAGTTTCTTGCACCTTCCACTGAAGCACGTGGTGCTAGCTCTGTTGGAGACCGGATCCTGGATTGGATGATTTCCTGAACCAAACAGGTATAGCAATACTCATGATCCGGTGTAAGAAAAATATGTCACTGAAAACATTTACCATGTGCTGCACTGCTGTGTTTATTCATAGGCCATGGCAGGTGTTACAGTATCTTTGTTTTAATAATTCCTTCACACAATGTCTGGCTAATTGAAACCAGGAAAGAAATTGAGAAATCTTTAATTTGACACCTTCAAACAATAACAATGTCACAGAAAATAGTTTTTGCTTTTAAACGTTTTGAATGTCACTTTAAGATTTAACTGAATTTAAAGGGACTTAAGCACGTGCTCAAAATTAAACATACACTGAAGTGCTGTGCTGAATGATGGCCTAAGTAACTTTAAATGACCAACAGGGTCTAATTTTGAACTATCTCAAATTAATTTACTCAATTACTTTGGCAAATCCAAAAAGTGCCCAAGCTAGGGTTTAGCTTTCTCTTGCCTCTAATTGCCTCTACTTCTTATTTTTCCTCTATAACTCAATCTACTCTTGAGGCAGCACTGTGAGTTTGTAAACAAACAAACAAACAACCCCTCCCCCCAAATAAGAAAAATGAACCCTAAAATAGTTTTCCTTCTCTATTGAATCATCTGCTTAGAAGAATGTAACAGTAGAAAGGAGACACGTATCAGGAGGTAGCCATGTTAGTCTGTATCCACAAAACAACTCGGAGTCCGGTGGCACCTTAAAGGCTAACAGATTTATTTGGGCATAAGCTTTCTTGGGTTAAAAAGAACTCATTTCTTCAGGTGCACCATCTCCTTGTTGTTTTTGTAGAAAGGAGAGGCAAGGTGGGCGAGGTAACTTTTTTTTTTTGACCAATTTCTGTTGTGAAAGTGACAAGCTTTCTAGCTACACAGCGCTCTTCTTCAGAAAGTTTCTCTCTTTCATCAACATAAGTTGGTTCAGTAAAAGTTATTACCTCACCCGCTTTGTCTCTCTAATATCCTGGGACCAACACCGCTACAACAGCACTGCTTATAGCAATAGGAAGAAGGCAGTTTTCTCTAGAAGATTTTTCTTTAATGGGAAATGGCATCTCTGACATGAATGACTGATTTCAGAAAATAAATTCTGCAGCTAAATTTGATGTCTCATACAAGCTCAGATATCTCTTCATGCATCTAAATGTCAATAACTCGCCTTTCAATTTAACTGTCAGAAACAGTGTTAGCATAATGGTTGATTTGGGATCATGCCAATTCTTCTCAGCTTTCTACTGTCCTGTTAGAATGGCCTGTGGCTTGGAATTCATTAAGGCTGCAGGTTTTCTGACTGGATTCAGTTGTTTTTGAGGAATGAAGCTCAAAGAACTCCCCCTGTCATAGTAGAAGGGAGCAGTGCCACCTCTGTGGTATCTTCTTCAAGATCTTGTGGAGACCCCTCTGTGAATGCAGGAACCTGTGCGTGGGGAGACAGTGACCAATGGCAGGTCTGGAAGAATGTACACACTGTAGGGTTTCCATTCAAAGTTAATTCTGATGGAGCCTTGTGTGCTATTTCGTCTTGCTAAAGGGATTCAGAGGGCAGTGACAGGCCTGGGAGGCCCTGGAGTCAGATGGGGCCTGGAAGAGGTAGGAGGAAGTTGGGGGCACAACCAGAATTTTTCTAACGTGGAGGCCCAGATTACCTGCCAGTTAGCAGAGGTCATTTAGGCATATGGGCCTAAAAGTCTCTATTTGTACATATACATAAAATTAAAGTACAAAATCAAGGTGTCAGGGTGTGAGTGCAAGATTGCCAATCACATTCTCTACCATGATAGGCCAACCACTATGCACTTTCAGTAGCGCTAATCTAGTAAGTCAGCTTTCTCCCACAGTTGATCATGCATAGCTCTCTATTCACTGGAAAGCACCAGAGAGATCCTTCAGCATAACAGTTGAACTAGCAGCATAGCCATAATTCTCAGTAGATGGGAGATATTAGGGTAACTTGTGGCATTTCAGTGTGCCAGTGTTTTGAGCACATTTGGTGGCATTTCTTCTACTGGACTATTTGCCCATTTGAGGTGCCACCTGTCTACTTCAGGAGCAACCACAGTGAGATGTGCTATATCTGCCTATTACATCTCCAGTGAGACAAAATGATTGTCACCAACTTGTTCACCATAGTAGAATTAGTTAATACTTCATGTTCCTAATTCCCATGAAATGGACTTTTTGAAAAAGTCAATTTGCAAATTAGTAACAACACCCTATAAAATATACTCTGTAACGGCATAACTAAATTAGCTCCATTATTGATTCATAAAAAGAGTCAGCCAGGTGCTTAGGCAACAAGTACCAAAGATTTCTATATCCCTCACATAAATCTGCAAAACAATTGGTCGATTCAATGATCACAAAGTTGAGATATGGTGAAGGATTTATTGTTGATAGAAGTCTTCTGTACAGTAGTTGCTGTGATGTCTCTCTATCTGCTTGCTTTGGAGTCCCCATAGGAATGTTCAGTTCTTCATATATGCTATCTAACTGCTTTGGTAAAGAGGGAGCTAAACAATGTATCATGGTTATCTCATAAATTTTTTAGTATATGGATGATGGGCTATACTATTATGGTCACCACTTTTATAAGATTATGATAAATTTTGTATGAAGTATGCCTTGTGAAGTATCACTTGAAAACTCATAATCTGCTGAACATTATTGCCCTGGTGTTAAATGTGTGTCAATATTCTATGTAAAGTTATACGTTTCTACTGAATAACGTTGCTGTAATATGTTCCAGAGTTAGAAAGGCAGGCTCAAACCAGTTTTTCAGAGACAAAGACACACTAGCCACCAGACAAGTGATAGAGGGTGATCACCTACTTAAGCAGCCATTGTCCAGTGGGGGGGAAGGTATAAAAAAGAAATTTACATTTCATCTCAGGAATGATTTAAACCTCACATCCACAACAAACTGCATGTCACCATGACTCAGCAAGGATGTTTCTAGCACAAGAAATTGAGTTATAAAGGGGGAGGAAAACAGTAGACTTTATCTCTCCTCCTCCCATCTCTCTGCTGAGGACATCGACTCTCAAAGAACTGAACTAAGGGGGAGTGGTCCCAGGCTGGAAGGAGACCCAGCCTGTGAAATTTACAACAGCATACGATGAGACAAAACCTTTGCTTTTAAGTTCCTTTAGCTTGTTAAGTTAGGTTTTAGCTTGTATATTACTCTTTTATTTAGTCGACATTTATGCATCAGTACTAGTAATCACTTAAAATCTATCTTTCTGTAATGAATAAACTTACCCTATTGTTTTATCTTAACCAATATGTTTGGTTTAAAGTGTGTGGGAAACTCCGTTTTGGATAAATTAGGTGGTGCATATATCATTTTCCTTTGATGAAATGATGGACTTTCTATGAGCTTGCATTGTTCAGTAGTTTTCTGGACAGTACAAGATGCACATTTCTGGGGGAATAAGGCTGGGACTTGAAAGCTTGCGGGTGTTGCCCTGTGTGTAACTCATGAGCAACTGGTCAGAGTGCGTATGTGTTTAGCTGGGAGTGAATGTACATGTTGAAGGCTGTGTGAGCAGGCCAAGGGTGGCTGTTTTGACAGCAAAGCAGTGTAAAAGGCACCCCAGGTTAGAGAGTTAAGAGGACACTGCTGTTCAATGGTCCAGACTGTAACCTGAGTAATGTCACAATGGTAAATTTCATTCACCAACTGATTAGTAGCAAAAATGTCCAGATTTGCTTTCTGTAGTTCTTTGGGCAAGGGCAGCACAACACTTGAAATGCTTTCCATGTCAGCTATGAAAATTAATCATGGTATAGAACATTTGTGCTTTTAGTGCAGCCTCCTTTAGTGGCATGCTTTGTATTTCCTCTAGGGCATCAATAGCAGCTGAAAATAGTTCCACAAATACGACGACACAGTCATGGCACTCCATCCACAAAGAGTCTCACACAGGCTTGAGTCTTGAATGCACTCCAACTGGAGTTACCTTTCTGATTATCTTGAATAAATATCTGATCACTGAACAGACTGGGAAAGGGGGAGGGGGAACCCTTGCAAGTTTCCTGCACAGTGCCAATAGTGCTGCAGATAATTGGAAGTGTTGCTGCACTAATGATGGCCAGATTTAAGACATTGTAGCAATGCATGTATGTAGCTTTGACTTTTGCTTAAACACTATGGCACGCTTATCGTGCTAGCTCCAGAGAGAAATTCCAAATTGAGGCCATGTTTTGCCAGCTCCTGATGAGTTACAGAATCTAAGTCAGAGATGGTTAAATCCTCAACACTGATGTAAGTTAGAAAATCCTCAACTATGGAATCCTCAGAAACATAGCATATTGTAAGGACCCACAGGGCTAGAAGGCAGGTCTGTGGAGTGGGGGATAGCTGACAGTCCCATATCACTAGCAGGAGGTCACACAGAGCTTCCTCCATGGAGCATGTGGGGATTAGGTGCCACAGAATATACTGCCCAAAGGGTCTGAGGCCTTCTGATTGGCCATGCTCACTATTTAATCCTGGAGGGTCCCCCTAAAAGTTGTCTGAGAGAGAGCTTTGTGTAGCTCAAAAAGCTTGTCTCTCTCACCAACAGAAGTTGATCCAATAAAAGACATTGCTCACCCAAATTGTCTCTCTAATATCATGGGACCAACATGGCTACAACAACATGAGATATATTGGTTGTTTAGTCAATGAGCCCTTCAAAGACCTTGGCTTGCAAAATGTGTGCAACAATTTGTTGTTGAATTTGGTGGCCTATAATGGCTATTATTTCATTGTGAATCTTCCAGATAATTTATGATGCATTTCTGGTGATAGATTGAAAGTTTTGCTTGACGTTCTTATCCGTGGCGTCTAAGTGAAGATATAATGCAGCTTGGACCAGTCCTTTGTTGACAGTCATCTGTTCTAGATGAAATGATCCATAATCTTAATGACCTCTGAGAGGCAGCTGTTGATGTCTGCAAAACTCAGGTGTCTTGATAATGTGGACAAGACATTCCTGATTTGCTGAAACTGTCTTTTGTCTGACTCTTGAAAGATTTTGAACATTGGTATTCTCATCAATGAATACTTTAAATAAGTCATCAACCTTCTGTATGGAGTTTTTATGATACTGAGCATTCTTGTGGTGGCTGAAGACTTCTTTGGTGTCTTTACAGTTTGTAGAGAGATGCATAACAAGCTGCCTGAGTTTCTGCTCTTGTTTTGTAACAGTGGCAGGAGTAAACATCACACAGAATTTACAAAAACCCAGCTATATGGCACTGTACGCCTTCCAGGGATATTGCAATAGCCATTTGCACTGAAAAGTGTTTCTCTTTGCCTGCAGAGCACAGGAAATTTGTAAGTGGATAGTGATATCCACCACTCAGTATAATAATTCGGTCGCTTTTACTGGAATTGACTACCACAAAATAAACCAATATCAATTTTTCATATATGGTTGTCGTTCTTTCATTATTTCATGAGTGAAGAGTAGGGTTGATTTCCACTTGGCCCTTCACTTGATTCTGCTGTTTGTGGCACTGGAGATCTAGCCTGTTTCTGCAAAGACGCTGGCATTGGTGGGAGAAATATCTGTTGCTTTCTTCATATTAGTTTTTGGCTTCTAAACTCAGTTATGTAATTCCTTCTAGCCATGTGTTCTGTCACTGTGGCAACAACATTTTCATAAGTTCCAACATTTCTGTGTTTCCACGCTGTAGATAATTACCACATTTTGTCTGAAGTGTATGTGCATGGTTTTTATTGGTTGGAAGAGATGTTTGCTTCTCACTGCTTAATGTACATGTAAATGAGAATGTACAACTGTGAATTTGTAGTAGCATCTATGGCCAGTGGGGGAGTTGGGACCCAAAGTCCCCCTGCTTCATTGAGCCTCTGAAGGAAATACAGAAGCACAGGGCATCTGTGTGGATGGATCTGGCCTACGGCAGGTCTGTCCTTTGTACAATGTCAGCTACCATAGATGCTGGAATTGGAACAAAGTCGAAGATTATATCCTAGACAAACACACTGTCAACCTGTTTATCATCATTCTGATCTCCATTTTGAATCATGGGTCTATAGCTCTTGCATCTTTTAACTGAGAAACTTTCTTAATGCTCTCCTATGTGACCAAAATTAAACAGACTCCAAAGGAAAATAATTCAATTACTATATTAAGCTAACATGCAGGGAGGGGCGGGAGGAAGCTCTCATTTTAATCCTTTTTCATTTATAGATATTCCACTCACAATGAAACCTGGGTTTCACCAATGGAGTCCTTTGCAATACATATGTAAGCAGTTAGAAAAGAATGCTGGACTTCATTTCTATCCTGAATAGCCAAGGAACAGATCAGAATCTGCTTCTTACACTACTTCCTATAAAATTTTAACATGAGATTCCAAAATAAAGATAGTAAATGGTGATATTCAAAGTTCTTTTATCCCCAAAGAATGAGGTATGCTACTATGGCTCGATATCCCTTGCTCCCCGCCAAATCAGAGGAACATTCAGCACACAAATAATTTTGAATGTACCTTTCCTCTCAAGCTACCTCTCCCTCTGGTCACACTGAGAGCTCCATATCATGAGGTCACCCCAAAATGCAGCATTGGGTGATGATACTGGAATTGAGCTGAAGGATTTCAACCTAGTGACAATACTCATTTGTATAGAGAGACATTTTACAACATGTGTTATGATAATTTTATACCCCAAACTGTATAAAATACAATTAACCTTAGGATAAAGAAGATCCTAATAACCTAAAAGTAGGATTCTAAGTTGAAAGACAGAAACCAGATTCACTCAGTTTCCATTTCTTTTGTCCTCTTATATCCATGTTATTTTGAAGGTCCAAAGCTAGAGCTGGTTGAAAGTTTTCAAACAAAAATATTTGTCAGAAAGTGTCTTTTTTTCAATAAAAATGTTCTTGAAAACATTTGATATTTCCAACTTTCCTGAAAATGTATTGCCTACTAGTGATTGGATTTTTCATCATTTTTTTTTAATTACCAACTTCAATTGGTCATTTTAGTGAGGAAGATGTGAGTTTAAAAATAGAAAATTAAGATCTAAAAATGTCTACTTTGATATCATTTTAAAAGAAAATTCTGACTTTTTAAAAACCAAAACAAAACATATCCATAAAAAGATTTTTTTAACTGATAATTTTGAAATGCAGAAATTGGTCTCTTTTAAAAAAAAAAAATTATCGGAACAAAACTACAATTTTCACTAACAAATTAAAAAAAAACATTTTACAAAGCTTTGACCAGCTCTGTCAAAAAGTAAATTAATCTAGGGCTTGATCCAGCTCCCTTTCAAACAAATAGATGATTCTTCCTTCACTTCAGTGGGAGCTGGATCAGAATGCAGTCAAATATACTTTTCATAATGTTTTGTAGCGGTGCAAAGCAGCTATAAATTCTCTGTATCCAGCCCCTCTGGATTTCTCTTACATAAGGGAATCCCAGTGGCTCTGTGCCACCTTGTGTCCAAGCCCTGATGTGGAGGATGTTTCCAGGGAAAAGGAGGTCTGGTTGAGGTGACCCTGTGGTCCCCTGGCTGTTGGAATGGTGTCTGGAGCTGTGTGTAGCTGGATCGAGTGTAAGAGTACTTTGATTGCTTTAATTTACACCAAACCAGCCTGGTACCTGGCAGTCCCCAGGATTAGGGGAATGCAAAGATTTGTGTAAATTCACTTTTGCCCTTCTACTCTTTGAGAATTCAGGCCACTGCCAATAACTTTAGCATGAGAAAGATCAGGCCAGGCATTCTCTGGAATGGAGCAAAAATGTTTAAATATTAAAAACTTTAGACTGTGAAACTGAAAGCAAATGTGAGACTGTGGAATTTACATCTGTACATTCTGTATTGATAAGTGGAATTTTAAAGACTTCTGTGCATATTGACTTTAATGAGGGTTACCTGTTTCAAGTGCTTTGTGTCAGCGATGTGCTGGACAGAGCCCTCACTAACATTCCAACACCAAATCAAAAAAAGAGTTGGAAGTGATTTTCTTGCTTCTGAGAGAGTCCATACATGCTCTGTCAAATTTCTTCTGAAGAGCAAATTTTGCCTTTGAAATTCACCAGCCTACAGCAAATAGAGGGTAGTTACTAAATAGGTATCTGTTATGACCTGCCTAAAAATCTACAAGATGCTCAAGCCCCTTACAAATTCTACACCAACTAGGGCTATCGATTAATTGCAGTTAACTCAAGCGATTAACTAAAAAAAAATAAATTGTGATTTAAAAAATTAATCACGATTAATCAGTTTTAATCTCACTGTTACATTTCAATTGGTATTCTATTGTTTGTTAAATATTTTGGATGTTTTCTACATTTTCATACATATTGTATTGTGTGGTAATTGAAATCAAAATGTATATTATTTTTATTACAAATATTTGCAGTATAAAAATGATAAAAGATAATATTTTTAATTCACCTCAGACAACTACTGTAGTGCAATCTTTGTCGTTAATGTCAACTTTCAAATGTAGATTTTTTTTTGTTACATAACTGCAGTCAGAAACAAAACTGTACCACTTCAGAGCCTGAAAGTCCACTCAGTTCTACTTCTTGTTCAGCCAATCGCTAAGACAAACAAGTTTGTTAACAATTACAGGAGATAATACTGACCTCTTCCAATTTACAGTGTCACCGGAAAGTGAGAACAGGCATTTGCATGGCACTTTTGTAGTTGGCATTGCAAGGTATTTACGTGCCAGATATGCTAAACATTTGTATGCTGCTTCATGCTTCGGCACCAGTCCAGAGGACAGGTTTTCATGCTGATGACGCTCAATTAAAAAAAATGTTAATTAAATGTGTGACTGAACTCCTTTGGGGAGAATTGTATGTCCCCCTGCTCTGTTTTACCCGCATTCTGCCATATATTTCATGTTACAGTAGTCTCGGATGAAGACCCAGCATGTTGTTCATTTTAAGAACACTTTTTCACTACAGATTTCACAAAACGCAAAGAAGGTACTAGTGTGAGCTTTCTAAAGATAGCTATAGTGCTCAACCCAAGGTTTAAGAATCTGAAGTGCCTTCCAAAACCTGAGAGGGATGAGTTGCGGAGCATGCTTTCAGAAGTCTTAAAAGAGCAACACTCTGATGTGGAAACTACAGTACTCAAACCACCAAAAAAGAAAATTAACTTTCTGCTAGTGGCATCTGGCATGCATCGGTCCACACTGCTTTGGATGGTTATCAAGCAGATCCCATTGTCAGCATGGATGCATGCCCTCTCGAATGGCGGTTGAAGCATGAAGGGACATATGAATCTTTAATGCATCTGGCATGTAAATATCTTGTGACACTGGCTACAACAGTGCCATGCAAACGCCTGCGAATATAAACAAAGTTGTTCGTTTGAGTGATTGGCTAAGCAAGAACTATAGGACTTAGTGGAGTAGCAGGGTCTAAAATTTTACATTGTTTTACTTTTGAATGCAGTTTTTTTGTACATAATTCTACGTTTGTAAGTTCAGTTTTCGTGATAAAGAGATGAAGGGGCATACAAATGTTTAGCATATCTGGCATGTAAGTACTTTGCAATATCAGCTACAAAAGTACTTGTATTAGGTGAATTGAAAAATATTATTTCTTTTGTTTTATATGGGGAAAATATTTGTAATAAAAAATAAATATAAAGTGAGCACTGTACTCTTGGTATTCTGTGTTGTAATTGAAATCAATATATTTGAAAATGTAGAAAACATGAAAAATATTTAAATAAATGGTATTCTAGTATGGCTTAACAGTGTGATTAATCGCAATTAATCTTTTAAATCTCTTGATAGCTCTAACACCAACCCAATTTGAATGACACGAGCTGAACTTTATGCTATGCCTGTCTATAATAGTCACATAAACATTTCCAGCAAGTACACCTAATAGAAGTTTGTTTGCCAGCTGGTTTTGCTTCTTTCCTTTGTAGTAGTTACAAGAAAGCATTTTTATTTAACTGTGAAAAAACATCTAAATGGATTCGCTGATCCCTCAGCCCTGCTCTGGCTGAGCTCTCACACAAGGTGTACATGTTACAAGGGAAGGAGGCCATTTTTGCCAGAGCCTTTTGTTAAAATATTGGCAGCACATCACTGCTTTGTGCATGCCTAATGTTTAGAGAGATGGTATTTATGTCATATCATTATATACTCAGAACCATTTTCCAGTATAAGATATTTCAAAAGATATTTAACAAATCACACATAAAGATGCAATTCAGCTTGATGTCAAAGTGTTTCTTGTTCATTTTATGTGAAGCTGCTTGGTTTATTTAGGGAATAATTAAATAAAAACTCATCCTTGGAACATCTGTTTGTACTGATAGATATCTCAGGGATTAAGGCATTGCTGTCACTTTTGACCTATACAGGGACTCTGCTGCCACCCACTGTGTGGGTTAAGGAGGAAAAGCTCAAATGTGAACTCTGCAGGCGTGCTTTGTATGCCTCATCCATACACATTTCAAATGAATCACCATGACAAATAATATGATTTACTCAATAGGCTAGACATGATTTATTCAATGGACCAATTATATGCCTAGTTTCCTTTTGTAAAATCCCCTTTAAATTTCTTTGAGTACAAAGACATTGTTGAAGTGAAACTCCTTATTTTTAAAAGAAACAATTTTAAATCAGCTGAACTAATTTTTGGTAAAGATCTGGGCAGACAGAGGCTAGATTCATGCTAAATTTCAGCTTAGGCTTCTAAATCACTTTGAAATTTTTGAAACTTTTATATCTTATATTTCACTGTATTAATTTTGCATTGCTCTATGGACAGTTGATGCATGTTGCAATGTGTTATGTCACTATCTCACAGAATTTTTGGAGGGCATGTTGCTACTGTCTGAGTACCTTTACTTGTGGCACTCAATGGGTTAATAATAACAATATCAAGTACTATCATAACAAATGGCCAGAGAGTTGACTGATTAATATTAGGTAACATACTGTAATGTTCAGTTAAATAACCATTGAAACTCTAGCATCTCATCTAATGTCTGGTTTTATTTGAGCTGAAAGGCTGCAGTTGAATCAATGAATAGGACTCAAGTCTTTGCTATTTAATCTCAATAAGCTGCATGATCTGTGCACAATTTTATTTTACCAGGAACATTTCATTTCTTCCAGAGAATTTCACTACTTATTTTTGGCTAAAAACCAACCAAACAAAAAGAAGATTGGAAATCTGGCCTCAGGTTTCATGGAAAGTTCACCAGAATGTTTTGTTTTCTGTCTATATTCTATTGCACTTTAAAAACAAAGTACCCTCTTTAGAAAGCTCTTTGCCATAAGGCCACCAGTTTTAAACATGCACCTCTCTATTACATGCAAGACACCTGCCTCCCAAGAGCAGCCTTCTAGAGGAAGCACTATGTTAGGCAGCGTGAAAGGACATACCAGAGTACAATGATCTATGTTCATTCTCACTGAGAGATTCAATTGAGTATTTGTCCTTGAGTTCCAACAGAGGACAATACATTCTTCCCCAATTTTTTTTTTAAACAGAAGTTTAATTTTGTTAGGACAAAGAAAACCAGTACAACTACCTGTTTCTTGGATACAGATGGAGCTGGGGTGTTTTTTTTCAACTTAGTCAGGCTCCCAAATATAACTTTATCCAGGGAATTTTGTTTTACAAAAAATCAAATTTAATTCAATTTAAAATCTCTGTGGACATTTAAAGAAATTAGTCTGCAAAAGCCATATACATTGTGGCATGACTAACACAGTCCCTTTGTGATAATAGGACATTGAACCTTTTCTGAACTCGAGTTCAGTAGTTCCAATCCTGCTTGGACTTGTAAAAACTGAAAGTCATTACCATCTCATAGTTGTTTGGTGACTAATATGAAATTAATAGGTGATTTCAATCCAGTTCCCATAACCACCAACTCATTTGGTATTAATTAAGACCCTTGTTGGAGGATCAGAGCAGAAGGGCAAAGGACTAAATAGGCCATGGAGACTAAAACATTTGTTCATCCACAAAGATGGCTTCTCCATACTGAGGTTTAAAGATATTTGTACAGTGGTGGTAGTCTTGCCCCTTCTCCTGTAATGCGGGTATATAGAGAACTGCAATATCCAGGGCTAGGGCCTTCCTCATGACATCTTCCATGAACAGTAAATTCACTTATATTCTTAGCTTAGTAGTTAGTCATTAAAGTTTATAGCACAGTACAGATTATTTCTCTCTCCCCGTTTTGGGAGCCCCTCCCTGCTTCTGATACTATTTCCAGAGTCCTGGGATTCAGGAATTGCATCTCCTGCCCTCAATCTTCCTCCATCAGTGATGAACACTGATGCTGGCTCTCTTGAGGAGTATTCTTATTCCAGAGGAGGAGTCTACATCACCGTCCCAGGAGCTACCTCACCTCCACCTATCTGGCAGGAATGCCCTGGTCAACATGGCAGGCATCACAGCTACTGATGGAGCAGTTCTCAGACTTGAATGAATCAGAGGAGATGATAGCTCTGGTGTCTCTGCACAGCCAGTTAAGCCCCACAGACAATCTAGGGGTTATGCTTGCCATTCTGCTGGGGATGGACCCCCCAGGGACAGCTTTTACCGATTTCCTTGGAATCCCCTGCAACCAATTGATCCCTATTTCTGGCCTTGTTAAAGTCAGAGGGGTCCTTATGACAGGTATTTGGGCTTCTCTCCCTCTCGTTAGCCAGTTCTCTCAATGTAAGAGGAGAAGGAGGTGTAACTGGAACCATAGGTGCAGACAGGTGCTTCTTCATCATTCCCAAATGGGCGGTCACTCCTTTTCACCTTCTTCACCAGATGACCACTGCCAGTACCAGGAGCTGTTACAGAGAGTTGTCAGTGACCTACAGATGCCATGAGAAGAGATCCAGGACCCTCAACATCAGCTTCTGGACATCTTGCAGCTGCAGGGACCTAGTAAGGTGTCCCTATCCATCCATCAGGCCATATTAAAACTGGTGAGAGCAGCATGGCACACTGCTGCATCCTGTGCCCATACACTGAAAATGGCCAAGAGATGGTATTTTGTTCCTTCCAAAGAGGCTAAATTCTTATTCTCCCATCCTGTTCCCACTCGCTGGTAGCATGGGTGGCTACTGAAAGGGCTCGGTCACACTGTCTGTGGCAAATTGCCGGCACTATTATGATGGGTCTTGCACTTTCTCTTCTTTGGGGAGGTTCAGGGTGCCATTTCTTGCCCCTAAATTGGAATATTAATTGCCCCACTAATGTCCTAGAGGAGGGGAGTGGAGAGGGAGGGACCTGGGCCCACCCTCTACTCCAGGTCCCAGCCCAGGGGCCCTGAGGAGAGTGGTGAACCACTTGAACTGACAGTTCCTTCCCCTGGGCTACTTGTCTCTCCTGCCCTTCAACTTGTGGGGGGCTTCCTGTCCTCCATCTGCACAAGCCAGATGCCCCTTACCTAGGGTCTAGGACTTAGCCCACTGCAGCACTTCTCCAAACTGTCCTCTGCTTCAACACCAATTCTTTCTGCTCCAACTCCTCCAAACTGTTCTCTGCTCCAACACCAATCCTTTCTGCTCCTACTCCCACTCTGTCTGATTGAAGCATGGGTTTTTATCATGTGACTGACTGCAGGTGCTCCAATTGGCTTCAGGTGCTCTAATTGGTGTCAGGTGCTCTAGTTAATCTATAGCAAACTTTCTTCCCCTTACATGGAATAAGGCTCCCTTCTAACCCTCTCCTGCTGCCCTCTGGCCATGCTGTATCAGATATCCCACCCCCCGTTCAACACCATGGGGTTGGGCTACTTAGGATGAGAGGCAGTGTTGTCGTGATAGGCCATCAGCATTGCCATGTTGGCTTCCAGTCCTGTGCTGTACCTGGAAATGGAAGGGCTGCAGGGATAGGAACCACCTAGTCACTCTTGCGTTCTTCTCCTTGTTTCTGTGCATACACTAGAATGGGGCGTGGTCTGTCATGAGGGTAAACTGCCGCCCCAGCAGATAGTAGCGGAAAGTCTCCATAGCCCATTTTACTGCCAGACATTCCTTTTCAATGACAGTGTACTTTTGTTCCCTAGGGAGGAGTTTCTGGCTGAGGTACAAGATTGGGTGTTCCTCCTCCTCTACCATCTGTGAAAGGACTGCTCCTAGCCCTACCTCTGAGGCGTCTGTTTGTAGGATGAATTCCTTCTCGAAGTCTGGGGCTATAAGTACTGGATGGCAGCATAGGGCTGTCCTTAAATCTGCAAATGCTTCTTCTGTCTTATCAGTCCACTTTACTATCTCTGGGCCCAGAGCTTTTATCAGATCCGTCAATGGCCTGCTCTTGTGGCGAAATGAGGGATGAATCTCTGATAGTATCCTACTATCCCTAGAAATGCTCTGACTTGCTTTTCGAGGACTGGTCGAGGCCAACCTTGTATTGCCTCCACTTTGTTCCATTGGGGTTTCACCAAACCTCTCCCTACTACATACCCGAGGTATCTGGCCTCAGCTAGTCCTATCATGCACTTGAGAGGGTTAGCAGTGAGGCCGGCCTTCTGCAGGGCATCTAGCACTGCTTCTACTTTTCCTAGGTGCGTTTCCCAGTCAGGGCTATGGATGACTATGTCATCTAGATAGGCAGTGGCATACTTGGCATGAGGTTGCAGTAACTTATCCATAAGTCTTTGGAATGTTGCAGGGGCCCCATGGAGTCCAAAAAGGAGGACAGTGTATTGAAACAGGCCATTGGGTGTAGAGAAAGCAGTCTTTTCCTTGGCATTCTTGGCCAGGAGAATTTGCCAATATCCTTTGGTCAGATCCAGAGTGGTTAGGTATCGGGCCTTGCCTAACTGATCAACTAGCTTGTCAATGCGTGGTATCGGATAAGCATCGAATTGGGATACTTCATTCAATTTCCAGAAGTCGTTCCAAAACCTCAGGGTGCCATCAGGCTTGGGGACTAGGACGATAGAGCTGGACCACTGACTGTGGGATTTTTCAGTAACCCCGAGTTCCAGCATCTTCTTCACTTCCGTCCTAATTTCTTTCCTTTTAGCTTCCAGTATTCTGTACGGTCTTATCGTCACCCTTACTCCAGGGCTGGTGACAATATGATGTTGGACCAGTGTCATACGGCCCGGTTGTGTACAGAACACATCCTGGTTCTGGTGGATCATCTCAATGACCTCTGTTCGTTGTTCTGGGGTTAATTCAGGAGATATCTTTACCTGCCGCTGTGGGTCGTGTGTCTGGGATGGAGCTCCTCGAATGACCAGACACTTCTCTCAGTCACGCCAGGGCTTCAGTAAGTTGACGTGGTAGATTTGCTCTAGCTTTCAGTGGTCTCGTTGTCTGACCTTATAGTCCACCTCCCCAATCACTTCCATTATCTCATATGGTCCATGCCAGCTGGCTAGCAGTTTGCTTTCTGCTGTTGGTACTAGCACCATCACCCATTCCCCCAGCTGAAATCTCCGTACTTTCATCCGATGGTTGTAATATGTCTGCTGGGCCTTTTGTGCTATTTCCAAATGTTCTCGTACTATCGGGGTTACTTGAGTTATTCGCTCTCTCATCTGTGTCACGTGCTCAATGACATGCTTTCCTGGGTTGGGTTGTTCTTCCCAATCTTCTTTGGCGATATCTAATATCCCGCATGGGTGGCGTCTGTATAGTAGTTCAAAGGGAGAGAAACCAGTGGATGCCTGGGGAACTTCCCGTATAGCAAACATTAGATACGATAGAAGGGTATCCCAGTCTTTTCCATCTTGTGCTACCACCTTCCGGATCATACTTTTAAGGGTACGATTAAACCGCTCGACCAGTCCATCTGTTTGTGGATGGTAGTCTGAGGTCCATATGGCCTGGATGTGAAGTAGGGCACATAAGTCCTTCATTAATTTTGACATGAAAGGGGTTCCTTGATCTGTCAGGATCTCCTTCGGGATGTCCATTCTGGCATAAACCTGTAGTAGTTCTTTTGCTATTGCCTTGGATGTGGGGTTTCTTAAAGGAATGGCTTCTGGATATCGCGTGGCGTAGTCAAGAATGACTAGTACGTTTCGGTGGCCCCGTGCCAATCTTTCCAGTGGGCCCACTATGTCTATGGCTATCCTCTCAAAAGGGACTTCAATAATAGGCAAAGGTACTAATGGGGCCCGCAAGTAAGGTTGGGGGCTATGCAACTGGCATTCAGGGCAGGAGGCACAATAGCGCTGGACTTCTGCGTGTATCCCTGCCAATAAAACCTTCTTAGGACTCTATCCAGTGTCTTGTCTACTCCTAGATGTCCCCCAAATAGATGAGTGTGAGCTAACTCTAATACTGCCCTTGTGTGTTTCCGTGGGACTAAAAGTTGCTCTACTTCTTCCCCTCGTATTTGCCCTATCCTGTACAAGAGATCGCATTTGAGCACATAATATGGCCTTGGGCCTTTGATCTTTCCTTCCACAGGTACGCCATTTACTTCCACTACCTCCTCCCTCACATTCGCATATAGCAGATCATTGGCCTGGTCCTGCCCAAAATTCTCACGTGTGGTACCGATCTGACCTAATTCTAGGGGGCCTATTTCTACTCTTCCCCCTGAGTTGCTCCTACTTGGGCTAGGAACCGCTTCTGAGTCCTCCCTGGCCTGAATTATCTCCTAGCCTCCTGAACAGGTTCGCCTACTCACAAGGGAAGTTTTTTGATTCTCTGCTAGAATCCTGGTCCCTAATCTTTTATCTGCCCTCCTTTCCCGCCTAGACATTCGGGGTTTTCCAGGAGATGAGAATAACTCTGGAGCAAATTCGGCAAACATTGGGGTGAAGCTATTTTTAGGTGCTTCCGTCTCAGCCTGGGGGTTGCTACCCTCCCCTGGCTCTATTGGGGTAAGTAAGCTCTCAAACCCAGGGAAGTCCCTACTGATTAAGGGGACCACCCCTGCAGTCACCCTGGTAGTATTCCCCTGGATCTCAGTCTGTACCGGGATTGTGGGGTAGAAATTCACGGTGCCATGAACGCATGTTACCCCTGTGTTTTTGGCCCGAGTTAATTGGTCTCGCCCCACCAACTTCCATGAGACCAGCGTGACAGCACTCCCAGAATCTATTAATGCTATGGTCTTAAAACCATTCATTTTTACTGATCTTGTATACCCATGTGAGGTCATTGTGACCCCTACCAGGCTGACTAGGCCACATTGCTCCCCGTAATTCACCAGATTACACTGCATAGGTTCTTCCCTGTTGGGGCATTGGGCTGCTATGTGCCCCAATTCCCCACACTCATAACACCGCCTCCTTATTCTGGTTGTCACCCTCTGCCTGGGGCTATTTGGCCAGCTCCCCACCTCTCTTCCCAAACACCCAGGTCCCTTCTTGGCCTCGGGCCATTCCTCGGTGTCTTTCCTCCCTGTTACAGTTCTCCTGTAGTTCTCGACAGTCCAGGGCCTTGGGTTTGGGGTTGGCTTCCTGGTTTGCTGTGTCTCCCCGCCTAGGGTCTGGAACAGTTCACGGGCTGCCAGCTGTCTTTCCACGAGGAAGACCAACTCATCATGGGTGGAGGGGTCATTCTGGCCAACCCAAGCCCAGAGTCCTGGTGGTAGCCCCCTCATATATCGGTCCAGTACCAGGACCTCCATCATCTTCTCAGAGCTGAGGGGCCTCAGGGTGCAGCCATTTCCGGGTCAGGTGGATCAGGTCAAACAATTGTGATTGGGGTGTCTTGCCCTCTGTATACTGCCACTCATGGAACCTCTGGGCTCGCAATGCCGTCGTTACCCCAGATCTGGCCAGGATCTCTGCCTTCAGTTGGGGGTAATATGCTGCAGTCTCTGCAGCCATATCATAGTAGACCTTCTGGGCCTCCCCACACAGGAATGGGGCGAGGATACCAGATCACTGATCTCGGGGCCAGGCCTCCCACAGGGCTGCTCTTTCAAAAGCCAGGAGGCATGCCTCTAGTTCATCCTCCCGTGTCATTTTCTGTAGGCAATGGCTGGCCTGTATGGTCCGGGTCCCTTCACAGTTGCGGTTCAGTTCCATAAGGGCCTTCATCTGGTTCACCAGGTCTTTCAGCAGGGCCCAGTCCTGGGCAGCCTGACTCATCAACAGATGATTAGTCTCCTGCTGCATCCGTGTTGTCTCCTGTTGAGCTGTTGCTTGGACCTGGGTAGCCTCCTGCTGGGCTGCGGTGGCTTGTATTAGGGCCTTGACCACATCGTCCATCTTAAGGATGGGAGGGTTTTGGCTAACCCTGGTTTAAGTCCCCAGCACACAAATCCCACTTCTGACACCACCTGTGGCAAATTGCCTGCACTATTATGATGGGTCTTGCACTTTCTCTTCTTTGGGGAGGTTCAGGGTGCCATTTCTTGTCCCTAAATTGGCATATTAATTGCCCCACTAATGTCCTAGAGGAGGGGAGTGGAGAGGGAGGGACCTGGGCCCACCCTCTACTCCAGGTCCCAGCCCAGGGGCCCTGAGGAGAGTGGTGAACCACTTGAATTGACAGTTCCTTCCCCTGGGCTACTTCCCTCTCCTGCCCTTCAACTTGTTGGGGGCTTCCTGCCCTTCCTCTGCACAAGCCAGGTGCCCCTTACCTAGGGTCTAGGACTTCTTAGCTCACTGCAGCACTTCTCCAAACTGTCCTCTGCTTCAACACCAATTCTTTCTGCTCCGACTCCTCCAAACTGTTCTCTGCTCCAACACCAATCCTTTCTGCTCCTACTCCCACTCTGTCTGATTGAAGCATGGTTTTTTTATCATGTGATCGATGGCAGGTGCTCCAATTGACTTCAGGTGCTCTAATTGGCATCAGGTGCTCTAGTTAATCTATAGCAAACTTTCTTCCCCTTACATGGAATAAGGCTCCCTTCTAACCCTCTCCTGCTGCCCTCTGGCCATGCTGTATCACATGTCAAAGGGCCACTCCAGCAGATTAAGGTTCTAAGAGTCTGGACCTGCTGGGGAGGAAGGTCTTTTCCTCCATAGGCTGCAATTTTCTGTTGCTAGCTACCAAGTGTTGTTAGAGAAATTAAATTTTAATACCTATTCCAGGCGTGTGGACTTCATGGACAAGTTTCCTGTGGAAGACTGGGTCCGATTTCATTCTCTTTTACTGAAAGGGAAGCCAGTGGCCTAGGTAGTCATCCAGGCTGCAGTGGATGCAGCAGACATGGCTTCCAGAAATTTGGTCTAGTCATGAGAAGGGATTCCTGGCTGCAATGGTCGGGGTTTCCTAGGGAGGTCCAAAACACTGTCTACTGGGACCTCCCTTTTGATGAGTCGAATCTCTTCCGTGAAAAAAAAACAGATGAGTCCCTTCACTCACTGAAAGACTCAAGATTGACTCTGTATTCCCCGGGAATTTATACTCTGGCCCCCAGGAGGAAACACCAGAGACAATTCTACAGACCAAGACCACCCCCTCTTCCTCTACCTTATTACCAGTGCACAGCTGAGCCTCTGTGCAAATACCAAAAGATTCAGAGGCTTCACTTCTTAGCCTCCTCCACTACCACAGCCTCTACTCACTCTCAACCACCAGCCAAGATCTACATTTGGCATATTGATTGAGATCCCACATGCCCCCACTGATGCCAGCCACACCATCCCCTGTCATCTGTAATCTTCGCCCACAACTGAAACAAGACCACTACAGACAATTGGGATCTAGAGATTAACCACCAGGGATACTTCATATAGTTTCTCTTCTTCCCACTTCACAAGCCCCCTTCCCAGTCCCCTTTCGGGGACCACTCTCATGAGGTAGTTCTTTGAGGGGTAATAGAATGCATCCCACCTCACAGCCACAGGAGAGGGTTCTGTTCCCTCTATTTTCTAATCTCCAAAAAAGACAGACGGTGGAGACCCATCCTGGACCTTTGGCAACTTAATATCTTTATTTGAAAGCTGAAGTTCTGGATGATTACGCTGGCATCTGTAATCCCCTCCATTTGAGAAGGGATGTGGTTTGCGGCTTTCTATATGGCGGACACATATTTCCATGTGGACATTCACGCGTCACACAGGATGTTTCTGCATTTTATGATAGGCCAGGAACACTTCAAGTTTCAAGTCGTTCCCTTTGGGCTGGCTATGGCACCTAGAGTATTTACAAAGGTTTTCTTTGTGGTAGCATCCCAGATGACATCCTGGGCTATGCAGTATTCTCATACCTGGATGATTGGGTCCCGGTAGGCCGATCTCGTCAGGAGGTCAGGATGGCGGCAGGTTTCTCATGTAACTTTTTACAGTCTGAGGCATTTGCACAAATGACGAAAAGCCTGTTTTGTTGCCCACAAGGCCAATAAACTTTACAGGGGCAAAGTTGGACTCATTCTCTGCAAAAGTGTTCCTCTCACTAGAAATGTTTCATGTAATAAACAGCCTGATTTCACACAATACCAACTGACCATGAACTGCAGTGCACAAGTTAGGCCACGTGGTTGCATGCACATATGTCTCCCTCAGAGAACTGATGGGCAGGATCTCCTGTGGCTAATATGAGGTGGAGTGGAGTCCAGGAGAGCTGGCTGTATTTTAAAGACGCCTTATTGAGGGCACAGGACAAAACCATCCCGATGTGCAGAAAGAATAGCAAATATGGCAGGTGACCAGCTTGGCTGAACAGAGAAATCTTCAGTGAGCTTAAACAAAAAAAGGAAGCTTAAAAGAAATGGAAACTTGGACAGATGACTAGGGAGGAGTATAAAAATATTGCTCGAGCAAGCAGGGTTATAATCAGGAAAGCCAAAGCACAAGTTCATAGGGACAGATACAATGCATCCAAGGCTGCTGAGGGAGTTCGCTGATGTGATTGCAGAGCCATTGGCCATTATCTTTGAAAACTCGTGGAGAATGGGTGGGGGTCCCAGCCGATTGGAAAAAGGCAACTATATTGCTCATCTTTAAAAAAGGGAACAAGGAAAACCTGGGGAACTACAGACTGGTCAGCCTCACCTCAGTCCCCAGAAAAATCATGGAGCAGGTCTTCAAGGTATCCATTTTGAAGCACTTGGAGGAGAGGAAGGTGATCAGGAACAGTCAACATGGATTCACCAAGGGCAAGTCATGCCTGACCAACCTGATTGCCTTCTCTGATGATATCTCTGGATATCGAGAAAGCGATGGACTTGATATACCTTGACTTTAGCAAAGCTTTTGATACAAGCTCCAGTGATATTCTTGTCAGCAAGTTAAAGAAGTATGGATTGGATGAATGAACTATAAGGTGAATAGAAAGCAGGCTAGATCATTGGGCTCAACAGGTAGTGATCAATGGCTCAATGTCTAGCTGGCAGCCGGTATCAAGTGGAGTGCCCCAGGGTTGGTCCTGGGACTGGTTTTGTTCAACATCTTCATTAATGATCTGGGTGATGGGATAGATTGCACCTTCAGCAAGTTCGCGAGTGACACTAAGCTGGGGGGAGAGGTAGATACCCTGGAGGGTAGGGATAGGGTCAAGAGTGACCTAGACAAATTGGAGGATTGGGCCAAAAGAAATTGGATGAGGATCACCAAGGAAGTGCAGAGTCCTATACTTAGGAGGGAAGAATTCCATGCACTGCTACAGGCTGGGACTGAGTCGCTAAGCAGCAGTTCTGCAGAAAAGGACCTGGGGATTACAGTGGATGAGAAGCTGGATATGAGTCAACAGTGTGCCCTTGTTGTCAAGAAGGGCACACTGTTGGGCTGCATTAGTAGGAGCATTGCCAGCAGATCAAGGGAAGTGATTATTCCCCTCTATATTTGGCACAGGTGAGGCCACATCTGGAGTATTGCATCCAGTTTTGTGTCCCCCACTACAGAAGGGATGTGGACAAATTGGGGAGAGTCCAGCAGAGGGCAATGAAAATGATTAGGGGGCTGGGGCACATGACTTCTGAGGAGAGGCTGAAGAGAGACTTGGCTTATTTCATCTACAGAAAAGAAGAGTGAGGGAGGATTTGATAGCGGCCTTCAACTACCTGAAGGGAGATTCCAAAGAGGATGGAGCTAGGCTGTTCTCAGTGATGGCTGATGACAGAACAAGGAGCAATGGTCTCAAGTTGCAGTGGAGGAGGTCTAGGTTGGATATTGGGGAAAACAATTTCACTAGGAGGGTGGTGAAACACTGGAACGGTTACCTAGTGAGGTGGTGGAATCTCCTTCCATAGAGGTTTTTAAGGCCTGGCTTGACAAAGCCCTGGCTGGGATGATTTAGTTGGGGTTGGTCCTGCTTTGAGCAGGGGGTTGGACTAGATGACCTCCTGAGGTCTCTTCCAACCCTAATCTTCTGATTCCTTTTGCCAGACTCCACTTGGGATGCCTTCAGGCTTGATTCTACTCAGTCAGTTGGTGAAGGAAGGACCACATCAACAACCCTGGGGTGGTTGTTCTTGCCAGAATTGTCAACTCCCTAATTTGATGGTCAAACCCAGAAAAGGTCATGGTAGGAGTTTCCTTCAGCTTTCCCACCCCCGGGGCCATCATTGTGATGAACACCTCCCTTCTGGATTGGGGTACTCACCTGGACAACCACACTGATCAGAAGCAAATGTCACTGCTAGTGAAAGTACAGATTAGATTTCTCAGAAGTAAGTAACCATTGAACATTAACTCAGCCAGCACATTACAATACAGTCTGTAATGACGTGACCACATACTATTTCTCAAGTTCAATATTTTGGTGTTATACAAGCCTTTTGTTCAACAATAGATCCACGTGTGAAACATCTTATGAAACTGTGTACTACTGACTTGTGTATGCCAAACAGGCTCTATAAAAGTCATTTATATGAAAAATGCCCAGAAATGCCTACTTATTGATATACTTCTGATGATTACCACAGACTAATACTGAAAAGCACATGCATAAATGTGGGTTTTCAATCAAGTGGCAACATTAATTCTTTCACTGATCAATCCTTTGAGAGTCTCTTCATGTGACTGGTACTTACTTGTCTGATTCTCCTCTCACAACAGTTTTTCACTATTGTAACTGTTGGTCTCAGTGACTCCATAGACCTCCATTCTCTGGATTCAAACCAGTGTGAAAAGAGAATCAAAATCAATCAAGGTCCCTGCCGCTGTATGCATGCTGTGAACCGTGAGCTTGGCAGGGGCAAGGCTGCCCAGAGGGAGACAAAAGAGGTGGTTTGTCCCAGGCCCCAGTTTGAGTGCCCCCAAACCAAGTGGCATTGTGACTTGGTGCACTGGGTCACAATGTCACTCACTGAAATTTGGCCCAGTTGCCCTTCCAAATCTGAGTGATGCTAAATTAAAGTGAGAGTGGTTCTGTTGCGTGGACTATGCAAAAAAATTCTGGGGTCTTCTTTGAATATCAATGACTGCAAGAACAGCCCTGAACCTAAGGACTAAGAGGTGAAGTCAGTAATACTGATGTATCTGAGAAGGAGAATTTTCAGGTGAGCCTGGGAAGAGATCAGGGCAAAGAGAGAAACACCTAGAAAGAGCTGCGAAAATGCTGAGGTGTAGAAAAGGGGAAGGAAAATAACAGAGTGGTTTGGAATATCCAGATGGAAGGTTAGAGGTGCAGATTTAGGGCATAGGAATGGAGAGAAGTGAGATTATCTAGTGGCAAATTTAATGGAAATATTTTAGGGAAATAGCAATGAGTTGCAAACTCAGTAGGACCTTTTTATCTAACATCACCAGTAGAGTTAACAATTTGTTGCTGTTCTGCTAACAGTGTCAGTTTATTGACTAATATTGATTGTCTAAAAAGCTGTATAAGCCTTTTAGGTATTCTGTTAGTCCAATGATTGAATCTGATCCTGGTGACCATTTACAGATTTATTTCCAGTTCATCTCCTTTTTGGCTTTGTGTCACAAGGCTCAGTCATTGCCCCTTTATTTGCTAATATAGCTAATTTCTGTGTTCAGTCATAGCTTTGTTTCAAGCCCCCAACAAGGAGCAATATATTGTTATTCTGCCCCTTGAGCAGACCCCAAGAGAGATTTTGACTTTCAGATGTTTCCCCGAGAAAGACTCCTGTACCAGGGAAAGGAAAAGATTCCACTGAAGTTCAGTAGGTTCCTTGCCATACTGATCTAATTTACCTGGATAGCACTTGGATACTGTGGTGTTGTACTCTGCAAAAACCCTAAAATAGATGTAAGCCTCAAACCCAGCTCCAGGGCCTCTGAGTCCTGGCTAATTTTCAGGCAGCTCCCTGAGCATTTTAATTTTATAAAGAAAGGTGTTCCTGTGACGAAATGTCACTGCAAAGCATGCTCGCAGAGCCTGTAGCTGAGATGCTCTCCCTCCTGCCCTCAGACAGCAGCAGGAAAGGCCAAGACAGGGAGTGAGAGGAGAGTTCTCCAGGCCTATGCCACGTTCTTGCTGCTTGCAATGCGAGAACCAGCTTCCCATGTCTTTCTACCTCAACCACCCCTGTCAAGGGGACCAGAGGACTTAAATTTTAAGTTCACAAAACCTGGTGGTTAAGGTTTTAGGTGTGCTCAAGCCGTGCACTTTGTTAATGTTAGAAAAACTGCTTGGCTTTTGTAGCCATGGAGACTATTTCTGATGCTCTTATTTCCTCCTGACAGGCTTAGTGTAATTATTTGCTGCAGTTTTGCCTGCATCAGATTGCAGCTGGTCTAAAATGCGGTAGTAGGAATTATCCTGAGGGCCCATGGCAAAGAATATATTGGTCTAACTTTAAATCTTTAAATTGTCAGCTTCGTCTCAGATCAGATTACAATGCCGCAAGGATGTAGCAGAAATGACCTGGTAAACTGAAATAAATTAATATGGACACAAAGTGATTATCCTCTGAGATCAATGATGATGTTTAGCTAATGCCCCATTTGGAGTCCTTAGGTTTAAGAGCATACTTGCCACAGTAAAACAAGGGAGGAAGAGAGAGACTGAACAGGAAGCAACCTTTGGGACCTACACAAAGGGAGCCAAATTGTGGATGAAGGGGCACAAAAAGGCAACACAAAGTGGTTCACAAATGAGAGTGTCAAAGGAGCAGAGAGAGCTGTACATGCACACACAGGATGGCACAAAGCAGCACAGGAAACATGTTCAGTAGCAAGAAAAAATTGGGATCCAAAAAAGAAAAGACAAAATGGGGGCTCTGCCTCACAATCTGTGTAGGTAAAGTCCTATGCAGTCTCTGGGAAGATGGGAAAGAGGAGAGAACTCCTCCTGGAGGTGAGAGCAAACAGGCTGCCATCCGTCCCCTGGATACAGCTGCGGGGGCCTCCCTGAAAGAAGACATTTGCAGTAGGGTAAGCCTGTTGTGGAGTTGTCATGGTATAAATCCCCACTCTGAACCTTAGAGTCCAAAAGATAGGGTACCAGCATGAATTCCTCTAAGCTTAATTACCAGCTTAGATCCTGTAGTGCTGCCACCAACCAGGACTTGGAGAGCCTGGTACATTCTGGTTCCCCTAAAACCTTCCCTGGGGACCCTAAGACCCAGACCCCCTGGATCTTAACACAAGGAAAGTAAACCCTTTCCCCCACCTTTGCCTCTCCCAGGCTTTCCCTCCCTGGGTTACCCTGGAAGATCACTGTGATTCAACTCCTTGAATCTTAAAGCAAAGAGAAATGCACCTTCCCCCCTCCTCTTTTCCCCTCCCCAAGAGGTAATACAGATTCAAGCTCTGTGAATCTAAAACAGAGGAAATTCCACCTTTCCCCCTCCCTTCTCTCTCCCTGTCTCCCACCAGTTCCCTTGAGCCTCAACAAGGGGAAAAAAATCAATCAGGTCTTAAAAAAGAAAAGTTTTTAATAAAAGAAAGAAAAAAGTAGAAGTTGTCTCTGTAATTTAGATGGTAAATGTTACAGGGTCTTTCAGCTTATAGACACTAGAGAGAAGCCCTCCCCCCAGCACAAATACAAATTAAAATCCTTCCAGCAAAATACACATTTGCAAATAAAGAAAACAATCAAAAAGACTAAACCGCCTTATACTGGTACTTGCTGTTTGAATAGAAAATTAGAGAGCCTGTAAGTATGTGTGGTCACTCTCAGAACCCAGAGAGAACAACAGACAAAACAAACAACACAAAACAAAGACTTCTCTCCCCCGAGATTTGAAAGTATCTTGTCTTCTGATTGGTCCTCTGGTCAGGTGGTCCAGGTTCACTGCTTGTAACCCTTTACAGGTAAAAGAGACATTAACCCTTAACTATCTGTTTATGACAGGAGTAGAAAAGTGTGTAGGTTAGGGTAAGCATCCAAATAGCTGGATGTTTCTCTAGACCCCAAACCTCTGGCAGCTTTGAATAGGGTATTTGCAGAATGCACATGTAGATTAGGGGGCTTATGCTGCTAGCAGCCCCAGGTCTCCTGGCTCTTTGGGGAATTGTCCCTGGCAGCATTTTAAATTGTGTATAAAGCCATTTTGTAGCTTTTGTTTGACAATGGGACTCTCTTCCCCTGAACTTTCCAACTACTGCCGCCTTGGCTAATCTTTATATTGCCATGAAAACCTTTCCTCCTTTAGCACTCCTATGGCAATTGAAACATTTTTAAGTTTCTTTGCATTGATATTGGTATTTCTTTTGAAGTCTTTCTCATTGGAACTAATATTCTGATTCACATGAATACCGTTTCAAGAATCAGGATCACCTTTAAGCTTAGTGGAGAAAGTTTTGAGATGCCTGCGTCAAGAGGCACCAGACACATATAAAAAAGGTGGTGTGACAGGGTGTACCAACCCCACGCTGAGGCAACAGGATCTGACCAATAACGGTGGGCCCAGGAAACCATGCCCAGTTGGAGGAGACTGATAAAAGGAGGCAGCCCAGCACAGTCGGGGGTGGCAGAGGAGGAGGAAGGATGTGTGCTGCAGCCTTCTGCAGAGGAAACTGTGACTCTCCAGGCTGTTGAGACTGTGGACCTGGACTATGCTGCAGCTGACCATGGAGACCGACTGGGATGCTGAGCCGCTGCTGCTAAGTTGATGCCTGAGATGGGCCTTATGATAGGAAGTGACTCAGGTAATATATTAAAAGCCAATGCTTGAACCCTTAACAGGGAATTCTTCGGCTTCCCAGGGTCCTTGTTTGGAACCCAGTGATGTAGGGTGGGCCTGGGTTCCTTTCCTAGGCGTGGCTACTGAAAGGGCCTGGCTAGAAACTGTGGGTAGGTCTACACTAGAGGATTATTCCGATTTTACATAAACCTTTTTTTTAAAAGATTGTATAAAGTCGAGTGCATGCGGTCCCACTAAGCACATTAATTCGGTGGTGTGCATCCATGTACCGAGGCTAGTGTCGATTTCCGGAACGTTGCACTGTGGGTAGCTATCCCGTAGCTATCCCATAGTTCCTGCAGTCTCCCCTGCCCTGTCATAAACAGATAGCTAAGGGTTAATGTCTCTTTCACCTATAAAAGGGTTAACAAACAGTGACCTGAAACACCTGACCAGAGGACCAATCAGGAGACAAAATACTTTCAAAACTGGGTGGAGGGAAGTTTGGGTGTGAGTTCTTTGTTCTTTGTCTTGGTTCGGTGGCCCTCTCGGCTCTGAGAGTAATCTCTCTATCTCCAGGCTTTCTAATCTTCTGTTTCCAAGTTGTAAGTACAAGGATAGTAAGACAATAGGTTTATATTGTTTTTTTGTATTTACATGTGTGTAGTTGCTGGAATGTTTTAAATTGTATTCTTTTTGGATAAGGCTGTTTATTCATTTTTTCTTTTAAGCAATTGACCCTGTATATTGTCACCTTGATACAGAGACCATTTTTATGTCTTTTTCTTTCTTTTTATATAAAGTTTTGCTTTTGAAGACCTGCTTGTTTTTTTTTTCTTGTTGAGGCTCGAGGGAATTGAGTCTGTACTTAACAGGAATAGAGAAGAGGGGGAAGGGTGGAATCCCTTTGTTTAGATTCACGGAGCTTGAATCTGTATATCTCTCCAGGAACCCAGGGAGGGAACACCTGGAGGGGAGGAGGGGGAAGGGAAATGGTTTATTCCCCTTTGTTGTGAGACTCAAGGAATCTGAGTCTTGGGGTCCCCCAGGGAAGGTTTTGGGGAGACCACAGTGAGCCAGACACTGAAATTTTCTGCCTGGTGGCAGCAATATCAGATCCAAGCTGGTAATTAAGTTTGGAGGTTTCATGCTAGCTTCTCATGTTCTGAACTCTAAGGTTCAGATCTGAGTAGGAAAGTTATGACACGCTCATTGGAATTCTAGGTTGAGATTCCAATGCAAAAACAGTGTCGCGGGTGATTCTGGGTAAATGTCGTCACTCAATCCTTCCTCTGTGACAGCAACGGCAGACAATCATTTCGCGCCCTTTTTCCCTGGATTGCCCTGGCAGACGCCATAGCATGGCAACCATGCAGCCCGTTTAGCCTTTTGTCACTGTCACCGTATGTGTACTGAATGTTGCTGACAGACACGGTACTGCAGTGCTACACAGCAGCATTCATTTGTCTTTGCAAGGTAGCAGAGACGGTTACCAGCTATAGCACCGTCTGCAACTGGAAACTGGCGATGATGTTTGTCAGTCATTTTGCACTGTTTGCAATTGGAAATTGGCAATGATGGTTATCAGTCCTTTTGTACCATCTGCTGCTGTCATAGGTGCTCCTGTCTGGCCTCACTGAGGTCAGTCAGTGGCGCATGGACAAAAATGGGAATGACTCCCCAGGTCATTCCCTTCTTTATGTTTTGTCTAAAAATAGAGTCAGTCCTGCCTAGAATATGAGGCAAGTGTACTGGAGAACCAGAGAGCACAGGCGCTCCGGGTCAAAGCCCCAGAGATCCCACAGAAATGATGATTCCATTCTAGGGGGTGCCCCTGCAACAACCCCACCCATTGCTTCCCCCTTCCCCAACCTTCCTGGGCTACCGTGGCAGTGTCCCTGCCATTTGTGTGATGAAGTAATAAAGAATGCAGGAATAACACTGACTTTTTAGTGAGATAAAATGAGGGGGAGGCAGTCTCCTGCTGCTATGTTAGTCCAGGCAGTACAGATTCTTCATTAGACATTAAAGGGCGGGGCTGATGGAGCTCAGCCCCCAGTTGCTATGATGAGGATGGTTTTCAATCCTTTGGCACCGTCTGCCGGGAATGACCAGGAGTCATTCCCATTGTTGCCCAGGTGCCCCCGGCCAACCTCACCGAGGCCAGCCAGGAGCACTCATGGGATGATGAGGATGGTTTTCCACCATTTTGCTCTGTCTGCCATCAGGAAAGGAAGGGGAGGGGATGCTGCTGTGCAGCGCTGCAGCACCAGCAGCATGCAGTAGACATATGATGACATTGAAAAGAGGTGAGAAACTATTTTTTCCCCTTTTCTTTCACGGGGGGGAAGGGAGGTAAATTGACGAGATATACCCTGAACCACCCGGGACAATGTTTTTGACCCTTCAGGCACTGGGAGCTCAGCCAAGAATGCAAATACTTTTCGGAGACTGCGGGGACTGTGGGATAGCTGGAATCCTCAGTCCCCCCTCCCTTCCTCCATGAGCGTCCATTTGATTTTTTGGCTTCCTGTTACGCTTGTCATGCAGCACTGTATTGAGTCCCTGCTGTGGCCTCTGTCTGGAGATTTTTTCAAATGCTTTGGCATTTCGTCTCCTGGAACGGAGCTCTGATAGAACAGATTTGTCTCCCCATAAAGAGATCAGATCCAGTATCTCCCGTACAGTCCATACTGATCAGCGCTCCACACTGGGCAAACAGGAAATGAAATTCAAAAGTTCGTGGGGCTTTTCCTGTCTACCTGGCCAGTGCATCCGAGTTCAGATGGCTTTCCAGAGCGGTCACAATGGTGCACTGTGGGATACCGCCAGCAGGCCAATACCGTCGAATTGCAGCCACACTAACCCTAATCCGACATGGCAATACCGATTTGAGCATTACTCCCCTCGTCGGGGAGGAGTACAGAAATCGGTTTTAAGAGTCCTTTATATCGATATAAAGGGCTTCGTTGTGTGGACAGGTGCAGGGTTAAATCGATTTAAGGCTGCTAAATTCGGTATAAACGCATAGTGTGGACCAGGCCTGAGCATTTGCTCTGCCTCACCCCAGGGCTTGCAGACTGTTTACTCTGCCCAGCCCAGAGGGTCAGAGGCCCCAATTTTTATTGTTTGCCCCAGCCTGGAGGCTTGAGAGGCTAGAGACTGAGCATTTGCTGTGCCCTGCCTCAGGGGCTATGGATTAGTTACTCGGCCTTACTAGGGGCCCTGAGTCCCCCCTTCGCAATTGTTTGACCCAACAGGGAATCCTGACAATCAGGTGGCAGTGTGTACCAACCCTGCAGTGGGGCCAATGGGGGTGGCCCTGCTCAACATGCTGGGCCCCTTGTGACAGAGGGAGGGGGCCATAAAAATAATTGGCTGCTGATTTCAGGCTCAGTCTTGCAAAGTGCTGAGTGCACCTGAAAAGTGCAGAGCACTCTCCACTCCCATTGACTCTCATCAGTGGACTTAAATGGGAGTTGAGGGTGCTTGGCACCTCAGTGGAGGAGTTCAGGATGGGGAAGGTCTCACTTTATCATCCAGGTTCTAGTTGGGCCCTACTAAATTCAAGGCCATGAAAACCATGTCATGGACCGGACAATCTGATCTCCCCCTATGAAATATGGTCTTTTGTGTGCTTTTATCTTAAACTATACAGATTTCACACATAAGGCTGTTTCTCAAATTGGGGGTCCTGGCCCAAAAGGGAGCTGAAGTGGGGTCACCAGGTTATTTTAGGGGGGTTGTTGTATTGCCACCCTTACTTCTGCACTGTCTTCAGAGCTGAGTGGCTGGAGAGTGGCTGCTGTTGGCCAGGCACCCAGATCTGAAGGCGGCATCCCACCAGCAGCACTGCAGAAGGGTGGCAATACCATACCATTGCACCCGTACTTCTGCGCTGCTACCTTCAGAGCTGGGTGGCCAGAGAGTGGCGGCTGCTGACCAAGGGCCCAACTCTGCAGGCAGCAGTGCAGAAGTAAGTGTGGCAATACCATACCAGGCCATCCTTACTTCTGTGCTGCTACTGGCAGTGGCTCTGCCTTCAGAGCTTGGCTCCCAGCCAGCAGCCACCACTCTCCAGCTGACCAGCTCTGAAGGCAGCACTGCTGCCAGCAGCAGCACAGAAGTAATGGTAGTAGTACCACAACCCACCCTACAATAACCTTGTGACCTCCCCCACGACTCTTTTTGGGTCAGGATCCTACAATTGCAACATCATGAAATTTATGATTTAAATAGTTGAAATCATGAAATTTATGATTTTTTAAAATCCCATTACCGAGAAATTGACCAAAATGGACCTTTGGTAGGCCCTACCAATGAGAGTTCAGGATGCTGAGCGTGTCCAAAAATTGCCCAGCACCATAAAAGATTGAGCTCACAGAGCAATGAGGATTACCAATAGTCAAGACCAATACCTGGGCCCCCTTATTTATGGTGAGATAGCAAATAAGTGGTGAAATATCAGACTTTGTTTATTCAATGCAAAAAAAAAACCCAAACCTTCTTATGATTAAGACTAAGGCATCAGGACACGAGTGTTTGAATTTCATGTGACTAAGCTCCTTTTACCTCTCCATAAGCTCAGAGCTGCCAAGTGTCCTGATCACACTCTGTTATCTGAACCAAACAATGTAGAAAAGTACATCATTGTGTGAATGACTTTTTCCAGGGCCACATTTCATTCTCATTCATTTTGGGATTGAATCCCTTTTTTATTCAGCTGATATTTAAACATTAACATTCATTGCAAGTGTCAGCTGAATTTTCACACCCAAGTCCTTTGCTGCACTCTGCCTACTCTTCCCTCCCCAAGCCTGACCTGCCCACACCTCATCTTGTGTTATGAACACTTTTAATAGCACTCACAAATAATGACTGCTTCAAGCTGCTTGCCTGCTGTTTAGCATATTACAGCTGGCATGGTGCAAACTAGTGGGCAGAATGTAAAAAAAGCCCTAAGAATCATGAGACCCTGGATACATATAGTAGGGCTGCTTCTCTAGCAAGACAGAACTCCTGTGTTCTCATCCCAGTTTACTCATCGACTCACTGAATGACCTTGGGGAAAGTGTATTGAAACAGGCATTGACTTCATCAGCTGGTGACTCAGCCATGTCAGCTCCATAATGGCAGAAGAAGGGCCTCAGTGTCAAGCAGATACCCCCACCTCCCCACCCCATTCCCATTCAGCTTTTTTCAGTGCTTATTGAACTTGTCTGTGAGTTTGCTTTGAAGAAACAATGGCATCCATTATGTACCAGACTAGAACAGAGGGACAAGGTTCATCAGAACAGAGAAATAACTTAAAACATAGGCAACTGACAAAAGAGCAGCTAAGATTCAATCCAGCTGTGACCAGACTAATCTAAAAGATGTTCCTCCAAATGTTACTGAGTGGTGCTCTAATATTAATTGAAACAAGAGGCAGCTAGTCAAATAGTCCTGTTTTGTACAGGATCTTATGTATGAATGAGCCACAAGATGTAATAGGACCTGTAGTGTCTTGACCTCTTGGATTCTGTAGTAAATATCTACCAACTCTATGGCGTAGTTTTAGCTTGAATAGTATTCACAGTTTTGGAGAAGCTCCCAGTTGGCACTTTATTGGTTGTGTTCTTTTTTCATTCTTCTAAATCTCTTGAAATCACAGGTTTATCAAACGTAATGTATTATATTCACAATGGGATTGATAAAATCAGCAAGTATTAATCAATCAGTATGTAAGTGGTAAAATGCTACATTAATCTTTAAACTCTTCCTGTGGTAATAGAACACCTCCTGGCCAGTGTTAATAAGATCTGCTTGTGAACAGAGCTGGGAGTACCAAGAAATGAATGGTAGAGTTGGTCTGAGGCTACAATATCTGACCAGCCTCAGCCAACCTAGCCATGCTCAGTTTTATTCCCCCCAAAATGAAGCTTGCTACCCACAATTATGTCAATGAGGGGCAATATTCTCAAGGAGAAGGCAGGTGGATTTTAATAAATCCACCATAATGTTAACCACTTTGCTGCTGCTTTGACCTTATACTGTTCTGTTTGAAATGAATGGCAAAACTCCCATTGACTTCAACTGGAGGTTGATTGGGCCCCTGGAAAGCAAACATTTACCACACATGTTGATTAAAATTTTCAAAGTTGAGCAGGGGATTTATCCATACAGTTGCCACTGAAATTAATGGAGTTGTGTGGTGAAATATATTACACACTATAATAACCTCAAGTCCCAGTTGCTTTTTCCCAGTTTTGCAAAAGGAGAAAGTCTTATCTGCTTATCTGCCCCCAGAACCCTGACTTGAATTAAAATGTTCGGTTTAATCAGTGGGCAATAGGAGACACGTACATTTTGACCTATACCTTTTAAGTTTGCAACCGGTGAGGCTGTGCCTGTCTTTGAAGCACTTGAATTTCCTCCCACCTGTGCAAGGTGCTCACCCCAGGCTGCCTCCCAATTCTGAGCAGATGCAAGCAAGAAGCAAAGGGTAGGTGAGTCACCAATAAAGAGTAATAAATTTAACATTGGTTAGATAAATAAAAATCGTCTTAACAGCCACCTCATAATAAAACTTATTAGAAGTAAATCTATGAAATAGACTTTTCAAAGCTGAATGAGAGCTGAATCAGGAGCCAATGAAGTAGGGGACAACATCCTTCCTCTACTATAATAGAGATTGTTTTTTTGTTTTCTTTTTAATTATGTCATAAGCAAGTCCAAAGGAGGCACATCCATTATGACTTGAAACAGGGAGAATGTCTGTCTATTTTAAGTCTCTGGCACTGGATCCCTGGATACTTCTATGCCTGAAAATTGAGGAAGATAACCTCATGTTAGACCCCCAAAAGGAGTCTCTCTGGTACATTCTGTGGTACACTGAGGCATGAGCAAACCAAGGTTAACATTTTAGCTGCCATTGCCTGGGCCCCCCTGTGACGAACTGGGAATGTTCTTAATGTTTGCTCTGAATACTGTGTTGGTGCCTCAGTGTCCCCATGGCAGTTCTTAAGTATCTGGCAGAGCAAGGGCCAGTGCACCTAAATGCCTGACACTCTGTCTCCTAGCAACTGATGGCCTGGGCCCCTCCTCTGCAAAGGTGCCAGCTGAAGGTGTTGGAGACAAAGGGATCAGGTGACCTCCTGGCCCGGGAAAGGGGCTGAGGAGAGAGGAGGGGCTGGGAGGGGTTGTTAGTCTGGAGCTGGCTGAGGGCAGACGTGGGGGTCAGGCTCACTGACCCCCAGAATGGACCCAGCCGAGGGGTCCGGTTCTCTGTACCTACAAGCTCTGTTTTAGACCCTGTTCCTATCATCGAATCAACCTCTGTGTTACTGGCTGGCTGAGAGTCACGTCTGACTGCAAAGTGGGGGTGCAGAACCCGGTGGCTTCCCCAGGACCCCGCTGGGGTGGGCTCGCTGTGGGAAGCGCACGGAGGGGCAGAGGATGCTGAATGCTCCAAGGAGAGACCCAGGAGGTGAAGCTGTGTGAGCTTCTTGCCCTGAACAAGTCTGCTCCAAGGGAGAGGAGGCTCCCCAAAGTCCTAACTGGCTTGCTGGGGAGCAGTTCCAAAGCATCGCCCGGTGACTCCGTGACAACATCATGTTAGACCCCCAAAAGGAGTCTCTCTGGTACATTCTGTGGTACACTGAGGCATGAGCAAACCAAGGTTAACATTTTAGCTGCCATTGCCTGGGCCCCCCAAAATAGCTCCCCACCCAGAAACATCCAGCTTTCTTAGTACTAAGGGGAAATCTATTAGAAACAATAGGGTTGAGTGGTAGCTAGTGACAATTGGGTAAGATATCATTCATACAGAATGGTGCTTTGTTTACTGCTTTCCAGAGCATCATTATTAATGGTGAACTTGTGATATCCTTACTAGTTGCTGTGGCAGTGATTATGATGTCCGCTGAAGCACAAGGTCCCTCTAGAAATAAAAATCATATGTCCATCCAAATATTTTCAAAAGTAAAGAGCAAGAGTAGATAAACAAAGAAAATCTGTTACAGGATATATGCCTGGATTTTTGTTATATATGCATGTGTATGTGCCTATCTGTGCACATTCGTACATTTAATGTGCACATGCAGTTACTATAATTAACCCTTTGCATGTAGAGTTATCTGATATGTGCCTGTAATAATTTGTTTGGCAATCCACTACCTTTAAAAATCAGACGTTATATGCAAAATTAATTGTAAGTTGCTAGTTTTCCATGAGAATTCTGCTTCTTTGAAACTCCATAGAGAATCCCAGGTCTTTGCAAGTGCACTAGGACTGACCAGGGCGCTTACAGTGTTAGAGAAAATACAAAGAACTATTTATTCGCTTAGCAATCTGAGAGTTCTTGTCGCCCACAGTGTAAGGCAAAAACTCGACACCTCTACTTAACTCAGGTTTCCTCTGAGATAAAGCTGTTCACTGAAGAGATCTTTTAAAAGCACAATCTATATTTGTAATGCATAGTATGGAAAGATAGGAGGCATGTATGATAATCACAACAGCAATTCATAAGAGATTTTAACACTTGTTCAGTGTCAGTGTGTTAACTGTACTACCCCATTGCTATTCTACAGAAGCATTTTGCAGATATGATCATTACCATGGGTGCATTTTTTGCGGTGGAAAAAACATCCAATCTAGTGGATATTTTGATGTGACTTGCCCAGGGCATCTTTTTCAATAAGGATAAAAGCAGTGCCTGGCTGATGAACCAATGGAGAATTCAGAAAGAGAAATCATTAATGCCCAGTACATTGCAGTTTTGTGGACCCAGTGTTCTAAGAATAAAAAGTCACCCACAGTGATGCATGTGCACTTTGCAGGGATTAACCTATTCGTTTATAAATACCATCTCCATGACATCTACTGGACTCATGTGATGATTAGTCTACTGTGCATCTGTTAAAACTAATGATTCAAAGAATTTCCAAAGTTCAAACAGTTTCCTCATTTCCAAACACTTATGACAAGAGCATTTCTGGGAACAGGATGGGAATTTCTGGATTAAATTATGGAGAAAATTGGATTAGAGGGAAGTCTTTTTTCCTTCCTCAGAAGCGGAAATTGAACATCATGGTGTGTGTTAATTCAGAAATAGGTAGTTAAGTGACTTAATTTCTATTTATTTTCAAATACACAAAATGAACTAGATCCTTAAGGAGTTACATTGTTTTACACCAGCTAAGGATCTGGCCCATTACATCCAATTATGTCTCAAAGCATATGTATATATTTTAAAAAATGGGGCAAATAATTCCTGGAATTTTTTCCTCAATAGCTAGCCATGTCCAAACCATGTTGGGATCAAAGTCAACGCCTTGAACTGCACCCAGAAGCAAACAAGGAACAAGTTTAGTGGCTGTAATTAATTTAATATGGACCTCACTGTCTAATACCACCTATTAGGTCTAACCAGACAGATAGAAAAGATATTTTGGCTGCTGCTAACATCTGAAATGTTAGGAGCAGTCAGTAAAATAAAAAGACACCAAAATAGCAAGTCTCTTGTAATGTGTGGACAAACCCTCTCAATAATGGGCCAAAAGGACCCCATGATCCCTTCATTTCCCCATCCCTCTAGCATCACCTTTTGCCTTGTGTGAATTAAAGTTCAGACATCTTGATCTCATCAACATCTGTCTTGGGCAAGCACTGGGAAAGCTGCACCATCTGCGTCTGATGGAAAATGACACAGCTGCATGTCATCAACATACTGATGGCTCACTAACCTTCTCCACTTCATAGTTTGGTCTCCTTTTGAGTATAATGGTGTAAAGTATGTAACAAGTGAATTTATCTCATAGCTGGAGTAGAGAACTGGAAGTCCAGCTTCTTGAGTTTCTATGCCTAGCTCTGCCACTGACTTGTTACACAAGTTGTCACTTAACCTCTCAGTGTCTCATTTAACTCATCTGTAAAAACCCAGAAGAAGGTTGTTCTTTTTTGACATTTTGGGATTCAATTTCTGCCTATTTAAAACCTTCCTATTTAATCAGCATCTAGCAGAATATTTGTTTTTTAAGAATAAATTAATCTAACAGAGATTAGTTGAAACTCTGTTCATAAGAAAGGCTGCTTCAATATACTGTCTTAGTAGGGGAGACCATAAGATTTAGACTTTAAGAGGCATATTACATTTGCTTACTCCTGGACTGAATTGACCCTTTGATCTTACAGTCCACAAAGATAATAAATGGATGCACATCTTACAATATTTTCTTCCTTAGAAATGTAAATCATAGTTAAGGGAAATCCTACAAACATTTATTACTGGATGTGATACTTACTACCGTGAGTTGTTCCATTGACTTCAAAGGATGACTCATGGTAGCAGGCACTATGCCTGGTAATAATTACTTACAAGATCATGCCCTAATGGCATAAGTGCAGCAAAATCTGGAATGAATGCTGTAGTAAGGTTGCCACCAAACTCTAGTGGTTTCTATACAGGAAATATCTCAATCTTGTGCCTACTTGGCATATTTGAAGGGTGTGTAATTTCCAGCCATGGCAGCACTGTACCACTGGCTCAGCATCACCTTCTTCCAATGCTGCCCTTTCCACCATCACAACCTTACCGTAGTTCCTCCTTCAAGAGCAAATCTGGATTCAGATAAAGATCTTGTAAAGAAGTCTATGAAACTGTTGTTAACATATCTAGGGCAGGTTCAGAGAATGATACCAGACTAAAAATAGGCAGATGGGGTCATGTTCTAATGTACTGTAACCTCCCAATCTGTTCAGCCCATCTCAGGTGTAGACAACCATCTCTGCCTGTGGCACACAATAGTTTAGTCTTCTATGGGCTCTAATTTTGGTTGTTGGGTTTAGTGTGTGGGTACTGTGACAAAGTTCCTCCTCTACCTTGGTGGGTCCTGCACTTATTGGCAGATTTGCTCACCTCAGATTCACACTGCAGGTCAGGAAACAGCCCAGAGACCTTCCGCTCTGGTAGAAGCCACAGTCCAGGTCAATTCCTCCCGTGTTTGAGCAGGAGTTGGGAGTTTTGGGGGTAACCCAGGCCCACCCTCTACTCTGGGTTCCAGCCCATGGCCCTGTGGACTGCAGCTGTCTAGAGTGCCTCCTGGTACAGTTGCACAACCGCTACAACTCCCTGGACTACTTCCCCATGGCCTCCTCCCAACACCTTCTTTGTCCTCACCACCGGACTTTCCTCCTGATGTCTGATAACACTTGTACTTCTCAGTCCTCCAGCTGTATGCCTACTCGCTCTCAGCTTCTTGCACGCTTCTTGCTCCCAGTTCCTCACACACACTTCCTCTCCTCTGGCCTGGCTGGAGTGAGCCCTTTTATAGCATCAGAGGGGCCTTAGAGTCAGATGCTTAACAGCCTCACTTGACTCTTAGCAGGTTAATTGGAGTCAGGTGTTCTCATTAGCCTGGAACAGCCCCTGCTCTGGTCACTCAGGGAACAGAAAACTGCTTATCGAGTGGCCAGTATATCTCCCTTCTACTACTCTGCAGTTCCCAACTGGCCTGGGTCTACCACAGTACTTAGTGATGTTGCTGGCCTGTGATATACTGGAAGTCAGACTGGATGATCTGATCATTTCTTCTGCCCTTAAACTTTATGACTTTATATAGACAGAACAGGTGGTTGCCCTGAGGGGCAGTATTGTCGTGTGCATAATTACAGAATGTATAGCTGTCTGTCTATATCCTGTTGCCGACAACAAGCCAGTAGTCACTGTTTATCAAGTGAGTGACTATTGGTTGGGAAGTTGGCTGGGTATAGATTTTCCCGTTCCCCCTGTAATACATATATTTATTTAGCACTCTGCACCAAAGCTCTGTACAACAGAATACAAACAACTGCAGTCTCATGAAAACCTAATATAATATCTTATACACATACACAGAAGAGAAGGCCAAATTTAAACAAAGGAATGAAAAAGTTTTGAAGGGAAGATGGCAAATATAGGGCCAACAATGATTGCTCTAAAATCACATTTAAGAAAAAAATCCACATATATGCTTTGTAAAAATGGGGATATCTATGGGAATTGAGGACGCACAGTATATTTCAGGACTGACCCAGCAAAGAATCTGAGGATTTAGCTCATACAAGAATCTGAGGATTTAGTTCATACAGTTGTAACAGAGAACAGTGACATTTAACACTCTGGTTTAATTTAAAAACTGATTCAAATGCACACTTGTAACTTTGACTGCTGGTACTCCTGAGGATACCATCTCCCATTAAATGTTCATGCAGGTGACTTTTGCCTGCCTCACCCAGAAAATGTGCACAAAATCAAGGGTGAGCTGAAGGGAAAGTGTTTTGCAGAAGCACTAAACAGTGTGACCCCTCTCAGAACCCTTTGGTCACATGGAAAACTCCAGTGCAGAGGCAACAGTCTGTGAAATTCATCAGGGGGGCCAGATGCTGCTGCTGAAAGCCAAGGAGAGCCAGGGAACAACATGCAAGTGGCAGAGAAAAGAAAATGCATAAATAAGTCAACACATCTAGTACTTAACCTGTCAACTGCATGTTTTACTTGTAGATAACCAAGGCTAGTGCAAAGCAAATCAAGCATTAAAATTCATACACCAGCAAAAAGTTAGGCAACGAAGAGACATTTTTAAGACTCACACATTCTTTTCTTCAAAGTAGGCCATCCTGGCTCCTGAACATGAGGCATCCAAATCAGTTTCCTAAGATAATCCATTACAAATTATGACCAGCTTCCAAAAGCATGGTTGGAAGCTTGGCATGATCTGCTGCCTAGGTTTCACTTTTCTGTCCTGTTCATCTCAGACAAGTTCCAGGCATGACAGGTCAGGAGACTGTTGGGTTCACACTATAAATTTTTTAAATGATTTTTATTTTATTTTTAATTTCCACACAAATGCATGCCAGCAGCACAACTCATCAGCCGTAGACATAGCTCTCAAAGCTATGCTGCCCTTCCATAGATCATGCTGCAAAACAAATTAAGGTCTAGTTACATAGAAAAGTGATTAGGATTAAGGCTGTGATTCTTTCAAGGAAGTCACGGATTCCGTAACTTTCCACAAGCTCTGTGATTTCTGCAGTGGCTGGTGCGGCTAACTTCAGGGCCCTACAGACAGCTGTAGTGGCCGCTACTGGACCAACCCAGGGCCAGCTACTCTGGAGGTCGCCGGAGCCAGTCGCATCAGCCGCTGCTTAGGAGGCCTGGGGCAGCTGGCTTTGGGAACCGCGGGTGTAGCGGACGATGTGGTGGCTTCAGGGACCGCCAGAGCAGTAGTCCTTAGGGGTGTCCTGGGAGTGTCGCTGGAGCAGTAGCGGTCCCAGGGTGGCTGAAGCGGCATCCTGGGATGTCCCCAGGAGCAGAGGCTGGGGGGCAGTCAACCCCCAGCCCTGGCGCAGGCCCCACCCCAGCAGGGCCCCCCCAGAGCAATGGTGCCCCAGAGGTAGAGATTTAGTTAGGGGTATTTGGGGTAAAAGTCATGGACAGGTCACAGGCTCTGAATTTTTATTTATTGCCAGTGACCTGTCTATGACTTTTACCAAAAATACCTGTGACTAAATCTTAGCCTTAATTATGATCAGTGAAATAGCCATGATTTCTCATAAATTTACAGTCCCCAAAAGGCGAAGAAACCCCATTCATGCTCTCCTGTCTCCAAATCATACCTTTTACAATTGGAAACAGCCTTCTTATAAAATTAGGCCACGCTTTATAAATGTATTGTGGTTTTAAGTCTTCATGGTGTAGTAGCTTTTCGATGTGGAAAGTACACATACTGGGCAATGCAAGAACAATTAGACATTTGTTGTTTGTAGAAGGGATTCACTTGTTAGTCCATCGATTTCTCTTTTTTTGTTTGTTTGCTGGGCGTTTTGAACCCATTTATTTCAAAACTTTTCCCATTTTTGTCCTTTCCACCAGGGATGGGTAAACAAGATCAGATAAAGTCAAAAATCTTTCCCCATGTCTCGGGCTGAAAGTATGTGGAATATTTTTGAATTTTAGAAAGTTAGGTTAAATGTTTCACTTGCTCTTGTGTTTAGGTTCTGGCCAGGATGAAAAACACAAATCCCAAAATATGAGGAGAAAAACTGTTGTCACAGTATTAGTGGCCTGACAGCAATCACCAGAAATTTCTCAACAAAGCCAAGATTTCCACCTGAATTTTGCATACCCAAGAGGATTGGATAGTTCTGATAACCATCAAACAGAACTGACATTCTGAAATTTGGACGCTGGTGACGGGCAGATTTTAAAAATTCTGCCCCTGTATTTCCTGAAAAATTGCATAAGCTGTATACACAAAGGGCTAAATTCATAACTGGCGTAAACTCTTGGCTTCTTGGGATAGATGAATGAATTTTGGCCACATGACTTTTGTTTCTCTTTCTGAGCTATATTGAAGTCCTTTGATCCTGCACACTTTTCTTCTGTATGGAAATAATATTGCACCTCTTTATGACATCATTTTGATGCACCAACCCATTTTTGTTTTCCCCCAATGAGTCTCTAGAGAAGCTGGAAGAGTGTTTTGGATCATTTGCTCACAATGTGATTTAATCCTGGATTAGGTAAAGTCAGATGTAAGGGGATACGGTACCAGTCCTGAAACCTGTGCATAGAATGTTAGACCTTACAACTGTCTCAGTTTGATCAGGACATCCGGATTTTGTAACATCATTTTATAACTGTTCCTCTGTCCCTAATTCCATCCTGTAGAGTTCAGAGACTATGTAACAAGAAGCCACCAAGTTACTATCCCTTGCCTCTATCTGCCAGTGTCACCTGCTGTTCTGGCATCATCATCCAAGCATGTCACACTATCAATCGGAATGTCAGTTTGATGTTTGAGATTCACAACTAGCACTCAGACTGGGGAGAGGGTTGACTTCTGGAGCCAGAGCTGAGTTTGGGAGCACATAAAAGCACTGGAGTCCCCTCGCTTTTTGGCAGGACTTCAAGGATTATCCCAATGAAGAGATCTTGACAGCATACTTGTAAACTCCACAGGCCCCAGGGGCTCAAGCACCATGATATTTATGCTGGGGTCTGGATTGCCAAAATAGTTTTACTGTTACGCAGACATAGGTCTCTTGGTAAGAACTAGCATTTCTGACACCTGTTAATTGGCATTTGAAAGAATCAGGACTGTCTAAAGTCTGTACAGTAGCAGAGCATGACAATGCCTTGAAAGCCTATGTTTGGCATTTTTCTGTTCTCTGTTTAAACTTACCTCAGCTCCACGAGCACTACAAATATTTGTAAAAGCCAATATCAGATGGAAGAATTACATGGTGTATTGTTGGCATTCCTGATATATTTAGTACAAGAAGCTCTCACAGCTCGCTGGGTCTTTATTACAGCCTCAGTCTCTGCAAAACGGAAAAAAATAAAGCTTTTAAATTAAATAGGAGCTAAGGCATTTACAGCAAAGCATTTAAACATGTGCTCTTCTTTAACGGGACTACATGTGTGCTTTAAAGTTAATCACTAGCTTAAGCGCTTTGGTGAATCAGGGCTTATGTCATGTGGAATTGTTGTATCTAAGCCGTGTGCTTTGTAATATTTCACCAGGCAAAACAAATAGGTTCTTTCCATTCCCCTGGTGTGGGATGGCTGAGTATGCTGCTCTGTGACAGTAGGAGAACATGATTTAAGCAGAAAGGGAAAGGGGAGAGAGAGAAAGTGGTAAAGAAAAGAGAATGAAAGATAAAGAACTTCTTTCTTTTTCCTCATCTCCCATTCTTTTTTTCCCTTTTCAAAACTTTTTGTCCTCGTCTCCAGCCTCATGTCCTTTCCTTTCTTGTCCTCTTCCATTTTATCCCATCTTTCTTACCTTCTTGCCTGCCTGTCTCACAAAACACCATCTTGCCCTCTCCTGGACAGCTGTACATTTGCAGGCAAATACAGAGGGTTATACAGGGACCGTCTCTGCAGCAGGGACATAATTGGTGAGTGACTTCTCATTTGGTACCTCCATTGCCTATCAGTAGGTGCACCCCTTGCACCATTAAAGATAAATGTCCTGTAGACGCGACCTCTGCAGTACAGTAATGAGGATATTTAATCCTAACAACTTTATTGCCCATACATAGCTTTATTGTAATCACCTTTGGTTTTTCCTCTCTCTTCTGAAGGAGTGGTCTCACAATTCCAGGGCTGTGAAGAGAAGTAAGTGGCCTTCAATTCATATCATGTCAGTCAATCAACAAAGCCACTTGACAGGGGACTGGGAGGTATGTATCTTCATATTCACAAGGGCTTGTAAACATTGGCACACATGGAACATCATAGTAGATAGCTAGTTAGGCCCTTCCCAGTTTGGGCCTGACTCCCTCATGTTGCTGCTTGCCTGCTCTTCATCCTGACAGCAGCTGTTCTCGGCTTCCTCTTGCCCTCTCTCTATGTTATCACTGCTCTGTCTGCCACCAGCAGAGCAAAATTAACCAGTTAATGTAGTCTACCATCCAGGGAGTGCTGTATTAAAGGAATGACATATAAGAATGCTTGTAAGAGACCTGTCTGCATTGCTTGGCTTCAGTTAGCTGACATGGGTCAGGGTTAATATCTCTGTCATATAACAGGGATCAAAATCCATTGAATCCAGCAGCTACTGTTATAAACTCCCTGTATGCCTCCTTCATGCTACCATTGGCAAGATTCAGTCATAGCCCAAACACAGTAGCCTTAGTACCTTTAGAGGTGCCAGAAGGAAACCTCTCTCTGACCAGTCAAACTGGAGACGTGCTAAGCTTCTCTCAGATGGTAGTTGCGCTTTTATTACCTCATAGTTACAGAGGATTAGTCAGGTCAGATCAGTCCTTCTAATCCTGCATCTTCCCTTCCATAGCGCCTAGCACAAATGTTACAGTAATACTCTTAATTCAGCCAAGTTCACTTTATGATCAGTAATATATAAAGCTACAAATATAACTGGGAAAACAGGAATCCATATGTGCAACATGTACTAATATATAGAAGCTGGTGTAACCTTCACATTTGCATGCCCATTGTATTTTATGTAGGTTTATTTGTACTCTATTACCTTTTTTTAGGAAAGTAGGGGTGCAAAGGGAATAAAATACAAGGAGATAAGTGCAATTATTCCAATGATTACACCATTTCTTGTTCAGAAAATATATTATTTTATTATATTTGTATTTTGGTAGTGCAAAGATGGCTCATTGTGCAAGGTACAGTGCAAGTCCAGAAACAGACAAAAGCCCAGATTGTTAAAGGTATTTATCAACTGCTGCACTCAGTGTTGCAATGCCTAACTGATTTTGGAGCCTAAACCTCCTTTTCCAAAGGAATTTAGGCAGTTAGGAGCCTAAATCCCACTAACTGTCCCTTTTGAAAATGAGACTTGGGCTCTGAAATCAGTTAGGTTTGCATTATCTTCTGTAAATATAAACAAACTTGTTTGCCTGAGCAATTGGCTGAACAAGAAGAGGACTGAGTGGACTTGTAGGCTCTGAAGTTTTAAATTGTTTTGTTTTTGAGTGCAGTTATGTAACAAAAAAAATCTACATTTGTAAATTGTACTTTCCTGACAAAGATTGCACTACAGAACTTGTCTGAGGTGAATTGAAAAATACTATTTCTTTTGTTTATCATTTTTACAGTGCAAATATCTATAATCAAAAATAATATACACTTTGATTTCAATTACAATATATATGAAAATGTAGAAAAATGTAAACTATGTAATGAATTTCAATTGGTATTCTATTGTTTAACAGTGCAATAAATTGCAATTAATTTTTTGTAGTTAATCATGTGAGTTAACTGTGATTAATCAACCACCCTAATTAAATTCAATATATTATATGCTGTTTCCACATTTTCAGTTTTCACTATATCACAGATTTTTATATTGAAAGCAAGTAACAATGTTATAGAACAGGGGTCAGCAACCTTTCAGAAGTGGTATGCCAAGTTTTCATTTATTCACACTAATTTAAGGTTTCCCGTGTCAGTAATACATTTTGACATTTTTGGAAGGTCTCTTTCTATAAGTCTATAATATATAACTAAACTATTTTTGTATATAAAGTAAATCAGGTTTTAAAAATGTTTAAGAAGCTTCATTTAAAATTAAATTAAAATACAGAGCCCCCAGGACTGGTGGCCAGGACCAGGACAGTGTGAGTGCCACTGAAAATCAGCCCCATGCTGCCTTTGGCATGCGTGCCATAGGTTGCCTACCCCTGTTATAGAAGTTGTTGAGGTGATAGTTTGAGAAATTGTACTTTTGGCACCAGAGAAAATGGTTTCAGATTATGGTATGAGCACAGTAGCTAGGTTTGTCTTCTAAAATGACCAGCAGTGAAATTAGATAATAAAGTTAACTATATCAACAATGAAATGACCATCATTAGGTTTCAGACTCAACCAATTGAAATGAATGGAGCAATTAACACCTCTCAGAACTATTTTTTCAGGCTATCTGCAGATTCAGGAAGACTTTCACTGCACCACTTTACATTGACTCACACTTTTAATTTTTTTCTCTGCAACCAGAAGGGCTAGATATTATATATTTCTTTTAAATAAAAGCTTGGATTTTGAGACACAATTCTGTGGCAAAGCATGAATTCCAGAGCTGTGAAGTAACAGAACACACAGGGTCCTGTTTATAACTTCCTTTTCTTCAGCCAAATTTATTCAGACTGAAGACCTTATTCTCCTCTCACATATTCCTATTTGAATCAGGAGCAACTCTATTGATTTCAGTGCCAAGATTTTCAAAAAGTGCTTAGTGGCTTTGGGGATAGGCTGGATGGCTCAGTGTTTTTTGGATATGGGTACCTGGATTTAAGTTTAGTCAATCCTGAAGCAATTTTTGAGTTATCCATTCTCATAAAAATAAAATCTCAATATAAAAAACACCTCAGCAAGAGTTCACCAAACTTTTTTTTAAAGGTCTGAGCAATTAAACGAGGACTTTAAAATGGATGTATCTCTCTACCAATTGAAAGAGTGCTATGAAAGCAATGCTCCAATTCAGGATTCCTTGCTGTCTGTATTTGCCTGTTTCTGAAAAAGGTTAGGAGATGCTACTCTAGCAGAAATTCAGACTTGAAGCTACATCAGCTCTGGATTTGCCTCTCTGACTCTTTGTATCCTAGCTGTGGGGTTTTTATTTTGTCATCTTTAGATTTTGCTTCTTCCTACATTTTCTTTTTATATGAACAATTCTCATCCACTCCTTCCCCGCACTCAATCAGGTTTCTATTCATTTTAGTAGCACTTGTCAGTTACCTCTGAAAGCATTTTCAGAGCAAATAAATCCTCAAACTATTAAAAATAATTCCCAATAAAACGGGGTTTAGAAAAGTGAATTTACACCAGAAATGGGAGGAATGTGTAGTGACAAGAGGTGACCCTTGTCACTATACAACTGATTTTCCGGCCTTGCCTATCACAGCTATCTTGTGGGCAAACTGCGCCCCCTGGTGCCTAATATATGCCAAGATTTTCAAAAGTGCTTAGTGGCTTTGGGGATAGGCTGGATGGCTCAGTGCTTTTTGAAAATCAGCCCCTTTTAAGCTGTCTCAAGTTAGGTACCCAAAAATTGGGTCACACAAAAGAATGAGGCACTTCTGAAAATCTTATCCATACTATCTAAAGGAAGCAGGGAGCACAGCTTTGAATTGTCCCTCGAATGTTTCCAATAACTTTGCAACATTGCAACAAGCCTCTTTAATTCTAGGTTTCTGTCACTGAATGTTGTAAACCCATATAGTTAAAAAATGACCTGGACATGAATTTTCGTGAGTTGATTTATTTTCAGTTTTGCTCTAGTATGAAATGGATGGAGCAGTTGTTATAAATATTTATCCCAAACTGAATACTACCTAGAAGTAAATGATTTCAGCCAAATTAATCTAGGAAAGCCAGAAATTAATTTACAAAGGCCATAGAAATTTTTACTAATGCTAGACCACCACTGTAGCAGATCATATTTTAAACTTATCCCAACACATTTATTTATTCCACTGCATCTCCACAGCATAGCACTTCATTTTCACAAAAGGAATACATTGAGTATATATCATAGTTGTGCCTAATAGAAGCCTCAGATCTGAGTACCCCTGAATGTTGTGAATACAAATTCTGAACCCAGATCTGAATTTCTCAAATGGCTCCTAACTTTACAATGGCCTGAACCAAAACTCTGAACTGGATTACATCAAATGTGGATCTAGATCTGAATTTTAATGCTCAGGCTTTGTATCACTAATTTCTAAATGTATTCTTTCTTAGTGATTCTACTGTATAGCTAAGCCTTATTGATTATCCAAATTATAAACAGGGGTTTACACACATGTTACTGTGTGGACCATATCTTTACAGAGATTGTTTTGAAGGCCTTTTCCTCTGATTTGCAACCATGAGGGCCACCTTCCTTTCCATTTGTGATTGCAGAACTAAGGATGTGTGTGTTTTTAGCTGGCTTTTAGTGGTACTTAGTAGCTGGAAATAAGAAAAACCAGTGTCCCATGACTAGCTCTCCACCGACCTCTTGCAAGTGCTTCAAGCAAGAGTCTTGCTATACATCTTGAACTTAATTCAGGGTCAGACTAAAAAAAATCGGGTTTCTTTCAATGGTGCTGAAGGAACATGGGCAGGAATTCTTGATGCTGACTGCATGTGACATTCCCAGCGACTGGCCTTCATTAAGTCAGACTCAGCCATCCTTTCCTCGTGTAAGGAACTCTAGGATTTAACTGTACCTGATAATCAAGCCTAAGCACAATAATGCCTGACAAGCCTTTCCTGGCCCACTGTAAGAATGCTGGAGTCTGGGTTGCTATTTCTGTGAACTGTTTACTCTGCACATACTTCTGCAAATCCAATCTTGCTCTCAAATTGCTTCCCATAAACAATGCAGCATGGTTTTGATATATGGTGTCATGTTCTTAAGTCTCTTTTGCTAGCAGAAATATGACTGTATTATAGAATATTGTGTTTTATTTCCCCCCCATGTGCAGTGCTTCATTAAGTGCCTGAATAGGTCTCTCGGTGAAATCATTTGTGACTGAATGGTAAGAAGACAGACATGATGTGCTTAACTCTGGCACAGTTAACATCTGTGCTTAACTCTGTGTTTCTGCTGTCTGTGTGTAGGTGAGCACTCTTGACAAATGGAGACAGGGCAGCCTCAGTTAAGGGTTCCTGAATTCCTTTAACAGCCCATCAAAGCCAGATGTTAACGTTCAAAGCATGGTGCAAGGCTTATTTTATAGACAATGCCTTTGCTTAATCTTACAGCATCATTATTTATTATTGAGCATCAACAGTGTGTTCAGTGCCATTCGAGCATACAGGAAAATATGATCCCTGCCCTAAGAGGCTTGCAAACTTATGTAGACAAATAGAACAGTTCAGACGCATGTAATACTTGGGGAGCTGGAAGCAACCTGAGGAGGTTTAACAATTTTACAGAGGCAAAGGCTTCCAAGAAGTGAATTGGATTTGTTGCTGACCATTTGTTTAGTTATTCCATTTCTGACAGACAAGGGAATGTGAGTCTTGAAGGAGATGCTCTGTTGTCACAGAGTATTCAAAAAATCTGGCTCCTTTGAGTAAATGCGTATTTCTCCAACAATATTAATCACTTTTCTGGACTTCAGAAGCCTCTAGTCATATTACAAAACAGTAAGCTTGATCTTACATGGTGCAGGTGTTGAGTGTTGTGCATAAGGTGAAAAGTTCTGAGCAGAACATGGGGAAAGGTGAACTCACTCATGGGTTAATGAAAGCACCACAGAGTGGCCACCAAGTTATTCCTGCCTAGCAGGAGTGGGGCCAAAGAAGGAAGCAAAGGGTTTAGAATCTTATTCATCTAATGAAAATTGCACTTAACCTCATGTCCTTCCGAAACACCCATTCTTCATCATGCTTTCTTTTAAACTTATGCTTGTCATTCCTCCCTTCAATTCAGTGCTCAAAATAGTGATAATAAGGAGTAAGAAGTTCTTAAGTTGTGAGCAATAAAGAGTATTCAAAATGAGTATTGGTGCTTGAGGGAAAATAAAGCCCTAAGTAGTAGATGCTTTATAATGGGGTCAATGGATGTTCTTTGCACAGTACCTCTCATATATATGTCTGTAATTGTGTGTGTCAGAGACATTTTCTTTAGTGTTTGCAGAGGACGTAGAGTATTTCATTGGACAAATACAATCCTCTGTTTAATTGAATATCTATGTGATAGGCCATGTAGTTGTTTTTTTTCCCTTTTTTCCACTAGATGTCTCATGAGGCCAGCAATCAAAATTATTCTGTCCAAGTTTGCCTTTTTTCTCAAGTACACATAAAAGACTTATTTCCCATAATTTGTCTTTAAAATAAATTATTTTTACTAAATATATATGCATATATATTGGTTTGATATTTGAAATGGTATTTGCTCTGATAGCTTTAAAATTCTAAAGGGTGTTGATATTATGGAGTTCAGTGGAAATTTATTGTTGCAAGCTTGTCCTGATGAAGAATTTCTTGAAGTCTGAATTTGATCAAGTTGTAAAATGTGGACTGGAGCACAAGGTAATTAATCAAGAGCATCAGCTTTTAAAACCTTAAAAAAAACTGTAGTGCTTGCAGAACAAAAAACAGTCACAAGATGTAAAAAATGTTGGTGTGTTCGTTCTTTTATTTTGCTATTCTGAAACTACTTTTTCAAGAGAGAGATTTCCTACTTGTAAATTCTCAACCATGCCCACTCCAAAAAACCACATATGGTATAAGAGTTTATTTTTGCAGTGGAAGGAGGGAGTGTTGTGAGTGGGAAAGGTTCTTCTGTTTTTATCTAATGGTTCATAATTAGATAGTCTAATGGTTCCTTCTGGCCATAAAATGTATGCATCTGACCTCCTGTATGATACGCTTTAGAACTTCATCCAGTTATCCCCATTTTGAGCCCAATAACTTAGCTTGCCTAAAGCATATCTTCCAGAAAGGCAACCCATCTTGATTTGAAAACTTCAAGTGTATCCATCACTTAGTTTGTTCCAATGGCTAATCAGCTTCCCTGTAAACTATTTGTGGCTTATTTCTAGTATGAATTTGTTCTGCATGAAAGATTTGCAACTAGTAATTTTGCCTCTCTCTAGTAGGTATCTTTTCAAGTATTCTCAAGATAGAGTTAGAGAGAATGGTAAAGTGAGCAAAGCAGGATTAGGAATGCACAGGAGCCTGGCACCAAAGCACAGGGACTACACATCTAAGTAGTTTTAGGCACTGCTGCAATCCACAAAACCATCACTCAGCTGCCGCCTCGCCCTGGAGGTGCCTAAAATCACTCAGCATATAAATTTCCATTGTATAAGTTCCCTACATATCTAAGTTTCTATCTCTGGGGATTTCACACTGCTGCCTTACACTAGGCATCCTGGTGCTTTATTCTCCTGTGCAAAACCCATGGCAATCCTCAAACCTGTGGAAGAGAGGAGGGGGAAAATGCTATCTTGCCTGGTAGGTGTGTGCAGAGGAGGTGTGGCTACAGGAGATGCTGGCATCAGTGGCTCCATTCCAATTTTTATCCCAAATTACTAGAGCACTCACCCAGGATGTGGGTTCAGTTTCCCTTGTTGCTTGATAGGGAGAAAGAATTTGAACAGGGGGAGGGGCCTAACTGCTGAGTTACGGGATATTCTGATGATGGGCTTCCTCAGTCTCTCTCACTGAAGCTGTTCCATTTAGGATGAATAATAAGAGTCATTGTAACAGGGGTACTGGACCACCAGGTTATACAGTCATTCTCTTTTTGGCCTAATGGCTATTTAAGGGATGGTTAGTTTTTTCTAATGGTTATTTACTATCACTGTTAAAAAAAAATTGCACCTTTTTTCTAATTTGTATTTGTTTAGCTTCCGCTTACAACCATTGGATTTCATTATACCTTCTTCTGGTAGACTAAGGAGCTTTCTACTATCAGAAATCTCTTCCCCAGGTAGGTACTTGTAGATAGTGATTGAGTCACCTCTTAACTGTCTCTTGAATAAACTAGATACATTGAGCTTCCTTAGTCTCTCACTAAAAAGGCACGTTATCCCTGAAGTGGGATTTAACTTCCAGTAGTAGTTGTTCCTTGTAGTGTTCCTTCCTATGGGGATAACTGGATGAAGTTCTAAAGCTTATCATAGAGGAGGTCAGACAGTATCATACAGTAGTTGTGGAGAGGTCCCTCCAGGATGGGATGATACAACTGTGAATCTACATAAGTTCTGGTGATAGGAAATTTGATCGTTAGAAATATCAACACTTGGGTGTGAGGTGACCGTAACAGCTATTTTTTGACTCAGCTACCAGGTACAGAAGGCGAGACATCGGAGACGTAATAATCACTGGAGTAATGTGAGGCGCAGAGTGCTGGACAGATCACAGATTAGTCAGGAATCTCTTCAACTTCACATCGCTCCCTCTTGGCACAAACGCCCTAAGCATGTGCGACCTGCTTTCAACATAGCCAAACTGAACGATGCTCAATGTTTCAACAATTTCCAGAGGAGTCTTGATGACAAACTGACATCCCACAGACAGCTGATTGGTACTGCAACCGAAAAGTGGGACCAGTTCAAGCAGATAGTGACTGACACAGCAATAACATCTCTTGGACCAAAGAAAAGAACACATCAGGATTGGTTTGATGAGAACCAAGAAGAAATATGCTCAGCACTGGAAGTAAGGAGAAAAGCCTTTATCGAATGGCAGAATGACCCCTCCTCAGTCTCTAAGTGCGACCATTTCAAGTACCTTCAGAGCAGAACACAGAAAGACTTTTGTCAGATACAAGACAACTGGTGGGAGAGCAAAGCCAAAGAAATTGAGCCCTATGCTGAGACTCACAACTCAAAGATGTTCTTCAGTGCTATTAAGACTGTCTATGGACCTTCTAAACCAAGGACCACCCCACTGCTCTCATCAGACAACACAACGCTGATTAAAGATAAAGAAGGCATCAACGAAAGATGGCGAGAACACTTTAGCAACCTTCTCAATAGACCATCAACCGTGAATAATAATGTCCTCAATGAAATTCCACAACAACCTGCTCTGACAGATCTTGACTTTCCGCCCACTACAGATGAGATTAAGAAAGCTGTTAGCCAGATGAGTTCAGGAAAAGCTCCTGGAAAAGATGAGATACCAGCAGAGATATACAAAGCAGCAAGTCCAGCAGCATTAGCAGCATTCCACAGCGTGATCATCAGCATCTGGGAGGATGAAAACATACCCCAGGACCTCCGCGATGCTACTATTGTCTCTCTTTTCAAGAACAAAGACAGCACAGCAGAATGTGGAAACTATAGAGGCATATCCCTCCTCTCCGTTGGAGGGAAAATCATCGCCCGCATCATCTTGAACCGCCTAATAGCCAGTATTTCTGAGGCAAATCTACCTGAAAGTCAGTGTGGTTTCCAACCTGGCCGGAGCACAGTTGACATCGTGCTTGCTGTCAGACAAATACAAGAGAAGTGCCTTGAACAGAATATGCACCTGTATGCTGTCTTCATAGATCTGACAAAGGTGTTTGATACCGTCAACAGGGAAGCCCTTTGGACCATTCTAACACAACTTGGCTGCCCAAGAAAATTTGTCCAGATTATATGCCTTTTTCATGACAGCATGACAGGCGAAGTATTGTCTGATGGAGCCACATCAGCCCCCTTCAACATCACCAATGGCGTGAAACAAGAATGTGGTCTTGCACCTGTCCTATTTAACCTGTTTTTTGCATGCGTCCTTAACCATGCAATGAAAGATCTGGACCGAAGTATATACTTGTAATACCGGCACGATGGTTCACTTTTTGATCTCCGTCGCCTGAATGCAAAGACTAAGACAGTGCAGAAACTCCTTCTTGAGGCACTCTTTGCCGACGATTGTGCCCTCATGGCTCACACTGAAAATTATCTTCAACACATTGTCAACAAGTTTGCTGAGGCCTCGCAACTCTTCGGACTAACTATCAGCCTCGGAAAGACAGAAGTTCTTCATCAACCTGTATCTGGATCAAATGCTTCTGTCCCGAGTATCTCCATTGACGGCACTCATCTTAAAGTAGTGGAGAACTTTAAATACCTGGGTAGTGTCATATCCAGTGACAGATCACTGGATAATGAGATCAAGGCACGAATATCCAAAGCAAGCCAGGCACTTGGCTGTCTGCGTGTTTTAAACCACCACAACATCTGGATGTCAACAAAACTGCTTGTGTACAGAGCTGTTGTTCTCTCATCTCTTTTGTACGAGTGCGAAACATGGACACTATATAGACGTCACATCAAGCAGCTTGAAGCATTCCACATGCGCTGCCTCCACAACATCATGAAGATCTACTGGCAAGACAAAGTGCCCAATCTCGAGTTCCTCAAGATAGCCCAGATGGCAAGCATCGAAATGATGATCATGAAGTCACAGCTACGTTGGACCAGTCATGTCAGCCGCATGGATGCCAACAGAATCCCCTGTCAGCTTCTATATGGTGAGCTCTCCCAGGGCATCTGGAATAGAGGTCATCCACGGAAACGTTACAAGGACACCATCAAAGCCAATCTGCAGTAGAGCAGTATCAAACCTAGGGACCCTGAGGACGCCACCAGCGACAGAACACAGTGGCATGCAACAGTTAGAAATACCTGCATCGCCTTTGAGGAAGACTGTTGCTGGCGTCTACAAGAGGCACGCAAATGACGTCACAGAGCATCAGCAGTGCACAATCCACTGACTGCGAACTTCCCATGCACCATCTGCAGCAAAATGTGCACCTCTAGAATTAGCTTGTACAGTCATCAGAGGTCACACCATGAGACCAACAATAGATTGTGAGGGAACATAACCCCCTCCCCCCCCCCGTCTCGTTGGATATAGCTTTGCAACTGTTTATATGGGATCTTGTCTTGCCACCAAAGCCTTTTGGGAGGTTGCTGTCACTGATCGAATACTGTATCAGGGCCCTGATTGAAATAGTAATCGATTAGTCCCTGCTGCAGAGCCCTGCCATTGATATAAGCATCTGTGATTTTAACATATAATATTGTAACAATCATATGCTTTTAGCTTTATTAGTTTACAGGCCCATGCAAGCTAAATAAATGCAAAATAAAAGCCATGGTTTTAGTTCTCAAAGAAAACTTGTTTATCTGCATACTGTGGCACTGGGTGTGGAGAAACTAGATATGAGAAAGCGGGGTATGAAACACTGACAAAAGAGGAACTAGGAGGGGGAGAAGTGGTCTCTTGAGTGCCAGCTGCTTTAAGCAAAATGTAGTATGATAATTATTGCTTGCTTACAGTAACTGCAAGGTGGAGTTACAGAATGACCAACTCACCCACTGCCAAAACGCATGGTAAGTGTGGAAATGGCTTGCTCAATTATAGAATGACCAGCTCACCCACTGCCAAAATGCGTGATAGGTGTTGAAATAGCTTGCTCACTTATAATATTTTATACCAGATATGGTACACATGTTATATGTTGAAATAGCTTGCTGATTTGCAATATTAATTTACCAGAAAAGGCAAATAACTTGTGTAATCAATATGACGTTTTGCAGTTTTAACCTTTATAAGCTTGGTAAAAATTGTAAAGGGCAGAGCAGCCTACCCCTTGCATGGGGTTACGCTGTCTCTCTCTGTATGCATACTTGTAATCTTGTAGTCTTGTTATAACAATAAAGGTGCCTCAGGCTGTCTGATCCAAAATCAACTGGGTGGTGGTCTTTTCCCCCACAAAATGATCTGCACAAATTTGTCATCATCGTATCGATGGACTACCAAGACAAAGATGATGGATCTCAAGAGAAATCTAGACAACCATTTTGTGAGTTTTATAAAGAAGCTGTGGCCATTGTGTGTGTTGGTACCAAAGATATAGAGTGATGCAGCAAAGGGGGTCTGGAAAATAAATTTAGATTGCTAGGACCCTCCTGTGGTAATTTCTTTGACATGCTCTGGTTCTACACATAGGTACCAGATCCAGAAGATGATATAAAGATGAATTTAAATGTTTTAGACCTGCAGACGCTTTTGGGAGAACAATGTGTCTTTCTGGTTTCACAAACTATTCCTCACAAGATCTTTGGCTCGTTCTAAACCAATCAAAGAATTTCCTTTCTGAGGGATGTCTTCCCCACCCAAGTCTTTCACTGGAATCACGGACTCATTTCTAGAGAGGTTTTGGCAAATCCTAAAATCAGCACACACAAATTCCCCAGGCCAGTCCGAGCCTCAAAGTAAAATAGACTTAATTTGACAGTTTCTTTCTTCCCTGTGTCGGGGGAGAACCTCAGTGCTCCTAGGCCCACCAAGTCTGCCATGAAGTCTCCTTCCTTCTGAGGGAAGCAGCACCTGTGGCACCTTATAGACTAAGAAGACATATTGGAGCATGAGCTTTCGTGGATGCATGTCATGGAAATCTCCAGGGGAAGCTATATATATGCAAGGAAGAAGCAGACTAGAGATAACGAGGTTAGTTCAATCAGGGAGGATGAGGCCCTCTTCTTGCAGTTGAGGTGTGAAAACCAAGGGAGGAGAAACTGTTTTTGTAGTTGGCTAGCCATTCACAGTCTTTGTTTAATTCTGAGCTGATGGTGTCAAATTTCCAGATGAACTGAAGCTCAGCAGTTTCTCTTTGAAGTCTGATCCTCAAGTTTTTTGCTGCAGGATAGCTACCTTTAAATCTGCTATTGTGTGTCCAGGGAGATTGAAGTGTTCCCCTACAGGTTTTTGTATATTGCCATTCCTAATATCTGATTTGTGTCCATTCATCATTTTCCATAGGGACTGTCCAGTTTGGCCGATGTACATAGCAGAGGGGCATTGCTGGCATATGATGGCGTATATTACATTGGTGGACGTGCAGGTGAATGAACTGGTGATGGTGTGGCTGATCTGATTAGGTCCTGTGATGGCGTCGCTGGTGTAGATATGTGGGCAGAGTTGGCATCGAGGTTTGTTGCATGGATTGGGAAGGAAACTCCTTTTATGTACTCAACCTCCTTCCCAGCAGGAACTGCTGGAACTCAATGTAGTCTGACCTTCTTTAACTTCCTTCTGCTTCTACCACTGGTGTGTCTCAAAGGAGAGCTTACAACTGGTCTGAGGCCAAGAGATATTGGTGGCTGGGAAGACGAGGACAACCAAAGCCAGCTGAACTTGATCATCTGGAATACTTAGGCATATGATTAGGTATCCAAGAGACGAACAGAGATGGGCATAATTTGGAGCAGCCAATACATAGTCACTTCTGACAAGCTGCATTGGATATGGATATGGATATGCCAGATAGTGCTGTTGAAGCAGATCAAATACTGTCCCTAAAGGGGTTAAAAGCTGCAATAGAATTTGGGAATCTGAAGGAGGAGGAGAGCTCTGGAAAGGTGTGGAGATTCAGGTGGGAAGATGAGGCTGATGCTCTTGTATCTGGGGAAGGCTTTGGCTTGGTTAAGGTGTTTTGGTTGGTCCAGGCTGTGTTTTGGCTCACTTGAATGCATGTTCACATTGCAGAAATCCCCTTACTGGCATTCTCACCAGAGAGGTGATACATTGGATTGGCAGGGAGAATGAATTACATCCTCTTCCTAGAAGTGGTTCTCCAAGGTTAGGGTTGAGGCATATTTGCAGGGATAAGCGAGAATATTGCACTGATGCTGAGTTTCATGGGCACTCACTTCACTCTTCCTAAAAAGAGAAAAATAAACTTGTTTGAAACTGTTTATGGAAAGCAAACATGGCATATATGACAGGCATGTTTGTGTTGGGCTCCTTGTTGTCCATTTACTTTATCTTGATTTTCATTTGTTTTCCCACAGACTATAGGCATCTAGTTAAAGCTGTCCACAACTATGGAAAGAAAGAAGTATCCATAAGATCTAATAACTGGGGAACAGAAAGAAGTCAAGCTAGACCAGGCCTTCTTCAAGAAATTCTACCTCATAGTTGTCCTCTCTAGCAAGTATCCTGTCACTCCACTCCTCCCATTTCAAATATTTATGAGTTATTTGGAGAATTGAGAGAATCTTAGCACTGCAAAACTGTGGTCTGGGGAAATTCCATAATTTGAGGACAAAATGACTGCAAAACCATTTGTTGTGGACTGGCCACGGAGTAGCATTGTGAGCTATTGAGGAGCATGATTTCTTTTGCCTCCCTCTGAATTATCAGCTGTTAGCTACTGAAGAAGGCAGAATACTGGGATTGATTGACCATTTGTGTGATGGGACTACAGGTGATGCTGAGGCTTGACTGCAGGCTACTGTCCCACAGTAAAAATGATCTGGCATGTGCTGCAGAAAGACCTTAAAAGAAAACTCAGGAAAAACCTGATAGACTGAAATATGAAGACACTTGAGGGCCCAATGTAGGAGAACAGCACTTCAAGAAGATCCATTTGATTAGAGGACTGTTAGTTTTGTGTTTTCTAGACTTGATACCTTGGCTATTGCTAAGAAAGAAAGATATTTACTGAATCAGCAGTTCACATTTGAAGGAGCTATTGTGGTTGTTTCATATCCAGTAGTTAGATAACTAAACGCATATTCTGGGACAAGGATGCAGAAGTCCACCTTCTGGTGAAGATCAATATAGAGAACATCGCTGATACCAATGGTTTTTTTATCTCAAGGAAAGAATTTCTATTTTCTAATGTCCATTTTGCAACTGTTCTTGAGTAACCAATCACATTATATTTTTGTAGAAATGGATTTAATTCTTTAGGAAATGACTCATACAATGTGGCAAAATATCAGACTACTGTTTACGGGTAGCTGGCTCCTATTTATCTATTGGAGTTGGACTGATCCTGTTGATTCTTTGAACAGTGCCTGTGGTTTTATCGTTCACAAATGTTGTAAAGTTGATTTTGTTTTATATTTTCCATATCAATTTTGAGTTGCTGGATTTATTTCCTTTTCAAATTACTTTTTCTTAAGAAGACTCTGCTGAAACTTAGTATATTAACAAATGAGGTCAATTTATTAGCTCTTGAGATCCATTATGGATTAGCTGTGATACTGGGACAAATATCTTTAATGGGAAACTAGGCATGGAATATTTTTTATATTTCTCTTGACCACCTGTGGGTGTATCTGTTCTGTCTCCTCCTATGGTGGTATCCAGCCTATGTATTCTTAAGGTGGATTTTGAAGCTGAAAAATTCTAGTTTGAGGTCAATATTCTTCCCACTTATATCTTTCATTCTCTACTGGTCTCTCTGCAGTTTTGTCCATCTTTTCTCTACATTTTCAGGTGAAGACCATAAAGAATTATTTTTTCTGTCTTTTATTGTGAGAGAGTTGAAAGTCTACGTCAATAAGAGTACTCTATTAATTATTTCAAAGTATTTTGGAAAGAGCTGGGGTTTTTTTGTCTTTGAAAGTAGATTTTATATTAGTAAATGCTCTTTTTTCCAAAACATCTCACAAAATGACACTTAACATTGCAATAGTACAAAGGCCAACCTCCCAAAAAAGGCCCCAAACAACCCCCTCAACTTTCTTTTCCTTTAGCCTTATGTTGGGCTGCTTTTTTGTCTGGGTATCTGAATCAGATTAATATAATTTGTCTAGTAGATCTATTGGGACTGATCTAGTGCTATTGAGATCCAGGGAAAGACTCCCATTGACTTTAAATGGGGATTAGATCAGGCCTGTAGCCAGTGCAAATACTTCAGCAAAACTGGGATTGAACTGCTGTATCTTGGCCTTTGAGAATAGAGAGTGCTGCTGTTTTTAACTTTCTATGCCACTTGCTTCAGAATCCCACCAAGTTAATCATTATGCACTGGTATTCTATTACAAAGGAAAGAGGAATATATGCTGTACAGTACATTTGTTGTAGGTTTTTCCCCCATTGACGGTACTCCCTTAATTTCTCTCTCCCTTTACTATGTATTATTTATCTTCGTAATTGTATTCTTTCAGTCGCGTAGCCTATTGGGATGCAGTTTGTATGACAAGTACTATACAAAATAATGTCTTATAGCATGAAGTATTGTCTTTAAATATTAGGCATATTGGCCATTGATTTCGTTTTTATTGCACTCCAAACTCACAAGCCACTTTAACAGTAAATTCTCATATCCTTAATAGCAAATAAACAAAAAAGAAATGAATAATGTATTTTATTTACGTTGCTTCCTGCAAGTTCTGTCTAAACCCACTGGGTGATGATTTAATTTTCATTGCCTTGTATTGCTAGCAGTCACACATCTATAATCCACTACAAAGTAAGTAAGCCATTTGTATTGCTGATTTCCTCCTCACCCGCCCCCACCCCCAGCATTCTGCACTGATGGCAGATTCAAAATCACAGAGCTGCACACACATTTGCAAAGAATCCATCTTATCATCCATGTTTTTTTTCCACCAATGGGTAATATTGTATCCATAAACTAAAATGAAATGGCTAAATTTTCAACTGTGGCTGACTAACGTTAAGGCCTAAAAGCCATATTTAGAGCTCTAATTAAATAGCCTCTGAAAATCAGGCCACTGATTTAAGTGACCAACTTTGTCCCCCATCTTTTGAAAATTTGGGCCTAAATGGCTTCTTCTGTGCAGACATGTAAGTATTGAAGGGAAGGGAGATGGCTCACCTATTGCACTTCTCTCCTCTTCTAATATATGGCAGGAAATCTTAGCTATTGAAAGCTGAATCTCATCCAAATGCTCAGATGCTTATCCATACATCTGAATATTATGAGGCTCTGTTCCTTTCGCCTCAATATTGTCTTCCCCAGCCAGCCTTCTTTTCCACGAACAGACCCCCATTCTCCACCCTCCACCACCCTGTTTTTGCTAATAAAAAGACATGGGTTTGATTTGTCCCACTGATTTTTTTCAAAATTTGTGGTACTGTTCTTAGTCCATGGAGCCCTAAATATTTCCATGGAAAAGGCTTTATTATTTTGTTTTGCTTTTAAGGAATACAAAATAGAGAACACTGTAATGTCGGGGTAGCTGAATGCCTTTTGTGGTTTGCTTGTCAATAGGAATGCAGAGTTGTGTGGGTAATAAAAGGGTTGAAGTGAGCAACCTCACCCCCCTAGAAGTAGCAGAGGCACTAGCGAGAGTCTCCTCTTGCCCCCTGTACAGTTCCATTAGTTGCATTAGTTCCACTTGGAGCATGTTTCTAAGTTTTTCTTCACAACCATGAGGGCTAGAAACATGTATATTAAATGACAGCTGAGATTCTGATGTAATCAGATGACTTCAGGAGCTGGGGCCCTAGACATGGAGGCATGGTGTCTATGCCTTAATTTGACTCTGAATTAAACATTATTGGAAGGTACTGTTGCATGAAGGGGAACTTCTGGGAAGAGATAGTGTCCACCTGACAAACAGGGGAAGAGCAGTTTCTAACCGCAAGTTGCCAGTCCAGCGAGTGGGACTTTAAAATCAGTTCAGAGGGGGCAGGTGACCAAAGCCCACGGGTACTTATTAAGAAAAGTGACCTTGACAGAGGGCTGGAAGTTGAGGGGGACAGGGGAAATGGAAAAATATCAGTTGCATCATAGGAGCAATAAGAAGGAATACAGATAGGGATTCTGTTCAACATCTTAGATGTCTATGCACAAATGCAAGGAGTATGGGGAATCAACAGGAAGAACTGGAAGTGTTAGTACATAAGCTAATTTATGACCTAATAGACATCAGAGAGACTTCTGTCTCATGACTGGAAAATTGGTATAGAGGAGTATAACTTGTCCAGGAAGGACAGGGAGGTTAAAAAGAGAGAAGGTGTTGTGTTATACCTCAAGGATATATTCACTTGTATTAAGGTCCAGAAGGAGGTGAGTGATGGATCAGTTGAAAGTCTCTGGGTGAAGATAAAAGGGGAAAAACAAGGGTGATGTCGTGGTAGGAATCTACTAAAGACCACAAAATCAGGAAGAGGAAGGTGTATGAAGCATTTCTAGTAAAAATAACAGAAATACCAAAACACAAGGCCTAGTAATAATGAGCGGATTTAACTACCGCACAGCTGTTGGAAAAGTAATATGGCAAAATACAAAATCTTCAATGAGTATTGGGAATTGGAGAATATATTGGGCTATATTGAGGACAGCTTCTTGTTTCAGAAGGTGGAGAAAGTAAACAGAGGAACAGCCATTTTAGACATGATTTTGACTAACAGGAAGCAGGGGCGGCTCCAGGTCCCAGCATGCCAAGTGAGTGCTTGGGGCAGCAAGCCGCAGGGGGCGCTCTGCCAGCGCTGCAAGGGCAGCAGGCAGGCTGCCCTCCGCGGCTTGCCTGCGGAGGGTCTGCTGGTCCCGCGGCTTCAAAGGACCTCCCGCAGGTGTGCTTGCGGGAGGTCCGCCGAAGCTGCAGGACCAGCGGACTGTCCACAGGCAAGCTGCGGAGGGCAGCCTGCCTGCCATGCTTGGGGTGGCAAAATTCCTAGAGCTGCCCCTGACAGGAAGGATTGGTTGAAAATCTGAAGGTGGAAGGCAACTTGAAAGTGATCATGAAATGATAGATCTCATTATTCTGAGGAAAGGAAGGAGTGAGACCAGCAGTATATGGGAAATGGACTTCAAAAAAGCAGACTTTAACAGACTCAGAGATCTGGTTGGCAATGTCCCATGTTAAGAAAGGGAAAACAGAGTTCAGGAGAGCTGGCAGTTTCTCAAAGTGGCAATATTAAAGGCACAACAGCAAACTCTCCTGATGTGAAACAAAGATAGGAAGAATAGCAAGAAATCAATATGGCTGCATCAGGAGTCTTTAGTGACCTGAAATTCAAAAAGAAATCCTACAAAAAGTGAAAACATGACAATTGCTTAAAGCCGAGTACAAAAAAGCAGCGCAACCATGTAGGGACAAAATCAGAAATGCTAAGGCAAAAATGAGTTCCAACTAGTAAGAGACCTAGAAGGCAATAAGAAGAGGTTCTGAAATACATTAGTATCAAGAGAAGGATGAAGGAAAGTCTAGGTCCACTGCTTAGCAGGAAAGGAGGCTAATAACAATGACATCAAGAAGGCTGACATGTTTAATGCCTATTTGGCTTCAGGCTTCACTAAAAATTGTGACCAGATACTTAACACAAGTAATGTTAACAACAAGGGGGAAGAAACTGCAGTCAGAATAGGGAAAGAATGGGTTAAAGAATATTTAGATAAGTTAGATGTATTCAAGTCAGCAAGCACCAGCTGAAGTAATCGCAGATCTGTTAGCAATTTTCTTTGAGCACTCATGAAGAATGGATGAGATCCCACAGGACTGGAGAAGGGCAAACATAGTATCTATCCTTAAAAAGGGGAACAAAATGATCCCAGGGAATTATAGACCAATCATCCTAACTTCAATTCCAGGAAGGATACTGGAACAAATTATCAAACCATCAGTTTGTAAGCACTGGAGGATAATAGGCTGATAAGTAATAACCAACAGGGATTTGCCAAGAACAAATCATTACAAACCAATTTAGTTTCCTTCACTGACAGGTTGACTTGCCTAGTGAGAGGGGGAAAGCTGTGATATATCTTGATTTTAGTAAGGCTTTTGACACAGTCACACATGATAGTCTCATAAACTAGGGAAATGTGGTCCAGATGAAATTACTATAAAATGGATGCACAACTGATTAAAAATGCCCTCAATGGTTCATTATATAGCCTTTATAATTGGTATTACGAATGGTATCTTAAACCACAGTGACCTGTGCCAAGGGTTCATGCTTCCTAAAGGCTATAGTATCAGAATTAGCAAGGTGAGAACGACTATTAGAAATATGATTAGATTTGGAAGACACACACAATGAACGATAGCAATGACCACAACATTCAAAAGCTGTCAATCATCCTTTTATTAACAATTTAATTAAGAAGATGAACAAAGCCACAATTACTGAGACATGCACAGAGATAAAGGTAAACCATAAAACATCTAACATCAATTACTGCATACTCTCATCCCCAAGGGTACCATAGAGATGGGTGTATCTCTCAAAGGTGTTTTTTTTTTGTGTGGAGGGTTTCTTGATAGGGTCTTGCTTCCTTATTCATGCTGTGGGAGCCCCTTTTATTCTATTTTGTTACACCCACCCCCACAACTCTTATGCATATGCAGGATGGGTTCCAACCTCTTTTTCTTTATCTGGATTTCCACACTGCATAAATGTTGGGGTGCCCCGCTTTTCATAGGCTATCCTGTTAGTTCCCCTTATTTTCATTAGCATTTCCAACAAGTCTCCATGATAACCTGTGGTCATTTCCCATGATGTTACAATTTGTCATCTTGCGGTAGTGACAGGCACATTGTGGCATATTCTCCCAAACAGCACCAATTAACACATCTTTTACAATAGTCTTGCAATTTTACTGGTACTGGGTTACCCCTGGGTCAACTAGTCATGTCAACTTCTTTCAAGCATAAGCCCTGATATGGCTAAGCTGAATTTGACAGGCCTGAGGCCTATAGAACTTGCTTTACTGCCTTATCTTAATTATGAACCTAATACATTCTTACCAATAATATATGCTTATCAATCCTATACCCCTATAATACTATCCTACATATTCCTACGCTTCTACCTACAACTTAAATCTATTCATCACACACTGATTACATATGATTACATACTGATTACATACACAACAACAGAGAACAATTAAATGATTATATAAAATGATTCACTATAGCTGTCAAACAGGGATGATGTATCTAGTGGAGTGCTACAGGGGTCCGTCCTGGGCCTGGTAATATTCAATATTTTAATTAATGGCTTGATTAAAAGGGTAGAGAGTATGCTTATAAAATTTTGCAGTTGACACCAAGCTGGAAGGTGTTGAAGCACTTTGGAGGACAGGTATAGAATTCAAAATGACCATGATCAATTGTAGAATTGATCAGAAATTAACAAGATGAAATTCAGTAAAGAAAAGAGAAATGTAAGACGAAAGGAAGGACAACGGATTGGTCTGATATACCTTGGAGTGCAAAGGAACACACTAGATCCTTCACCTAGGAGGAAAACTGACAGCATGCTTGTTTCAGCTGTCTATAAAGCAGCCTGGTTGTAAAACACTGCAAGGATTTTGGGTGAGCAATATGATAGCAAGATAGGATAGTATCTTGTTAATTAAGCCTGGACTCTAGAATACATATTATGATTTTGTCTATATGTAACCATTTGTTTCCAATACTTCTACTTGCTATCACTTGAATCTCTTTGTTAAATAAACATATTCTTGATTTCAATATACCTTATCTAAATGCTGTGTGTTAAGTGGAGCAGTGATCTGAGGTGGAGCTGGTAAGCCAGGGTGTACTCTTTCTGTGAAAGCAGCAAATTTATGAATGCTACATGTGTCTAGTAGAACAGAGACAGGATACTTTAGGGAGATGCTCAGAGGGTCAAGGGTAGGGGTATGCCAATCACTCACCAGAAGAGTGACAGCAGGGACTAGAGGGTAGTGCTTGTGTTGCCCATAGCTGGTGGAGTTGGAGAGCTGACTCTCAGCAGGCACAGACAAGGCTTCCTCATGCTAAGGGCAGTCACAATCTTGGGTACCCTGGGAAGCATCACAGTGCTTCATTCCATACTGTCACCTGTGCAAGGAATAGCCTCCCAGTTCATGTACCGCAGACCTCCAAATTCTTATCATTCCTAAGGACACATTTCTTCCACAAAGACTACAAACACTGAATTACACTGACCACATGCGTTCTCCAATCTAATGTTATATAAGAGAAGAAGAGAGTGAAAGACTAACTCTGAAATCTTCTGGATCTTCCAGTGCACTTTGTCCTCTAAACTCCTGGGTGCAGGGGCTACCTTTAGATTTGTGTCTTGTACAGTGCTGTGCACATCACCAGTGTTGAAATTATTGCTAATTCTCTAAGGTTTGACAAACATGTTTTCCTTTCGTATTTTTATTAGGAATTAGGACTATAGTTACAGCTTTGCAGATCCAGTAGTAATATCAATCAACAGTGACACTATGCATGACAAAAACTATTCTCCACCAAATAGTTCTGCGCAGTACAATGCCTTCTCTCATAAGGCAGTGCCTATAGACATGCAGAATACAAAGTACGACTGTTAAGGAGCTGTTTAACAGAACAACACTATGTATTTTACCAACTTTAGGGGAAAGGGGGAGGGAGATGGGATATGGAAATTCAAACTGAAAACAAAATTTGGCTCTTAGATACAGAATCCAAGTGTTACTGAAGCTGAGCTTAGGGTGCAAAGATTCATTACATGAGAGAAGCCCCCACACAAACGTATTACAGGAAATGATATTATAAAAAAGAATAAGCAGCCTTCAAGCTGAACATGTGACAATCACCAAGAGATCCAGGGCAGGACGTCCCTTAGGATTCTGGGATTCTTCTGAAGAGGGGAAACAATGTCCTATAGAGGACTATCAAGATGATGGACATACACTAAACTCCCTGATAAAGTGGCTCTGGCAGTGTTGAGAGAATGAGGCAGTAATGCTTAGAAGTGACTTTTTCAGCCGGGGTGGTGTGAGCAGTGATATAGTTTCAAAATTCAAAAAGAGGCTGCCACAGAAATTTCCCTTCAAGCTTGTATACCAGAGGTGCATGAGTCTGAGTAGAAATGTGATGGATTTGGAAATCTATTTATTTATTTTCTAATTTGATCAAAAAATGCTTTCTCATAACCTAAACCAAGGCACTAGGCAGGATCGTTTGCTGAACAAAATGGTTAAGCGGCAGTGTGCTGGAAATGTGTATACTCTGTTCCTGAACATTTTACTGACTAATTTGACTGTAAGGCATAATTTTCAACGGATGTAGTGCTCATTGAGGGAGGGCCAGGGTGTCATCTCTCCTCCCACATGCTCAGTGGAACTGGTTGGGTGTTGGAGGAGTGCAGGCTATCTCCATTGAAATGATCACTGACTGAGCGCTTGCCTGTGAGCAGAGTTGCACTGGTTTAACTTCAAGTGTGATTTTTAAATTGATTTGGTTAAACGGGTGCAAAAGACTGTGTGGACTTATTTGGTTATTTTAATTCAGTTAGGGAGTGTTTAAGCTAAACTGCAATAAGCCATCCTGAAACAAAACAGGAGCATCCACACTGCCATTTGCACAGGTTTAACTACTCCAGGGCAAGACTGTGGGAAGGCAAGGCCAGAGTCAGCTAAAATTCCTCTTGCAAGTCGTGCTCCTCTGAGCCCTTTAACCTGCCTCCATTGAGGCTCTGCCTGTAAAAGCTAGACTCTGCCCTATAGACTGTGAGGGGCCTTGTCTCCCATGTGTCTAAAATCCCATGGAGACCTATGAAGATGTATAAGTAATAGTAATTTCAAGGTGTCACCCTTTATTTATTGGCTTTTTTTTCTGGTGCTCATCACCTTAGTAATGGAACATCCCACAAACATCAATTAATTCATCTTCACAACACCCCAGTGAGGCCAGAAAGTGCTATAATCCCCATTTTACAGGTGAGGAAACTGAGATACAGAGAGATTAAGTGACTTGCCTAAGGTCTGTGGCAGAGCCAGAAATAAAACCCACATCTCCTGAGTCCCAGTCTAATAATTTTACCATGCTGCCTTTCTCTGCTAGGGCCCAATCCAATTCCTACTGAAGTGAATGGGAGTCTTTCAACTAACTGCAACAGGACATGGATCAGGCCCGTATACCTTATCTTTTCTTTCTTTTTCTTTAAATGGTTAGAAATACATAGGACACACATTGGCAAACACATTGACAAGAGAGTAGATAGGCCAAGTTAATCCCTGATGTAATTCTATTGTCTATAACACAGGGCTGGCTATAGGCCGATTCTCCCAATTCCCCAGATTTGGGCCCTGTGCTTAAGAGGGCCCCACGCCGGAGCCTAAGAGGGCCCAGCGCCAGCACCTTTTAAATTTTTACTCACCCGGCGGTGCTCCGGGTCTTCGGCTGCATTTTGGTGGTAGGCCCTTCTCTCGCTCCAGGTCTTCGGTGGCGGGTCCTTGAGTGCCGCCGAAGACCCGGAGCGAGTGAAGGACTCACTGCCGAAGTGCCACCGAAGACCCAAAGCGCTGCTGAGTGAGTACGAATTGGGCCCCACACTTGGTAAAGCCAGCCCAATCTGTAAGACCATTATACCAGGGAGGAATTTAGAGGGTTTATTTTTAATGTAGCTTTAAAAATCCTTAGCTTGGAGGTAAAAATAAAACCAATCCCATTCTCTGGAAAAAATCTGAACAGGCTGTGAGAGAAATATATGTTCAGAAATTGATTTCACATCTTTTTCTTAACTTTTTAAATTATTTAGATGATTATGCCACCCTCAGCTTTCTGGCCCTTTGCACTCAGTGGAAAAGTTTGTAACTAGGCTTCACTCTCTGTTCTCTATCTCACCTGCTGTATGTGGGAATTGGAGACTCTAGTATATAAAATGCAGTGTGATAACAAAAGAAACTACAATCAGTGGTGTGAGAGAGATGAGATTCATGCTATACGCGCATCCCAACCACAAAGGAAAGAGTTAGTTTCAAGGAGGAGGAGGATGGGAGAGATGAGAGGAAGCAAATGTTACAATCGGCTGTGTCAGCAATTTGTGTTCCCAGGGTAATCTACAGGGTCATCACCTATGATGACCTGCTAACAAGAAAATACTTTTTTTTCTAACCATTTAAATCTGGTGACAAACTTTAAAATAATTGACTGTCACTGACAGATTCACACCGCTGCATCCCAAGTTTAGAAAGAGAGGTGGGATCTTTAACATTCTTGCTCAGTGGAATTTGTTTTATAAGCTAAGTGATGCTAGAACATTGAACTGAATCACACTGATAAAATAAAACTGTAAAAGATCTGAGACTTAGGCCTTAGTCTTTCTTCCATTGAAGTCAATGACAAAATTCCCACTGACTTTAATGAGAGCAGGTACAACCTTTATGTCAGAGACAAATTTTCTAACTTAAAATTAAGGTTATAACACTGAGTAACAAATGTTAGAAAAGTAATATATCAAAACAATAATGTTTCAAAAATAGAACTATTACAAAGTGTGGAAGTGATAAACCAAGGTAGCTGAACATTAAAATTCTTTAACAGAGTTCTAGACATATGGAGATGTTAAGTTTAACCAAGATTTTGTTTTGGAATTTTCTTGTTACTTTAAAGAAAACATAACTTAGACTTTTGAACGATTTACCCTGTTTGCATGGACTCCTGCAAATGTTGTACTGCAGTCTGTAACACTATGGACTACAGCTTGTAAAACTGTGCATTTAAAGTTTCTGAATTGTCCTCTAGCTCCAAACTCTCACTATTCCTACAGAAATGCCAATTTGAAACAAAGCATTTTGTTTTGAATTGATATTTCAACTTAATGTCATTAAAATGACATCTTAAATTGAAATGGCAATTCAAAACTGTGTTTCCATTCAAATCTCCATTTCAAAATGAAACATTTTGGTTAGTTGCAAAATGTTACTTTGGAAAATTGAAAAAAAATAATCAAAATTGAGTTTTCTTACAGAAAACTTCAATTTTGACACAACTACATTTTCTGATGAAAAAAATTTTCATCAGAGAATTTTGAGGAGCTTTGCTGGTGACCCACATATATGTTTTAGGAAGCCAGACATGGAGCTGAAGCAGATCAGTTTAGGGGGACTGAATTAACATGGAGAATTAATTATAGTCCACTCCAATACAAGATTGTTCCCTATTGAACATTTGCTACTTTTTAAGTGTTTTGGAGTAGGGTACAGATTCTCACTATATATTTGTACAATGCTCAGCACAAAATAGCTCTGATCACTATCATAATATAAATAATAACCAATACTGTTTTGTTCAGTCTACTATGGTTTTAAATATACCAAGCGATGAGGCTTCCACCCTTTCGCAATGGAGGTTATTATAAAAGTCACACTAAGTGTTAGTGCTTTTAACATTTTTCAGATGTGTTTTATACCAAGATTAAGGGTTTCTGTTTCTCCACGGGATATTTCACACAGCTGCATTACTCAGTCTCAAGTAGTGATGTCTTATATGAATCAAACCTCACTTCTAGGTGATCACATATCAGTGCTGAGTCTGACCTTCCACAAATTCCCATGAGTTGAAATAATTCATTCTTCATGCTAACATCGTAGCCCCGAGCAGGAACTAGAGCACTGACTAGTTGTATAAGCTATGGGCTTGGTTCTGACATCTGACTCAGTGTATCTGCCTCATCCTGCTCTTATTTCATTGGTCATGGTTTTGAAACCATTCGTGGAGTAAGGGCAGCAGAATCTGTTCCAAATTAAATAAATAATTTAAAGGCTAGATTGTGCCAATTGCACATAGTCCAGCAGAGCAGAGCTGAAGCACCCCAGAGGGGGCAAACTACAGATGTTGTTTCTCTAAGGTTACATCTATGCTATGCACCACTGGCAGTGACGTGGAGCATACGTATAGCTACACACCACAGTGAAAAGCAGGCTGTGTCCACATTGCAGCATGTAGCGATATGAGTCAGTGAAAGGCTCTGGTGGAGGGGATGCAGCCTTTCCCTGCCGGAATCTTTCCCTGTGACAGTGGTAGGGCTCCACAGCAGATTGCTGCTGGAGTCTTTCCCTGTGGCAGGGGCAGGGCTCCAGCAGTGGGGGAGTCTTTTCCTGTGGTGAGGAAGGCTCTAGCAGGGGGGAGGCAGCAGGGAAATCCTCCAGCATCTGAGAGCTGGCAGATCCTTTCCCCCCTGCCTGAGTCTTTCCCTGCCACAGGGGAAGGCTCCAGCAACAGGGAGCTGGCAGAGTGCCTTTCCCCACTGGGGAAATTTGCCCTGCAGTGGAGAAAGGCTCTGGCCGTGGGGAGGCAGCAGGACACTACGCTGATAAAAATAGCAATGTAGATGGGGAGGCACTGCTTGGGTGAGTGCAGAGCATGTACGGTGTGTATTTACATGCACACCCACACCTTTCAGCTGTGTCTTTACTTGCCCAAGCCGTGCCTCACCCTACACTGCTATCTGTACCTGTGTTTCAGGTGCTATGCGTGTATATACTCTTATATGGCTACATTTGGAATTTCAAAGCGCTTTGAAGTGTGAGTGTAGTCAGAGCGGCAGCGCTGGGAGAGAGCTCTCCCAGCGCTGCATGTAAACCATATCCCTTATGGGTGTAGCGTGCAGCGCTGGGAGCCGCGCTCCCAGTGCTGCTGCCCTGATTACACTGACGCTTTACAGCGCTGTATCTTGCAGCGCTCAGGGGGGTGTTTTTTCACACCCCAGTTGCAGCGCTGTAAAGTGTGAGTGTAGCCAAGGTCAGAGCGCCTGCATGGACAGCCTCTATGTGCCTCCTACTACAGCCCTTTGTGGGCTTCAGCTCACTCCCTGCACCTGGACAGCCAGCTTCGCTGACTCTTCTTCTCTGGTTCTTGCTCACGTGCTCAGGGTCTCACTGAGGGGTAGTCAATAGACAGACTGTGGAGCAAATCTGGACTGCCCGACACTTCTGAATGGACCTTGAAATCTTTTTATTTACTTTATTTTAATTTTTATTTTTTTCTCTGGAGTCTGCATCTTGACTATACCTTAACCAAAAATAATTGACTACCTCTGCGAGTGCCATATGTGGGGCTAGGAAGGAATTTCCCCAGGTCAGATTGGCAGTGACAGGTTTTTTGTTTTTTTTCTTCCTCTGCAACATGGGGGGCAGGTCAGTTGCTTGGATCATCTGTGTATATCTTACTTAATTCTCTGCCATTCCAGAGTCTTTTGGCATTGGTGCACCTCAGTCACTCCTATTCTCTGCCAGTGGCAAGTAATAGTCTAGTCTCCTTTGGTTGTAATACTTCAGTCTAATTTCAATCTGGGGTTTCGTGTGCAGGTGCTTGGTGGTGTCGGTGGCTTGTGATAGACAGGAGGTCAGACTAGATGATGTGGTGATCTCTTCTGGTCTTAAACTCTATGACTAAAGAGTGATCCAAAAGCAAATAGCAGCCATCACAAGTGATTCTTCATGTTGGTATGACTGAGAGATCTAGAGCATTCAAGGTATGGTTTATGAATCCATTGCAACACTTTGACACCCTCATTCTTCTGTGTTAATTATCTTTATTGTTTCCATGTCAGGTTATTGGAAAAGTACCTCCTTCTGAAACAGCAAAACAGTAGATCTTGCATGCTGACTTACTGATTAAGGGCTCTATTGTACCATTTAGTAATAAGAAGTGGTGCAGAAGTTCATCACCATAAGCTCCACAACAGGCAAAGGGAATGTATCTACTGTTCACCTTTACTCCTTACTTCATGGACTGGCTATAGAGGAGGGTAGGAAGCTTAATGATCTCTGTTTTTAATGTGGATGGTGAGTCATAAGGATTTTTATTCTACTCCTCTCTTGTCCCCATTATTGCATTAAAAAGGCTTCTCATATGTCTACAACTAGAGAGATCAATTTCTATACTAGTGAGATGGAACTGTATGCACCTGAGGACAAAGATATTATTAGCAGTTTATAGCACTTGACTTCAATAAGCAATTTAGAATCTGAAAGTTTCTCACCTTCTTGAGGATCACAGTATAACTGTGGCTAATTCTGGCTAATGAAATGTTTTATCAGCAGAAGCTGTGTGCAGAAAAGCACAATTCTAGAGTAATTTTTTCTAGTAAGAGACATTAAAGATTTGGTTTATCCTTTTGTATAAATTTCAGTGCATTTAAAATAGGGGTGAGCCAGCTCTCAGATAGCCAGTGTATATATCTTGAGTCTGATTTTACACTGGTTACTCAGACAAACTTCTCGATGAAATCAATGGGCATTTTGCATGAGTAATGACTAAGGATGTCAAGACTGGGCCCATTCTAAGTAGCTCCAGTGTGAGTCCTACCTCCAAATGTCATTTCTTGCATATGTGACAATGCAGAGCCAGCCAACGAGTGCTTTCCAGTGTTCCCATATAAGGCAGTGTGTCCTGCGACAATGAAAAAGAAAACCATGGTAACAACCACAAACTGCTCCTGCTCTGATGGGTTGTTGCTCCAATGGTCAAATATATGCCACGATTTTCAAAATAATCTGCCTTGTTTAAAACTGTATTTAATTATATATTTTCCATGATTAAGGTAAGATTTTCAACAACAAAAAATTACTAGTTGTCTTAGTACTGGACTAGATTGTCACCATTCTGATCTGCCTGTCCAAGGGTCTAAACAGCAACAGGATTCCCCCTTACTCTCCTGCTTGGCCCTGCTCAAATTGTGGCTAAAGTCTCAAAAGGTGGTAGAGAGGTCAGGTGCTATTTGCTTGATAGCCTTGTGAGGAAGTGGATGGGAAGGGTCTGGAGAGTGAAAAGAGCTCTGGTTCCATGTCTCCTACTCACCAGCAAGCGTAGCTGGTTGGATGCATAGGGGAGGGAGTACGTTCAGTATTGCCAAGCCCAAGTTTTCAAAAATCATGAGATTTCAAAAACAGTAAATTTGGGGTTCATTTCATTTGCCTTTTGGTGTTAGAGCCTTTAGGGTTTGTGATTTCAAGCTTTTCTTGGCAGCCATAAGGATCAGGAACTTACTATTTTTCTAAATAAAAGCTGAGATCCTCACATAATCACTTGAATCCAGGAGATGGAACTTTAAGAACAATCCCTAATAATGTGAGATGCGTAATAAAATTGTTAGAGTTGGCAACACTGAAAAAGATGCTTTGTGAAAATGAATTACTTCCTTCTTCCCCAGAGCTGGGTGGGAGCAGGGTTGGAATTACGACATTCTGAATAGTGGAATCATTCTCTTGTCTACTCCTGGGGCAAAGCCTTATTCAGGGCAGATTGTAAAGTTACAGTCTGCCCCTTAAAGATTTGTAGTAGCAAATGTCTTTGTTAGAGTAGAAAGGAAAATAGAAAACGGCCCAGAAAATGATCTCTTCCTGCACAGTATACTTGATGGTTGCAGTCTGGCATTCAGCCTTTCACAGTACTGAAACTCTTCATTCATTAATTGCCTTTCCTTTACCTCTGATCATAGCTTTCTCGCTCTCTCTTTCTCTCACCCTGCCTGATCTCATGTTGATTGAACATGCATGCACTTTTCATACATAAAGTAAGGTGGAAAATTTTATCTGAAACAGAATCTTTGAGAAAGGGAAGAAATATTCATGAAAAAGTACTCCATGAGCTATATTCCCATCTTTGCGGAAATGTGTATTAATTCTATTCCTTAAATCACTTACCTGAACATTGGAGATTTAGGGCTTGTCTTCATTAGGGGGTAAGTCGACTTAAGTTACTCTAGTCCACCTATATGAATAACGTAGCTAGAGTTGAGGTAGCTTAGGTCGACTTACCCCGATGTCTTCACTGTGATGCATCAACAGGAGACACTCTCCGGTCAACTTCCCTTATTCTTCTCCAAGAGCTGGAGTCTACCAGAGAGTGCTCTGCCGTCAATTTAGTGGATCTTCACTAGACCTGCTAAATCAACCCCTGCTGCATTGATTGCAGCAGCGTTGATCTCCCCGTAGTGAAGACAAGCCCTCAGTCACCTTAAATCCTTTCTTTACATTTCAGGGGATTCAGAGTCCTGTAGCTTTCCAACAAAACTTTAGCTCCCAGAAACTGGAGCCTACCATCACCATCCTCCCATTGTCTTCCCTGGCTTCCTCTCTTTCTCTGAATTTCTCTAGTTCAAAAATTGTTTTCAAAACTCTCCATAGTCTTGTTCCGTGCTCTCTGACCTTATATACACTTCACTCCTGCAGTCTTGGCTTCATCTCTTTCCCCCAGATCTTTTCTCTTTCACTTGTGTTGTCCCATTCATCTGGAACTTCCTTCCCCCAGCTCTTGAGACCTTTCCTCTTTTCTAATCTCCCTTAAAAATCTTCCTGTTTGGGTTAGTCCACAGTTCACGCTAAACCCATCTCAGTACTACATCCTTCCATTCTCTTCTTCCCTTCTCCCCCTGTGAACAGCCTAAAAGGCTACTTCCTACTTGCTCCCTTTTCCCTATATCTTTATTTTTCTGATTGCAATTTGCTTGATTGTGCATTGCATCTGCAAATGGCTGATTAAGCATACTTGCATGCTGAGTTGTGGTAAGTGCACATATATATCTTCTTCTGAAAATCTGCTCTTACTATATAATACATTAAATGTCACATCATTCAGGCCCTAGAAATTATGTATTCCACATTTTTGTGAATGGTAAATGTGCCCATTTTTACAAGATCCCAGTAGTGCAGATATATGGTTTTTCAAGAGCTGGATTGTAGCTCTACATCCAGCCTAAGTAAAGTGCAGCAGGAGCTGTGATGTCCCAAGAGTAGGGCAGGAATCACACTGTGACTCTTAGTGTCACAGTCTAATTCAGGCCCTGCTTCCCTCGTGCTCCAGAGGCAGTAATCTGTGCCAGTTCTTTTGCTGGTGCAGGTGACTTTCTCCTTCGCGCTATCTCCAGGATGTGGTATATTGGAAAGCTCTGAACCAAGGCTTCACCTGCTCCCCGTCTTTGTCCATTTCCATTCCACGGTTGTGTTGCTACTCCTCCTCCAGCTGTTCTCCTCTCCTCTGAACACAGGGTTAGTGATGCAAATAGCCCATGCAGGACTGCGATGGGGGCTCTTTCCCCCATAATCCTTTGCATGGGTGAGTACTTGCATAGGCAGGAAGTTATTTGGGTCTGTGGTGCCTGTATTCCACCAATTTTCAGGAACATGGACCCAGCTCCACCAATGTTTGGGCTTATATTTTCAGAGCAGTCCTATTCACAGGATGGACTGGGGCAACCGCCCTGGGCCCTGTGCTTTGCAGGGCCCCACGCTTCAGGGAGATAGGGGGTGCAGAGCAGCATGAGGGGTTAGTGAGAGCCCTGGTGCCAGCGGCTGCGAGTACCCCTGCCCTGCCTCTTCCCACCCCTTCCCCACTCTACCCCTTGCCCCAACCTCCTGCCCCAGCTCCGCCCCACCCCACCTCTTCCCACCCCTGCTCCACCCCTAACCACCCCCATTCTACTCTTTCCCCCAAACCTCCACTCCTTCTCTTTCTGGCTTTTGTCCTCTCCCCCAAGTGATTCTGGGAGCTGGCTGCTCACTGCTGCCGGCTCCAGGCCCCTGGCTCACCCTCCAGGCCACATCCCCCTGGAGCGCGGGGCCCCCCAAAGCATGAGGCCTGGGGCAGTTTCCCTGATCTGTCCTATGGATGGGAGAGCTCTCCTTGGACCCACTCTGGGCGCCACCAAAAATTATGCACACCTGGCACCCATGGCCACGTGGGCTCACACTTGTTCCCCAAGACTTTGCTTGAAACATGACTTGTTTTTTACCAGTTCTCGAATTATGCTACTGTGTGTCATATTTAGGTTAAGAAAACACACAGGCAGCGTCCAACCCCCATCCCCAAGAAAACTAAACCACTGATGTTCCAATGCCACTCTTCCACGCTGATTGGCTCATCCTGTACACAGCATTCAGCAGTGTTGTCAGGATATGGGGAACTGGGGCCACAGCTACCATAGTGGTTTGAGTTTTTGCAGAAAAACTGCTGACAATGACTCCAGATCTGTTGGAGGGAGGGAAAGTGAGCCAAGCAGCATGATCCTGTCCCCTTCCCATGCCTACAGAAGCATCTCTGCATGACCTCCATGTTTGTAGCTCCAGCAGCTTGAACATATTTGGGTGGGGAGAGGAGGGCAAGTGGTCAAGGTAGAATAGCTCTAAATTGCACCACTCCTGCAACAAATACACAGAGAATAAAGGCAGGAAATAACAGCAGCCATGTCAGCATGACTCCTTAGTTTCCCACTGCTCCCTGTTTTAGAGAATAGGGGTCAGGATCAAGTGCTGAGACACTAACCATGTCACTCCAGATGCTATTCTGACACTGCATCCCATATTCTTTATAGTTGTATGATTATGATATGATTATGATACAGTTTGTACAAGATGAGTCATGTAAGGTGTCATTGGAAAAGTTATGATTTGCAGAATATGATTATTCTATTTGTATGCATGTATCATTTTTGTATGTGAAGTTATCAATATGGGCTATGGATCTGTATTTCAAATGTGTGTACTCTGAGTAACACCCACAGCTAGCTTTCAGGTAGAATAGTGATGAAGCTAGTCAATGTTAATGGTTCATCAATGAAGACAACGGGCTGTGGAAAAGCTTAGGCTTCCTGTAAACGTTTCAGCCAGCCTGTAAGTAATGGCTGCTATGACTCAACAAGGGCATGTGACCAGACCACATGATACTGAACTCCATTTTGGTACCTATATTTTTCCACAAACGGGGCTGGGAACTCTTTTTGGAACAAAGGGTTCCCACCATATGTTAAAGCTATATAAGGTGGAGTGTGATATCATCTAGTGGCCTCACTCCCCACAAAAGGACACTCCTGGAAACATCTGAGAAACAAGGAGTGAACTGGGAGGAAGTGCTGATCCCAGTCTAAAAGGATTTCTAGCCTGTATATGGCGAGGTATTTCCAGCAAAGATAAGGAGGTGTTAGTACCGTTATATAATGCACTGGTGAGACCTCACCTGGAATACTGTGTGCAGTTCTGGTCTCCCATGTTTAAGAAGGATGAATTCAAACTGGAACAGGTTCAGAGATGGGCTACTAGGGTGATCCAAGGAATGGAAAACCTGTCATATGAAAGGAGACTCAAGGAGCTTGGCTTGTTTAGTCTAGCCAAAAGGAGGCTGAGGGGGGATATGCTTGCTCTTTATAAATATATCAGAGGGATTAATATTAGGGTGGGAGAGGAATTATTTAAGCTTAGTACCAATGTAGACACAAGAACAAATGGGTATAAATTGGACACTAGGAAGTTTAGACTTGAAATTAGACGAAGGTTTCTAACCATTAGAGGAGTGAAGTTCTGGAACAGCCTTCCAAAGGGAGTAGTGGGGGCAAAAGACATATCTGGCTTTAAGACTAAGCTTGATAAGTTTATGGAAGGGATGGTATGATGGGATAGCTTAATTTTGGCAATTGATCTTTGATTATCAGTAGATAAGTATGCCCAGTGGTCAGTGATGGGATGTTGAATGGGATGGGATCTGAGTTACTGCAGAGAATTCTTTCCTGGGTGTCTGGCTGGTGAGTCTTGCCCACAAGCTCATGGTTTAGCTGATCGCCATATTTGGGGTCGGGAAGGAATTTTCCTCCGGGGCAGATTGGCAGAGGCCCTGGAGATTTTTCACCTTCCTCTGCAGCATGGGGCACAGGTCACTTGCTGGTGGATTCTCTGCAGCTTGAGGTCAGGTCACTTGCTGGTGGATTCTCTGCAGCTTGAGGTCTTCAAACCACAATCTGAAGACTTCAATAACTCGGACATAGGTTAGGGGTTTGTTATAGAAGTGGTTGGGTAGGGTTCTGAGGCCTGCTTTGTGCAGGAGGTCAGACTAGATGATCACATTGGTCCCTTCTGACCCTAAAGTCTATGAGTCTATCAGCCAGAGTCAGAAATTGCTAATTCATATGCAATCTATCTAGTATGTTAGGCTTAGTTTTCAGTTTTGTTTATTTGCTAGGTAATCTACTTTGATCTGTTTGCTATCACTTATAATCACTTAAAATCTATCTTTTGTAATTAATAAACTTGTTTTTGCTTTATCTAAACCAGTGTGCCTTTGAGTGACGTGTCTGGGGTGAAATCTCAGCTTGGTTAACGCAGGCTTGTTGCATATCTTTCCCACACTGAGGGGAGAGCGAACTATTTATGAGCTTACATTGTACAGATCCCTGTGCAGTGCAAGACAGTATAATTTTGAGTTTCTACTCTAGCCAGGGGGGCAAGCCTGGGGAGCTGAGAAATTGGCTAACGACTGCTGTTTGTACTCATATAGCTCAGTTTAGGTGAGTGGCACCATCTGCTGTCGTGTTGGGAGATAACAGGACCTGGTGAGGCTGGCTGTGTCTCCAACCAAGAGGGCCAGCCCAGCTGGGAGTTTAGCAAGTTAGAGTGGTTCCCATGGCTCCCAGACTGCACCCCGGGGATGACAACCCATCACAGGTACCATGGTGCCAGGCACTACAGGAGGGTTAGGGAGTAGGGCAGAGTGGCTGGTCTGAAGAGTCAAATGTCCCAGTCCCCTTCAGATGCCCTGATACTCACAAGATTTCCTAGCGGCTCTTGGGCCTCATTCCCTGGTAACTCATTGGGAAGCAAAACTCCCCCTGCACCAGTGGAATTATATCCTCTGAGTTTGTCGATCTGTTGATCTTTTGCTGGTTTCTCATCCAGAAGGGTCAAGCTGAACCTTAGTATCCAGCAAAACACTGAAGCTAAGGAACCCCCTGGGGTTGAATAAGGGGCAATGTGTAGCTGCATCAGTCTAGGAGGAAAGTAACTATTCCTCCCCATCCACACTCTTGCTCCGTCAGGGAGAATAAGCAACTTCACCTCTTTCACGGAGAGCAGTTTATTCTCTGTGTGTGACGGATCAGATACAGGGGATGGTCAGTAAGGGTGTGGGAGGAGCCATCTTTCCCCACCCTCTCCCTGCCAATCTGCTCACTGGGGTGCATATTGGGTGGGCAGTCCCTGCTCTCCTCTCCAAGTCTGGATTCACAGTCTGTGTGGGAGAAGAGCCCACTCCTCCTTACTGCCTTGTCCAGCTGAGTCAGGACAACAACAGTATAGCCCTCAGACACAGCAAACAATACATAAATAAAACAATACAATTCCCCTACAGCTTTGACAGATCTACCCCTTAGCATTCTGAGTTCCTAGAATGCCCTGACATATCTAATTGAAATGGTATGTTTACAATTTGCCACTAACCACTGTGCCTGATGTAGTAACTGTCTTGAGTATTTAAAAGCATGTGGTGCTTAATTGCTCATAACATTGCCATACACGGATGATCATTTAAAGAGAAAGCAAATCTCCTGAGCCTGTGCACCAGTGCATGGCAGCACATCTCAGCACATTCTCTTCTTTCTAAATCAGTGCATCCCACAATTCTGAGGAAATAACATATACAAATGATAGTTAAAAAAAGAAAAGAGTTTGCCCTTTGTTTCTGAAAATCACAAACAAGGAAAGAGTTGTAAACAGCAAGAAAACTGGTTACAGAATTTTATTATAATCCTCAGGTAAGTATGTCAGTCATTATAAACACAGTTAGTGGTAACAACTCCATCAAACACTAAGGCCCCAGCCCCGCCAAGTAGATACATGCATTCTTGCTACCGCATCTACTTGGAGGATCAGGGCCCAATTACATAACAGCATTCAGTATAACGCAGATGTGTCTTTATGGAAAGATATAAATTCATTGGTGCTGATTCTGAACTCCTTTTCACTCAGTAATTTTACTGAAATTAATGCAGTTGTGCCAATTTAAAGTCAATATCAGAGATCAGAATCAAGCCCTTTCTCTTCAGTTTACTTGGGGGTGTGAAGGCTATAGTCTCATATTTTGGTCATAAACATAGATTTATGACCTAGTATTATTTAAACAATAAAGTCATATTAGGAAGCTGATTATGTGAATTACTTGGTTGGCACCAACCTGTTTGACTAATCTGGATTTTGAATATCTAGCAGTCAATAGAAGAAGGAAACACTCTCAATTTGTTAGAAAAGGAGGTTAAGATAGTGGGGGTTGGAATAACTGGAATCCTACTGTATATAAAGATACAATATTGGATGGATCCAAGTGGCTCTATCAGTATAAAATAGCAGGGTTTGCCTCTTCGACTGGTACAGGAATAGAAATAAATCAAAGAAAAATGGTTCCCAGACAGCAACAGAACAGTGCATGGGGGGAAAGAACGTGAATATGCCAACAACAAAAAAGGGTTCAATAAGTTTCAAATTGGCCTCATCCAAGGGGCAGCATGATGTCTCACAGATGTGAGACACAGGATGCAAGCCTGTATCTGTTATTTTTGTTACCAGACTGCATCTGGAAAACTGTAAGGCTCTGACAAGCTTTTATGTGTTCAAGTTTTGTTCTGCACTTCTTCTTTTGGAAACCAATATCCATTTTCCAGAGACAGCCTAAAACAAAACAAAACATAGCTATCTTCTCTGTGCTGAGTAAAAAGTCAAAATAGTTTATTCCGTAAGATAAAATGCTATAATACCGTTAACTAGAAGGAGCAGATTTCTCATCGTTTACTTTCATGACGGTGAGGTGGGAAAGGAAAAACTTTGAGTAAGGTTCACTCCATCTAGAAATCACAAATAATACATCAGTCTGCGAACCTATGTCCATGAACAGCCTTTTGATCTCTGCTTCCCACGTTACTAAAGACTGGTATGGTTGTCCAGAGCCCCAGCTGGTGTAAACTGGCATAGCTTCTTTGAAGCTAATGATGCTTCAGTGAGCTATGCTGATTTACACATGCTGAGGCTCTGACACAGTCTCTTATAAAGGTGACACACTCAGTGTCCAAAGATTATGCACGCACAAACACTCTCATTGCTCCCCTGACAATTGGTCTGTGGAGCAGCACTGATGATAATATCAGGAAAAGCTACACATTCTGCTTTTGTGGCTGCAAAGCAAACTTGATACTGGCATTCACTGCCAGCTTAGCCCCCAAATGAAGAGGTGAGCTACTGCCTACATAGCAATAGAGGGGTCAGAACACCTTCTAGTGAGGTCACCAACAAAATTTTAAATGATTTTCAATGGGCGCAGGATCTGACTCTGCTTGTGCAGAGGGTCTGTCAATCTTTCTCCTATAGAAAAAAAAATGATCAGTTCTGTCATTTAGTAAGTAGAGTATTGGAACAATGGGTCACTTCATTCTAGCTATTTAGCTAAATGCTTTTATGTCCTTCATCAGTCTAGTGCCTGAGCACATAATGTAGATATTGGTCCTGATTCTGAACCAAGAAACAGTGGTGTAAATCCAGAATAGTTCCATTCCATTGGATGGAATTACTGTGCCTTTGCACTGGTGTATCTTAGATCAGAATCTAGCCTGTTGTTTATAATGACTGGAGTTTAATCCATATTGCTTTATTTATTTTGCAACTAATATGAAAGGTCAGTGCTTTCTTCCTTCCCCTCTCTGCAATTTCTACCATAGAACTAACCACTTAACATAACATAAAAGCGATCCAGAACATTAGCAGACATAACACTGTTATGCAGTATTGTTAAACAAATAAAATAACTTCGTTTTAAAAGAATTAAGGCTGATAGTGTCTTTTAATAGAGTCCCCTCAAAATTACACTTGCTTTAATTTTTTTATAAAAATACAATCTTAAAAAAATGTACAAATGAATAATTAGGGGATTCAGATGTTTCTCTAATGCCATGTATCCTTTATGGCTCATTATTATTATTACAGCTGACTTAAGATCAGTCTTAACTTTGCCTTCTTGTTTTGTTCTGCAATGGAAACGTTCTTGAGTGTATACAGTTGATTTTATAACTTGCTTGTTTCATGTGTAGTAAAAAGTTTAAAAAGAATATAGTCCCAGGATACATTAAATTATACCAGAGGTGTATAAAGTTTTCAATAGTGTTAGGTGTTGGTGGAATAGAAAAATATTTTATAGACACAGTTGGAATGATTGATCCATTTGATATTGTGAAAAGAGTTGATTATAAGGTGTTGGCAGAACTTGTAGGTGTATGTTTTTAACTACTTTGTGCAGCTACTAGCATATGGGACAAAATTCAGACTCTGTTGAAGTCAATGAGAGCTTAGTCTTTTTGCAGTGACCAGTGCTCCATCATATGTTAATGCTATAGTGTGTTGGAAATGAAGCCCTTGAAGAGGAAATGATAATTTCATAATCTCCTACTTTGTTATTCCAAACACAGCGGTGGCTCCAGGCACCAGTGCTCCAAGCATGTGCCTGGGACGGCAAGCTGCAGGGGACGCCCAGCTGGTCCCTGCGAGGGTGGCAGTCAGGCTGCCTTCGGCGGCTTGCCTGCGGGAGGTCTGCCAGTCCTGCAGATTCGGTGGCAATTCAGCGGTAGGTACACCGAAGCCACGGGACCGGCGGACCTCCCGCAGGCAAGCAACCGAATCTGTGGGACTTCCTGCAGGCATGCCGCCAAATCCATGAGACTGGGGACCTCCCGCAGGCATGCCGCCAAAGGCAGCCTGCCTGCCATGCTTGGGGCACCAGAAAAGCTAGAGCCGCCCCTGTCCAAACATAGTATATATCTTTGTAAATTTTAAGATTAAATGGGCAGCTCTGCTACTTTTCAGCATGTGCACCTCGGTAGATTGAATGCACTAAACATTTGTCCACTATACAAGTAGTCAGACAACCTTAACTCATCTTTTTTGTTTCAGATTAAAAACATCATGTTTGATAACATCCTACTTCACCTGTACTTTGTGATAAGTGGCTAATTCTTTTGTAAAGGTTACATTTGAGAGCTCAGAGAGGAGGGGGAAGAAAGCATTATCATTCCTCCCATAGTCTACTTCATAACTGGCTGCATTATTCATGTCATTTTAACATTTTTATGAGAGGAAGGTTGACAGACCTTCTCTTGGATTCCTTCCAAGTATAGGTCCGGATCCTGCACTCACTAAAGACAATGGGAGTTTTGCCAGTGACCTCACTGACAGCAGCCTTGTCCAAAAAATGCAAAATACCCTACTCCACATCACATTATTTAGCGTTGTCATCCAAGTGGAAAATCCTAAGAGTGTGCACAGTGCAGGGTGTGCTTAGCAAAGGCAGCCACTGATGGCAGCTGCCCTTTGCAGCTTTAGTTTTATTGTAACAGAAAAGTCTGCCAGCCACCTCTTCCACCTGGCAGGGCGGCACTGTAAATTACACCTAACAAATTCAAGGCATGACTCAAAGTCCCCTGAGGTCAGTGGGAGTCTTCCATTCACTTTCTTGGCTGTGGGTCAATAAGGTCTGTAGGACTATGTGCTCATAGTTATAAATGATATATCTTACCCATATGGGACCCCTAATCACAAATACTTATTCAGATAAGCTGTAACTTAGTCTGAGAGAGATCCCCACATTCAAATTACGGTCTGAATGCTCAGCTGCTTCTCTTGGCAGAGGGAAGTGTAAATCAGCAGACCCAGATAGAGGTGGTGGAAGGAGATGAGTGCAAGCTCATGGCAGCCCTCCCTATTTCCCTAATCATGGGACCGCCTCTCCACAGGTACTGCAGGCATTTGTGTGCTGTGAGTGAGAGGGCACAGGGTGCACATGGGAGAGTGATGCTGGGAGGACAGCTGCACTCTGCAGGAATTCCAGGGGTAACATAATGTTGAGACTGTTAGCATTAATTTTACATGGGTTTCTCCACTGCACAGTCAGTCCCATATACAAGATGAGGTTTCACAGAAGTGGGCAGCAGGGAAGCAATGTTAATATGGCTGATTCAGAAACTGGAGAGTTAAGGTTGAGAATTTTCTGTTGAGGATGAGCTGAAGATCCTTGGGGTTTAGGAGCTGAACACATTGCCCCACACACAGGGCTTAATTTGTAATGAAAGTAGTGCCAGGGCTCAAGCAATTTTTTTTTTTACATTCATAACTGATGCAGCAAGCCCAGAAGTGCCTGGGCTATGAATTGTCAAGCCAAGAGGTGCTGGGGTGCTCATCCCTGGCAAGCCCTGGCACAAATTAAGCACTGCCCACACCTCATCCCCAATACTTCCTGTGTGGGACAGTCAGGCAGAAACAGATGTATTAAAACGTATGTAATTTCTCATCCCCTGCACAAGTGTACACCACACTGAAAAACATTTGGCGCTTTATCTCAAAGATCAAGTTAAAGGAACACAGTCAGATCCAAAATTTAGGGCACAGAACTTAAGACTGGTGGAAATGTTTCCAAGATATTTTTAAATTGCACCATGGAAACAGTTTTTTGAACAAAAATGTTCCTCTGCAGTGTTGCAACCCCCAGCACTGCAGCAGTGAGCTAGTGCATGAGAACCTGAAAGTGAATTTACTAGAAAGAAAAGTGAAACTGATTGCTTTATTTTCCTAGCCCTATCTCAGTAATAGGCTGCACAGGTAAAGTATTGGTTAGATGTTTTGTTTAAGAAACTTTTATCCTGTAGAATAGAAACCATGACTGCATCATAATATGAACATCCGCTAACCTAATGGTTTTGCAACATGTGTGGGCTGGTGGACTTTCCTAGTGAAAATTAAGGAATTAATCACCTCAGTTTACTCTATGAAATAAAAATAATACAACTTTTCTGGGCTGTTCTTTTTGAAAATGAAAAAGTTAAAGGTTTCACAATTTCTTCACCACGTAATCCTATCTCAGTCCTGTCAGTATCTTAATGGCCTATTGATTGGCTCTTGCTATCTCCTATTTTTCCTGTTGAAGTAAACATGAAAAACTACTTCTAAAGATCTTTTTTAAAGTTTTATGATTTTTCAAAAAGCTTTTTAGAGGCTCATTGACCTAATAAAAAGCTGGAATTAATTCTAGAAAATTCTCTTTTTATTTCTGAGACAGTGAATTAATCTGTGACAGATGGAATTATCAGTCTATGTGAGGGAAAGGAGACAGAGCATGAGCAATATATTAGTGTGGTAATTAGTTGCACTATCTTTTGCACTCATCCAGATAAGCATGCATGATCTTGAATGTCTTTTTTTTTTTTGTGTGTGTTTAAAAGTCATGGTGATGAGGTGACCCATGATGAAATTGCATCCCTGGTGCTCCTGAAATCAGACACTGAGACTTGAATGTGAGGAACATCTGTAGGCCTGTTGTCCCCTCCAAGTTACATGGCTCCACTTGTGGAGTTCTCATTGCTCTTCTGTCCAGAGGAGAAAACTTGGCTTTTACTGTCCATCTCCACCTCTCCTGGACCTTACATCTCCTTACAAAAGACCCCGGGGGTGGTGGGGCGAGAAGGGGGTTGGCCCTGAAAACCAGAAGAGTCCCCTAAATTCTAAGCGGATCTTGTGGCCCTATACCTCTCATTGTCTCCTGGATCCCACAATTCCCTCTGGCTTCCTAGAAGTATAAATAGCCATTGCCCTACAGTCCCCTTCTGGTGAGGTGGAGGTGGTTCAGACCAGGGAATGGGAAAGAAGATAAGTTCATTTGGACTAGGTCAGCATGTATCTATCCCAAAAGATCTCACAGTTGTGCAGAAGGGAAGGTAGAAATGGTGCTGCAGACAGCATTTGTCACCCCATCCTGCCCCCTGCCACTTCTGCCTCAGCCAGTCCCCAGCCACGGATTTCAACCCTCATGGATCTTTTGAATAGGAATTTTTGCTAGGTCATTGGGATAAGGGGGAAAATGAAGCTATGGAAGTGGTACTCTCCTTTGGAACCCTCTCCCTTCTCCCCAGCACAGGTCAGTTAGGATCACGCCCCCATTACCTGCAGAAGTGGAGTGATGGTGGAGGACAGGGCTCAATTGCAGTGGAGCTCACTTCTAGTTTATGTCTTATGCTCCTAAAACCTCCTGGCTTCGGGGTTTTAGGCGGCCACCTGCAGAGTTCAGGAAGGGTTTCCTCCCCCTGATGTATTCTGGGGTTTTGTTTTTTTACTTCCTTCCTCTAAGCATCAGGGATGGCCATAGTTGGAGATGGGACTAGGGTGACCGGATGTCCCAATTTTATAGGGACAGTCCCAATTTTTGGGTCTTTTTCTTATATAGGCTCCTATTACCCCCCACACTTGTTCCGATTTTTCACACTTGCTGTCTGGTCACTCTAGGTGGAACATTGGTCAGGATGGGCCAGGGCTCTGAGGTGGCACCGAGCATTGTCTCTCTCTTGGCTGGCTGGTTCTTGCTCTCAGGCACAGGATATAAGTGATCGCCATCTGTAGGATCAGGAAGGAATTTTCCCCCCCAAGTCAGATTGGCAGTGACATGGGGGGGAAGGGGTTGCCTTCCTCTGCAAAGTGTGGGTGCGGGACACTTGCCAGGATTATCTGGTCAAATCTCACTTAATCATTTCCGTGCATTGTGGATGCCTCAGGCACTGGTGCACCTCTCTCCCTCCTAGTCTCTACCCATGGCATATGAAAGTCTAGTTTCCTGTGTCCTGTAATACTTGGGCTTAATTTCGGTTTTTGGGTTTAGTGTGTGGGCCCTAGGTGGTGGCAGCAACCTGTGATATACAGGAGGTCAGGCTAGATGATCTGGTGGTCCCTTCTGGATTTAATCTCTATGACTCTCTAACAGGGCCATCCCATCTGTTGTGAAAATTTAATCACACAAATTGGTGGAAAATAGCAGAAATGTTGAAATTGCAACAAAAATGGCCCCAATTTTTAATGTGGAAATCTCCACAGTCCCCGTTTTTGACCATCAATATTCACATAGTCATAACTAAACTCACTAAGTCCTGTCCCCACATACCCTGAGCTCACTGTTAGATCTAGAGGGATTCTTTGTGGCCAATCTCTTTCCTTGTTCAAAAGTGCTGGCGTGGAAGCTGGAGGGAATGCCACCAGGAGATTATAGAGTAGGCTACAGGTATGTATCAGTCTGATATACTGACAGATGAGGGGAAAGGGAGAGCATGCATATTGCATGAAGCAGCAACACAATGAAAGAAGCAATTCTGAGTCATTTTTTCCCTAAGATCAGCAGAAAGACTGAAATGGGAGAACGGGATGAGAGGAGCATAGTCTGAACTCCCCAAAGGTCTTTGAAGTCATTCTTTTTTTCTTCATAACATAATCAGAGAGTATGAAAAGAACAAAAGAGAAGGGAAGCCAGCACTGGGCAATATATTGTTTCTCCAGATTGTAAATACTGTGTATGTACTATCTGGATGCAAGTGAGTTTTGTAAGCTCCCAAAATAACACTTTTCTTACGTTTGTGAAAGTACTTATTTCCTCCCTCCGTTGCCTTTAGCTGAGGGTGCTAAGGCTGGCAAAAACTGAGAAGCTGAAAACAAAAGCAAGACAGAATCATAGAAATGTAGGAGAGCAAAAATGTAATCCCTCAAGCAGTCATCTAGTCCAGCCCTGCCATGCTGAAGCTGGACAAACTATACCTAGACCAGCCTTGACAAGCATTGGTAAAACCTCTTCTTAAAAATTGCTAATGATGGGAAAGGGAGTCACAACCTCCCTTGGAAGCCTTTTCCAGGGTTTAACTATCATTATAGTTAGGAAGTTTTTCCTAATATCTAACACAAATCTCCCTCGCTGCAGATTAAGCTGATTACCTCTTGTCCTACCTTCTGTGGACATGAAGAACAATTGATCACCATCCTCTTTATAACAGCTCTTAACATATTTGAAGACTGTTATCAGGTTTCCCCCTCTATCTTCTTTTCTCGTGACTAAAAATGCTCAGTTATTTTCAACCTTTCCTCACGGGTCAGATTTTCTAACCATTTCTCATTTTTGTTGCTGTCTTCTGGACTTTCTCCATTTTGTGCACATCTTTCCTGAAGTGTGATGCCCAGAATTGGACACAGTACTCCAGCTGAGGCATCACCAGTGCCAAGTAGAGTGGGACCTTCTGTGTCTTGCATATGACACTCTTGTTGTTAAACCCCAGAATTATGGTAGCCTTTTTTGTAACTGCAACACTTTTTGGCTCAGATTCAATTTGTGATTCACTATACCCCCCAGACACTTTTTCTGCAGTACTATTGCCTAGTGCCCTATTCCCTATTTTGTAGTTGTGTGTTTGAGTTTTCCTAAGTATAGTACTTTGCATTTGTCTTTATTGAATTATGTCTTGTTAATTTCAGACCAATTCTCAGATTTGTCAAGGTCATTTTGTTTTCTAAGCCTGTCCTCCAAAGTGCTTGCAACTCCTCCCACCTTGGTCTCATTCTCAGATTTTATAAGCATACTCTCCACTCTATTATCCAAGACATTAATGAAAACATTTATTAGTATCAGACCCAAGTCAGACCCCTGTGGGGTTAGCTACATCCTCTCAGTTTGGCAGCAAACCATTGACAATTTTGAGGACAGTCTTTCAACCAGTTATGCTCTTGCCTTATAATAGTACCATCTAGATTACATTAACCTACTTTGCTTATGAGACTGGCATGTGGGACTATGTCAAAAGCTTTACTTAAATAAAATTATATCACATCTGGTTCCCCCTTATTGTATAGGCCAGTAAGGAGATTAGGTTGGTTTGGCATGATTTGTTCTTGACAAATCCATGTTAGCTATTCCTTATAATCTTCCTCTTCCTCTCGGTGCTTCCAAATTGATTGTTTAATAATTTGTTCCAATATCTTTCCAGGTATTGAAGTTAGACTGGAAATAGATAATTCCCTGGGACCTCTTTTTCTCCTTTGTAAAGATAGGTACTATATACTTAATACAAGCTCTTTGGGGCTGGGCTGCATTTTGGTTCTGTATTCATACATCACCTAGTGATAGGGGTCCTTGCCTATGGCTGGGGCCCATAGATGCTTCTGCAGTAGAAATAATAATGTCAATGTAAGCAGAGGGTTGTAAGATGGAGCTCTTACATTTGAACATACAGGCACAACCTGTAGCACACCCTACATCTAGAACTGTTGGCTTGAATAAATTATACATTTATTACTAATGATTGTGTTCGTTTTAGTTATGAAGAGTAACAGACACTAGGTCATAAACTTGTAAAAACTATTTTAAGAGGGAAATTAAATTGTTACTCAGTGTAGTAGTAGTGTAGTAGTAATGTAATGCAACATAATTTTTAATAATAGACAATATATTATACTGTTAATGCTGGGCAAGATACAGTCCTGTGGCTATTGTGATTTATATCATGTTTGGGAGGCACTGTTTATGGTGTGTGGTGAAAAAACCCTGTGGTATATAGAGGGATAGTAAGAAAGGTGGGAGAGATCAGAGCACTTATGAAATATAATGAGTGGGATAAAACTTGACAATGATTAGGCAGCTGATGTGCTATGACCACTGCTTATCATGCTGTTCATAATTGTCTCATTGTTATCCCGTGTGTCCTCCGTCTGTTTGTTGTCTCTCACTGTAAGTTTTGGGAGCAGGAACTGTTTTTTTGTTATGTATATTTTTGTATGTACAATGCCTGGCACAACAGAGCTCTGATCCCTGATTAGAGCTTCAAGGTGATACTGCAATACAAATAATTCATAATGATAATTAATAAGGAGCACAGTAAAATATAATAGGTGACAGAGGATGACACAAAGGAAACTGAGTTAGAGGAGGGTATAAGAATTCTGACCTGCCATAACTGTGGTCTGTACAGGCCTGGAGCATATCACCTTTGTGATTAAAGGGAAGGGGCAGCTGGCAGCGCATTCTTTGTAAGAGTCTCTTTCCTTTGTAGTGACTTTCCTAATAGTCAGAAATAGCCTGAATGTGTTGGCTTTCTGGCTAGGCCACAAAACCCATGTGTTTGAATGAGCATTGGCAGAGGACAGAGACTGCTGAGGATCTGAATTCTATCAGGTGGGAAAAGGCAGTGGGGGGTTTAAGCTCAGAGTCATGTGACAGATGAATAAATGATGTGTGGAAGGAAAGAGAAGCACTGCTGCTTCGGATGGTTTTACATATTGTAACTCCTGTTATTGTATTTTTAAATTTATGTCAAGGGGACCTTTGGTGTGGAATTTTTTTTAAAGTGAAATATAAACAAATATCATGCAGGTTTTTGTTCAGATTAATGAATGGACCAACTCCTCTTCACATTTGTGGTCTGATTCAACACCTATCCACTCCTTGGAGATTCCATTGACTTCAGTGAGAGTAAGGGCTTGTCTACACCATGCAGCTTTTAGCGACGAAGTCTTGTCACTAAAAGTCAGCGAGTGTAAATGCTCTTTGTCAGTATTTTGTTGGCACTTTTGCCAACAAAATACTTCCAGCCTCATGAGTGGCATTAGCTTTGTTGGCAAGAGAGTGCTCCTGCCAACAAAGCCACGTTCACGCTGCCACTTGCATCGGCAAAACTTTTGTCTTTTGTGGAGGGGCTTTTTTAAGTACCCATGAAAAACAAAAGTTTTGTCGACAACTTCTCAGTGTAGACATATCCTTAGATTAGTGCCTGGACATGCAGTTTTCTGGTCCTCACATGAAATAGGTTTGGTAGCCTGTGATGATGGCAATGTATAGTTTTGTAGATACTGAGCTAAAGTATATTCGGTTGTATCAGCATAGGTAGTGCAATGATTAGCCAACCAAAACATAGAAACAAAAGTTTCTGTTTCACTGAAGTATCAGAGGGGTAGCCGTGTTATTCTGGATCTGTAAAAGCAGCAAAGAATCCTGTGGCACCTTATAGACTAACAGACGTTTTGGAGCATGAGCTTTCGTGGGTGAATACCCACTTCTTCAGATGCATGTGGTGGAAATTTCCAGGGGCAGGTATATATATGCTAGCAAGCAAGCTAGAGATAACGAGGTCAGTTCAATCAGGGAGGATGAGGCCCTGTTCTAGCAGATGAGGTGTGAAAACCAAGAGAGGAGAAACTGGTTCTGTAGTTGGCAAGCCATTCACAGTCTTTGTCAATCCTGAGCTGATGGTGTCAAATTTGCAGATGAACTGAAGCTCAGCAGTTTCTCTTTGAAGTCTGGTCCTGAAGTTTTTTTGCTGTAGGACGGCCACCTTAAGGTCAGACATTAGGAATGGCAACACAAATCAGACATTAGGAATGGCAATATACAAAAACCTGTAGGGGAGCACTTCAACCTCCCTGGCCACACTATTGCAGACCTTAAGGTGGCCATCCTGCAGCAAAAAAACTTCAGGACCAGACTTCAAAGAGCAACTGCTGAGCTCAGTTCATCTGCAAATTTGACACCATCAGCTCAGGATTGAACAAAGACTGTGAATGGCTTGCCAACTACAGAACCAGTTTCTCCTCTCTTGGTTTTCACACTTCAACTGCTAGAACAGGGCCTCATCCTCCCTGATTGAACTGACCTCGTTATCTCTAGCTTGCTTGCTAGCATATATATACTGCCCCTGGAAATTTCCATCACATGCATCTGAAGAAGTGGGTATTCACCCACGAAAGCTCATACTCCAAAACGTCCGTTAGTCTATAAGGTGCCACAGGATTCTTTGCTGCTGTTTCACTGAAGGCAATGTCAAAACTCCCACTGACCAGGCACAGGGTGAGGCCCAAATGTAGAATTTGGTCTGTATATTGGGTGCAACATAGGTGCAAGTGTAAACAATTGCTGTATTTCACACACTCTTCCTCTCCTGATGTCATGAGTCCACTGTTGATTGCTCATAAGGCAAAATAATCTAGTGAAAATAGAAAAGACTTTCTTGTATCAGAGATTAAAAAAAACAGCCCATGCAGACTGCAAATCTTTTATGGTGACTGAACTGAAACAAGCTCAGAGGGGATAGTTCAGTAACATGATCACCACATTTAAAGTGTGTAGATCCTGTCAAAAGTTAGAGTTCTAATAGGATTGCCTCAACCCTTTATCCTTTCATGGCAGTTTTCCTGAGTAAAATATTGCTTTCTGTGTGAGTCTTCACAATACCTTAAAAACTGAAGTCCTTTCTCCTCTACATGGAAAATAAAGCTCACGTGGCATTTTCTCTATGAGTTTATCCCTCAGACTAAATTTTTCTCTCCTTCCATTGTTATGTTGTGTGCCAGCTGTCCAGTTAGATGCCACCTTTCACTGGGAATGTAGCTACATGTGGGTGATGCTGTATGCATATTGTTGTAAACTGCATTGGGACCCTTTGTAATGAAAGGCATTTACACTAGATTGTAAGTTCTGTATTGTAATGTGTCATGCACATCTAGGACTAGAGCCTTGCAAATCCGTGGACATCTGCTTTATATCCACAGATATCTGCAGATCATTTTTGCAGATCGCAGATTGGATGCAGATACAAATTTTGTATCCACACATGGCTCTATCTTTGACACCATGCAAGTGAAAAATAAAACAATAATAAATATAGATAATTATCTTACCAAATAATTAACTAATTACTTGCTCTTGTAAACAATTAGGGGATCATTTAATTCTTGATCAGTAATAGTTATCAGCATATGCATTCATAATCAAACATTATTTCTAATTAAACTGTAATTAGGCATAAATTCCAGTCATTATGTCTGATATTGCTGTAAAATTGAAAATGACAAATTAAAATACTGTCTGGTATTTTTAATGGAAAGCTACATTTGCTGGTTTTATACCTAAAATCTTCCATCTTATTGGTTCCTCTGCTTTCCATAAGCTTATGAATAGTCTGTGTATCAACACCAGCTCCCATTAAAGTAAATGAAAAGACCCTCAGATCCATGTAATTCTCTATATGGGGTCAGTAGCATAGGATCATAGTCAATATCTGATTTGGTAAATAATATCAGGGCAGTAAATTAGGAAGGACTGTCCCAAGAGAAACATTACCTAAAAGATCCATTTCTAAGGTAAAAGTTAAAGGTGAATCATTCTAGAAATTTACCATTTGGGTTGTGATCTCAGTAGGATTTTTTTATTTATTAGTTTTGTTTTACAAGTTCCAATGCAGACTTTATAAAATGCCTGAACAGCAGGGAGAATAACATGAGGGCAGATCTGTCCAGTTTAGAAGGATCTGGGAAAAGGGAGAACCACAGGGAAAATGATTGGCTGTCCTGGAGTCAAAAAGGAGAGACACAGGGGCATAGGACGGCCTGGAGTTGATCTGTGGAGCTTGCAAGATCTGTAGTGTCTCAGTGTAGCATGCAAGATCTAGGAGAGTGTGTGTGCAGCTTGCAAGGTCTACCAGGGACTCTGAGGGGCTTGCATTAAAAGAAAAGAGAGATTAGGAAATTCCCAGACAAAACTTTGCTACAACAGAGTTCAGGCTGAGCAGATGTAATACCCCGTTTTAGCAGTCCCCTTAAAAGAAAATTGCAATTTGGTTAAAATAACTCCCCCCACCAAAGACTTTTTTGAAAACGTTGAAAGGTTTCAACTGAATCCAAAATTGGGATTTTTTTTCTAAAGTATGAAAATACACAGATAAATTAATTTAAACTTCTTAACTCTGTCTTGTACCGTCATCCTAAGAACAACCAGAAACGTGTAGAAATCCTCATTTCATCAGTGATGCCAAGCATTAAGAATGATATTACTGGAATAGCAGATTGCCTCCAGGGATAGAAGCTTGGCACAGTGATGTAGCAAACCTGGCAACTAAAGAGTGGATAGCATTTTAGAGAAGAAGGACCTCAGATAAATTTGAAAAGATTTGGTCTAACTTTCTAAAAACTACTGATTTAATTCCAAGTGGATGGAAACTGAGATGTAGCTCTTCTTTCCCTTTCCTTTCCCTTTTGTTCTCTCTTTTTTATCTGTTCTCCCATTTAAAAAACCCTACAAATTTAAAGAATTGATCTTACTGTCTTCCTTTGCTCTTAATCTTACAGCGATTATACATGATGGTATAATTTAATTAGCCTTCACCTATGTTTATATTGCTAACTCACAGGACTTCTTCACTGGGATCTTCTAAGGCACTGGCATGCCCGTTTTCCTCCATGAATCACAATGGAAAAACCTGCTCAGCCCATTGGCCAGGCAGCTGTTCTTTCACAGTCTGCTCACTTAGCTGCCCAGAGAATAAGACTGCCCCATTTTCACCAGTTTTTTCAGCTGGATATCCTGTTGGCTGGAATTAAAAACAAATCACTTCATCGCACACTGCTTCCTAAATTATTTATGATCAAATCAGGTGTTAGAAAGGGAAACATTTTTAATAAGAATGAGTGAGGAGCTAGGTATCTGCTAAAACCACTTTATTTTATGAAGATACCAAGTCCAAACTGTTGAATTTTACAAAATAAATCCCAAATTAGGAGTTTTAAAAGGGGAGCTCAAAAGCTGAGACAATCACAGTTAGTGGCTGTGTTTGAAACTCTGGCTGCATATCTTCCATTTTTATAAATTGCTTCAGCAAATAACAGTGACACAATCTCAGGACTTGCAAAATGACTTTTTATGCTAATGGTTCATAGCTGTAATATAGTTATATAGAAAGTCATGCCAAACTCTGAGAAAATAAGTCAAATCTGCTAGACTGTGAGGGGATGGACTAAGCCCAGAGGCCACCAGAGGAGCAGTGGAGAGGCTCTCCAAGTGGGCTAAAGTGGCAGAAGGGGAAGCAGCCAATCAGAGAGGCTGCAGGGAGCAGCCAATCAGGGCCCAGGAGGGCCGTATAAAAAGAAGCTATGATGCCAGACACAGGTAATTCCTTGCTGGAGCTAGAGAAGTGAAGCTTGTGCTCCTAGCTGGCTAATGGGAACTGCAGGACACTGGTCAGCTCAGTGCTAGCAGGGACCAGGGAAGCAAGGAAGAGCTCCTAACTGGCTGCTAGGTTTCAGCTTAGAAGAGCCCTGAGCTACAGGTAAGGTGTCCCAGGGAACTGAAGGCAGTTTTGCTAAGGTGATGTGGCAGCACACAGTTGCTATTCTTAGGGTCCTTGTGCTAGGACCTAGAGGAGTGGGTGGGACGGTGCTCCCTCCCCCCCCACCCATAGGCCACTGGGGAAGGGCCTATGATTGGACAGCAGTAAACCCTCAGAAGGGGACTGAACTGTCAGGAGGCCCAGCTGAAGACTAGGGCCAAAACAGACTAAGAGGGCAAAACCATTGCCTCTAGGGAGGAAGTCCCGGGGATACAGCCCAATAGCAGGACCTGGACTTCTTTAAAGAACAAAGACACACCTGACCAGAAGGGGGCACTTGTGAGAGGTGGGTGCCACACCATTACATAGACATAAAACCTTTGGCTATGAAGGGGCTCAGGGAATCTAGGAATATGAGTGTTTGTTTCCTCTGCCTTCCTGGGTTTCCCAGCATGTCATTCCATGCACTACTATTGCCATAGTGATTCTTGCTAGTGGCCCTAGATCCCTAGGGAGAGAGCAAACATTGTCTGCTCAGAGGACAGGGATAAGGGAAAGAGCTCTGGGTCCCACACTGTGCTCTGCTCTCTCCTGGAGTGAGAGATTGTACAATCTGCATCTCTGGGGAAGGTGGAACTAGGCCTGCCCAAAACTAAAGGCACATCCCCTCAGCTAAACCCAGACTACAACATGTGAGTGCGGAGTGAGGAACTGTGGGGACAGGATTCTGGTTCTCTCCTGGGAATGGGTAAGGGGAAGGGGAAAGAACCTGGATACTTAATTCTGGACTCAGTCTAACTATTGCTGAAGACTTTATTTTAATAGGAGTTGGAATGGACTTTTGGTGCCTTGCCTTCTGTCTTGCCTTGGAGACTTTGGAGAGAAGGTCCCAATATGTACTGCTCAATATCCCACTCCCTTTTGGTTTAAAAAAAAAATTCTAGCCCTCATGGCTGCAGAGATAATCTTTCAATTGTGGCCCACTTGTAAATGATTCAGTAATAGTTGCTAGAGTCTGCAAAAAGCCTGAAACAACTCAGAAGGGAGAACTCTCCTCCGCCTACTAGGGTATGTCTACCCACAGGGCCGGTGCAAGGATATTTTGCGCCCTAGGCGAAACTTCCATCTTGCCCCCTCCCCCCCCAAAAAATCACATACATTATACACAATACACAGTCACAAAATTGTGCCCCAGACTTTTTTTTATCTGCCATGAGGCTGCATCAACTATAAATGAAAAAAAAATGAAATTTTATTCCTATCAGTCCTTTTTCTTGTTCACTATTAAAAGTAAAGGATAGAGAATGCATGTCACTTACTATAATTAACTATTTGAATTTCATCAACTGTTTGACGTAAATATTGATTAAGAGATCAAGATGACTTTCCCTTAAAATTAAGCAATGTTGATTGTAATCAGAAATACACCTTTTTTAGTCACGTATACGTCCTTCCTTCATATCAAAATCTGACTGGGAGTGCTGCGGAACCCATTCTGCCTAACTAGCCATGCACCTCCAAATGATTAAAAACATCAAATGGTACAAACTCAATTTGAATGAAAAATTCCATTTTCTAACTAAATAGGTCACACACACTCAAATGGTTGCCAGGTGCTCTCTGTGGTGGTATGTTCATCTGCTCTAAATGCCTACTAACTTCCCTGTGAAAATAATCTTTGACTTTGATCCAATGAAAGTAGGATGGAAAAGTTCCCCCCTCCAGAAGACCTAAGACATGATGGCTGGATGACATAAACAGACACCTGTCCCTCACAGGCACTACCTCATAACATGCCAATTGTGCTCAGGACAGAACATCACAGAGGAATATTATGCATTCAGTGGTCTCTACATTGGCCAAGCAGCAGCACGACAACCAACCTAACCAGTCCATCCAACTTTTTTGACTGCTTCTTGGGCACTGGTGAGGGGTAACGGTGCCAGACTGAGCCCGGTGATGGGTGCCGTACAAGTCCACAAACTGAGGCAAGGTGCTGGGCCTAGAGTCCTGCTGAGACTGCTGTCCTGCACCAAGTGGAGCACAGCCTCCATGAGGAGAGAACTCAAATAAATATCACGCTCCTTCTGCATGATTCCCCAAGCACTTCTTCAGGCAGCTGCTATGGGGGTCACTCACAGGCTTAGGCTTGCCTGTTGCAGGCAAAACACAGCAGCAGGGCTTAAAACTCAGACAGGGCTGCCGAGAGGATTCAGGGGGCCTTGGGCAAAGCAAAATTGGGGGCCCCTTCCATAAAACATTTGCAATACTATAGTAACATGTATTAGGAAATGTAAAAAAATAACTAGTGAAATACATTCAAAAATTAACTTGTAATAATTTGAAAATACACTAAATACATTATTTAAAAACATTAAAAGCTGTAATGGTCTGTATACATTTGCAATTACATAATGGGCAGATAAGTGATTGTGATGGTTGGTACCAATGGGCTGTCGCTGCCTGGGGGTGGTGCCGTTGTTGCCCAGGGCTGGGTGGGGAGCTGGGCTCTGGGTTCAGGGGTGCCCAGCTCACAGGGGGTGGGCTCAGGGATGTAGGGAGATGGGGTTAGGGTGGTGTCCAGCTCAGAGGGGCTGGGCTTGGAGCTGGGGGTCAGGGCTGTGCGGGGGATGGGGTCAAGAGGGGTGCCTGGGGGCACTGGGGCAGCTCAGCTCTGCAGGCTGCTGTTCTCTGGAGCCACCCACACACAAGGGGAGCAGGAGCAGGGACCAGCCAAGGACCAAGGGGGCAGGAGCACAGGCGCCTGAGGCCGAGCTGTGGGGAAGCACTTGCTTACCTTGCCCTGCACATGAGTGTCAGGGTCTTCTTTCTTCCTCCACTCCACCAGATCACTGCTGAGGCTCTTTTCTTCTCCTGCCCCTCACTGGGGCTGATGTGGAGGCTGAGCCAGGGGCAGCCCCCGCTTTCCTCCAGAAGCCCTTGTGTCGCTCCGTCGCAGGGCTCCTACCACGTGCGCTAAGCAGAGCTGCGCAGCTCTGCCCAGCCGCCGCTGCCACCACCACAATGAGAAAAATTGCATCGGCTAGAGCCCCTGCTCTGGGAGGGAAAGGGATTCTGATTTCTGAGCCCCTGCTAGCAGCCCAGGGATTCCCCTGGGTCAGCGCACCGCCGGCAGCCTGAACCTCTGGGCAGTTGCAGCGGCGCCCTGACCCAGGGGACCCCCTGGGCTGCCGGCTGCTGCCTGCCGCAGTGGCGCCTGACCCGGGGGACACCCTGGGCTACGGGCTGCCGCGGCGGCGCCTTGACCCGGGGAACCCCCAGGGATGCCGACTGCCGTGGCGGCGCCCTGACCAAGGGGGCCCGTGGCCTACCGGCTGCCGCGGCGGTGTGCGCTGACCCAGGGTCAGTGCTCCTCCATGGCAGCCGGCAGCCCGGGGTTTCCCAGGGCCAGGGGACCCCCTGGGCTGCGGGCTGCCGCGGCGGCTCCCAGGGCCAGGGGAACCCCCTGGGCTGCGGGCTGCCGCGGCGGCGCCCTGACCCGGGGGACCCCCTGGGCTGCGGGCTGCCGCGGCGGCGCCCTGACCGGGGGACCCCCTGGGCTGCGGGCTGCCGCGGCGGCGCCCTGACCCGGGGGACCCCCTGGGCTGCGGGCTGCCGCGGCGGCGCGCTGACCCGGGGGACCCCCTGGGCTGCGGGCTGCCGCGGCGGCGCGCTGACCCGGGGGACCCCCTGGGCTGCGGGCTGCCGCGGCGGCGCGCTGACCCGGGGGACACTCTGGGCTGCGGGCTGCTGCGGCGGCACCCTGACCCAGGGGGACACTCTGGGCTGCGGGCTGCTGCGGTGGCGCGCTGACCAGGGGGACACTCTGGGCTGCGGGCTGCCGCGGTGGCGCCCTGACCCGGGGGACCCCCTGGGCTGCAGGCTGCCACCGGCAGCTCAGACTCTCTCTCTGTCCCAGCAGCAGCGGTCGGTCAACCATTTAAAAAAAATTGGAGGGCTCTTTTTGGTGCCCCCAAATCTCGGCGCCCTAGGCAACCGCCTAGTTCGCCTAAATGGTTGCACCGGCCCTGTCTACCCAGCAAAGACAAACCTGCATCTGGCCCATACCAGTCAACTCAGGATCACAGGGCTCAGATCCTGTGAGGTGGGAGAGTCCCAGGTCTCGGGCTCCAGCCTGATCCCAGAAGTCAACACAACAATAAAACAGCGCCACAAGCCTGAGTCACCTGGCACAGGCCAGCAGCAGGTTTGTGTTTGGTGTGTAGGCATACTTCAGTTAGACTTGGGGTATCACCTTTAAAGCCCAACGATGACACTTTAGTATCAGCAATGATGATTTAGTTGCTGTATTTTAATGGATGAAATGGAGGAGGGCTGGTAATAAAATCCACTGTACTGGGAATTAGAAGTTGCTATAGGGAAGGAATTCAGTGGAAAAAACAGAGAGACAAAGCTAGGAAACGGGGAGAGAAACATGGATGGAGAAGGAAGAAGAGGAAAAAGGGCAGATGTAGCAGTGGGTCTAAAAGGGAACAGATTTTCTCATCGAGTGATGAATGTGACAATTACACACTAAATAAATAAATAAAGCTTTTAGTTACTACATAAAGGCCATATGCTGCCCTTGAATTCTGTGCAAAGCACTTGCTGACATCAGTGGTCATGGCTCTGTGCCTTATGGAGAGAGTATAGTCCCAAATTCATACCCTGGCCCATGGACCATAATTAAACATAGCATTTGGCCCTCGCCTCTGACTGAGTTTGACACCACTTCCTTAGGCCCTTGCCTCTCCCTGGATGTATTGGGATCCATCGGTCTCTGGTCAGACTCAGGGGGCTGCCAAACCTACAGCCTCAGTGGTTCATGTGTGGGAGAAGGGAAGTAAAGGATCTGAAAAGAAGCTTCAGGATGGGCCTCAGCTGAATGGCTTTGCAAAGGACCCTGCATTTGCTTACAGCATTGCTCCGCCTCCCCATTCTCCCCAGGATTTAGACTCTCTCTCTCTATGCCTGATGAAATACATCCTAGGATACTCAAGGAGTGGACTGAGGAGATATCTGAGCCATTGGTGATTATCTTCGAAAAGTAATGAAGATGGGAGAGAGATTCCAGAGGACTGGAAAAGGGAAGATATAGTGCCAATCTATAAAAAGGGGACTAAGGACAACCCAGGGAATTACAGACCAGTCAGTTTAACTTCTGGAAAAATAATGGAGCAAATAATTAAGCAATCAGTTTGCAAACACCTAGAAGATAATAAGATAAGTAACAGCATGGATTTGTCAAGAAAAAATCATGTCAAACCACCCTAATAGCTTTCTTTGACAGGCTAACAAGCCTTGTGGATAGGGGGTATGTAGTAGATGTGGTATATCTTGACTTTAGTAATTCTTTTTATACTGTCTCACATGACCCTCTTATAAACAAATTAGGAAACTATAAACTAGATGGATCTACTATAAGATGGGTGCATAACTGGTTGGAAAACCGTTCCCAGAGAGTAGTTATTAGTGGTTCACAGTCAACCTGGAAGGGCATAATGAGTGGGGTCCCACAGGGATCAATTCTAGGTCCAGTTCTGGTCAATATCGTAATCAATTATTTAGATAATGGCATAGAGAATACACTTATAAAGTTCAAGGATGATACCAAGGTGGGAGGGGTTGCAAGTGCTTTGGAAGATAGGATTAAAATTCAAAATGATCTGGACAAACTGGAGAAATGGTATGAAGTAAATGGGTTGAAATTCAACAAGGACAAATGCAATGTACTCCACTTATGAATGAACAATCAGTTGCACACATACAAAATGGAAAATGACTGCCTAGGAAGGAGAGTTGCAGAAAGGAACCTGGGGGTTGTAGTGGATCACAAGCTAGATATAAGTCAACAATGTAACACTTGCCAAAAAAAAAAAAAGCAAACATCAGTCTGAGATGTATTAGCATAAGTGATGTAAGCAAGACACAAGTAATTTTTCCGCTCTACTCTGTGCTGATTAGGCCTTAACTGTTCTGGGCACCACATTTCAGGAAAGATGTGGACAAACTGGGGAAAGTCCAGAGAAGAGTAACAAAAATGGTCTAGAAAATATGACCTATGAGTGAAGCTTGAAAAATTTGGGTTTGTTTAGTCTGGAGAAGAGAAGAGTGAGAGGGAACATGATACTGGTTTTCAAGAACATAAAAGATTGTTACAAGGAGTGAGAAAAATTGTTCTCCTTAACCTCTGAGGACAGGACAAGAAGCAATGGGCTTAAATTGCAGCAAGGGTGCTTTAGGTTGGACATTAGGAAAAACTTCCTGTCAGCGTGGTTAAACACTGGAATAAATTGCCTTGGGAGGTTATGGAATCTCCATCACTGGAGATTTTTAAGAGCAGGTTAGACAAACACGTGTTAGGGATGGTCAAGAGATAATACTTAGTCCTGTAAGTGCAGGGGACTGGGCTAGATGACCTCACAAGGTCCCTTCCAGTCTTATGATTCTATGCCCTCTCTCTGTGGTGGGCTCACTTAGAACCCCTCTGAACTTGCAGTTTATCTCTCTATCTGTGACAAGTTCTCACGTTCTACCTTATCCCTGAGGGACTTCGGGTAACGTTCTCCCTGCTGTCTTGCCAAGAGGCTTTGATTCCTTCTCTGCTTTCTCCTCATGGTACTTAAAGACATGGGCTCCCTCTTATCAGGATGCTCAACATTTCCTTCTCCAACCTCTTTTCAAAGGGAATTCAGTTCCATCTCCCTGTCCTCTCCTTTGGAGAGGTCAGAAACTATCACTGCCCCATCTCTCCTCAAATGGCACAGGCTCCCTCTCCTTACTTCCTTGTACTACCCATAGTGGGCTGAAGCACAGCTCCTTCTCTCCTTGTTTCTCTTCACCAGGAGATTTTCTCCCCCACATAATGTGTAATTAGATTGTGGCATGCATTGCCCCAGCATGTCATTGGGATCAAGAATTTAACCAGATTCATCAAAGGAGTGGATAATTTTATATGCATAAAATAATTTCAATATGCAAAAAATATCCAGAAGTTATAATTAATAACAATTTTGGAAGACATAGGAAACTTCATGCTACAGGCAAGGTTTAAAATTCTATCAGAGATTAGGCTGAGACTTAACCTGGGAGGTGGAGGGCAAATTATCCCACAGCTGTCTAATGTGAGGTCTCTTACACCTTCCTCTGAAGGTTCTGGGGCTGGCCACGGTTGGAGACAGGACACCGGCCTAAATGGACTGTGGGTCTGATCCGGTAGGGCAATTCCTATGTTGCAATGATAGGGTGGTTTGGGCTCCTTTGCCCTATTCCCCTCCTTTCTTCCCAGGACACTTGAGCTCCCTCCTCCTGCTCACCTCTAATCCCCATGAGAGTTTCTATATTAGTCTGAGTGGCTGGAGTGGATTCAGAATCCATCTGGGGGGGATTAAATCTCATTGAGCTTCTTAACTCTGCAACCACTAACCCATCGAATCCTCCTCCTGGCCCTGCCCCAGGATGGGGCTGCCACTGCAGCCACTTACTCTCCCAAAGCCAGAGAAGAAAGAAGACAGCCCATTGACCTCTAGTGCCAAAGGAATTGGTACCTGGTGGGGTGGAGGGGGAATAGAGGAGAAGGCATTAAACACCCCAAACACCGGTAGGCGGCCCAGCAGGGTAATGTAGAGAAGGGTAAAGGACAGGGAGCTCAGCAGAGGGCAGTGGCAGGGAAGGCCCACTGAAGGGTGAGGGAAAGGCTGCTGGTGGAAGGACAGGTGGGAGGATGGGTCTTCCAGTGGGTTGGGAAGATGAGGGGTCACCCCACGGGGCCTGCCCAGAGGGCTATGGCACCATGCAGAAGGGGGGGGTGCCACAGACAGGTAGGGCATTGCCTGGAGAGAGGGGTTTCTTTGGCTGCCCCGAGGAGAGAAGGGGACGGGGTCTCCAGGTGCCCTACAAAGGAATAGGGGTCCTGAAGCCCTGCAGAGCAGTGAGAGCAGGAGCGGACTGCGCCCTCCTGAGTGAGGAGGAGGGGACAGGCTAAGCGAGCCATAGCTGGGGTGGGGGTGGGTGTCCCCCGCTCCCTTGCGCGGGGAGGAGGGGAAAGGCTGCGCGAGCCATAGCGGGGGTGGCAGGGTGGGTGTCCCCCCTCCCTTGCGCGGGGAGGAGGGGAAAGGCTGCGCGAGCCATAGCGGGGGTGGGGGTGGGTGTCCCCACTCCCTTGCGCGGGGAGGAGGGGAAAGGCTGCAAGAGCCATAGCGGGGCTGGCAGGGTGGGTGTCCCTGCTCCCTTGCGCGGCGTGGGTTGCGCGCTCAGGGGAGGTGTCCTGCCCACTGCGTTAGTCCCTTCCCTGCCCGTCTGCGCTACAGGGGACTGTAATCCCATCAAAGGGCTGGTCCCAGCCTCCTCCCTCCTGCGCGTGTGACAAGCCCGGCTGCTCGCCGCCAGCGCCAGCCCCACTCGCTGTCTGGTTGCTGCGGACTCCGGACGTCGGCTGCTCCCCACAGCCCCAGCCCCACTCGCTGTCTGGTTGCTGCGGACTCCGGACGTCGGCTGCTCCCCACAGCCCCAGCCGAGCCGCCGCGGAGCAGTTCTCGCCCTCCCTGGCCGCCTGGTGGTCAGCTGCCCCCTGCACGCTCAACTTCCCCAAACTTCCCTGTGGCGGGGTGGGCTGAAGGCTGGCGGCGATGGATTTACAGAGTCCAGCCCGCTGCTTCGCTCTGCTCTTGTTGGCCTCTTGCATTGGACACACGGCAGCTTCCAGGAGAAACATCCCCAGAAGGCAAGGTAAGAAACTGTCGCTTCGCAGGGACAAATAGGAAGGTTTCAACTAGGAGACTATCCCGGGCGGAAGCCCACTCTCAAGACAGTTCTGTGTATGGAGAGTGGGTGGGAAAGCAAACCTGTGCAGTCCCCCGGCACAGACAGGGTTAAATCCATATCACACATCTCCCCTGATGGTAAATCCTAGAGCTTTAGAATCCACTGTTTGTATTTCATTTCTTTTTTAGCCACAAAGAACTGTGCGAGTTGAGCCAGTTTCCATGTGATCTCAATTACTGGGCACTGGGAGGACTAGAGCCCCTCCTTGTCTTTAAACGTCTATTATTTGATCCATATTGTCAAAAGGCTCTCCATTTCCTGTTGTTAAAAAAACCAGAAGGGTGTTTTTTCCTCCTCTGTTTAGCTATTCCTGATGTTCTTAGATTTTTGGTGCATATGTTTTGGTCATTTGCATCATCTCTTCTGGCTTTGATCTGTCTGGTTTTCGAATCAAACCATGGGTTTCTTTAACTGTATGTGATCCTGTCTTTTAACAGCAATTTTTAGCCTTTTTTAAAGAGCTAATTAAGAAGTATTTAACTTGGAGTTTCTATCTGATCTAAATAACTCTTTCTAAAGAGAGGTACCTCTATAAAAAGGCAATATAAGTACAATGATTTTGTTCCTAACTTTTTTTCTTTCATACTTGAGATAAGTATTAAAGGAAAAAGTGAGGGCAAGGAAAGCAGTAATAAATATAAAACTGCTCTTAATTGGCTGCATCTGTTCTTAGTAAGTCTATTGTAAAATTTTTAAATTGTTTTAAAAATATGTATTTGGAATAGTAGATATCTGTTTTGGGATGAATGATCTATTTGAACAGTGGACAGGATACCACTTTATTTCAGAATTTACATTCTGACTCTCAAAGTGCCTTTAGAAATAATATTTCTGTAAGGAGGGAGATTCTGTTAGCATGAAAACAAAATAGTGAGCCCCATCCTGTTCCCACTGAAATCAATAGGAGTTTGTCCTTGTCATATGGCTGCTTAACATTTTATTGTCTCGTGATGCATCTATTTGAAAATTAACTTTTGTCTCAGCTCAGTAAAGATGGACCTGCTTCACACTCTGCTTTCTATTATTGTGTGGCTGCTTCTCGTCTTGAAGTGGAGTGGTATCTATTTACCATATAGTATTCCTGGGATACACATTGTTTCATTTCGTTCATTCTGAACATAGCACAAGTGCATGCAAATATAGTATTACGTTGTCTCTTATTGTGCAGAAAGTCTTCAGCTCTCTATGCATTATCCAGGTAAGTTACCAGAACTATCAAATGCCTCTTTGCATAAGTTTAACATGACAGCCCTTCTTATTTTAAATTTTTAAATGTGTCCTTTTTTGTAAATTGTAGTTGTGACTGAAATACTAAGTGAAATATTTCCTATGTAGCCCCCCAATACACTGTCCAAATTCTTTCAACATATATTTTACCAATATGTACTTTCCCCAATGTTTTATTTTCTGATCTTTGCTGATTGGCTAGGGATTTGTGTCTGTAAGGGGCCTCATTCTGATCTAGGGTGACCAGATGTTCCAATTTTATAGGGACAGTCTTGCTATTTGGGGTTTTGTCTTATTTAGACGATTATTACCCCCCACCCCCTGTCCTAATTTTTCCACACTTCCTATCTGGTCACCCTATTCAGATCTCATATGCATGAATGCACATTAGAAGAAACTCCAGTGAAATCAGTGGAGTTACAGGATCAGAATCTGTCCCATTTTCTCTTTTCCTTCTAATACAGCCTGCTTCTCCTGGATGATTCACCAAGGTTCCAGTTCAAGAACCAAGTCCTCCTGCCACTGAAATTACTGACAAAATTCTAGTGGCCTCCATTCAAAGGAGGATCTGGCCCATAATTTGTGGCATTGCAGTGAACATAGGTAACATCAGGTGAGGCTCCCAATCAATGGGAGGTTTACCTGGATAGTGACTGCAGGATTGGCCAGAGTATTTCCGATAGCAGAGTTACTCTCACAGCAGTGGAGTATGCAATGCACAGAGGACTGGCACATCAGTGAAAGAATATGAACAGGAGGAAGCAGACAGTCATTGCATCAATATGTAATTGCAAAGTTTTTGTAAAGCATGTTTTTGTACAGTTCATTGGACCATGACATGGGGAACTTTAAGTTACAGCAAAGACTCCATTAGTCCCGTAAAGGCCATACACTACCTTTGAGCTGCAGTTGAGCTTCCACTGACGTCAATGGGATTTTTGCATGTGGATCAAGGGCAGTATATGGTCCTTGGTTTTTAAAAGTTAGAGGTCTAGATACTGACCAAATATTTATACCCCATGCAAATTACATTATTTTCAGTTCCCTGTTGCACTCAATAGAAATGTAAAATACAAAGATGAGGCACAAGAAATGGTAAAGTCACTAGGTTTGCCAATTTACTAATTGTATTTGCATTATTTATAAGATAGTAATGATTATAGGGAATACTGCTGGCTGAGACAAGGAGTTCTAAAACATTGAGCCATATTCTGTCCCTCTAAAGTCAGTGTAAATTTTGTCATTGACTTTGTTCGGATCGGGATTATTGGTCTAGTGAATCAGATTAATTGAAAATTTGACAAACTCTCTATGTATTCCTTGGCAGTATAAAATATTTGCAAGATTGCATCCTTTAGTTTTTATATATATTCCACAGTTTTCTTTTTTAGTTTTCACAGTTAATTTAAAATTAATAACATCTTTGTCACTTGCTGTTGTGAGAAATGCCAGTACAGTTGGAAACATAATACAGAAATACAACAGAGCTTAAAGTCTTTATTGGACAGATGGCTAATTTTACTGGTCTGACCTTACCTCTTAAGGATCTAGTCCCTTGATCCTTGGTTAGCACAATAGCTGCCACTAAAGATTGGAGTAAATTAGATAGACAGACGTTGCATTCAAAAATTAAATGTGCACTAATAATGCCACATATGCAAATGTGGCTATATTTGTGAAGGTATCACTTAGTGGTAGTCTCTTTGTGTCCCTCAGTCTTAGGTTAACAAACAAGAGAACAACTGACCTAAGGGAAGTGTATTGATATGCGTTCAACTAAAGTAGCTTTAATCATAGAAAAAGAAAAACTTACAATAATTTCCTCTGTAATAATACACTAATATTGTGTACACAACTCTTTTACTGTTGCTTATATTATGTTAAGTATTCCTGTTTCACGTCCCAAATGATTTATTTTCTTACAAAAAGATGCCACTTATTTGTGGCAACAATTTTACAAAACCTGTGCAGGCATTTGAAAACCTGCATTGCCACAAGAGTTAGAGAAGAAAATCCCCTAGGGAGTCTGTCTGCAGAAGTATGTAATTTAAATCCCACCTACATGCTGCCAAAGACTATTGGAACTGTACGTTTCCAAGAAACCTTAGACTGAGTCCATGCTGTGAAATGTCATTTTCAATCCCCTGAGAACAGGTCTAGTTCTAGGTAACATGCGGCTCTGCTTCAGTCCTGCTGTTTATCATATGTTGGAAGGTTAAGAATGAAAGATAACTATCATTTACTCTTACATCAAAAAGTAGTGGGTGAGGAAGAGATAAGATAGTAAAAAGGGTTTTTTCTTTGCCCTTTTAATACGAATAGAAAATGGGACTTATACAAGAATTGTATCTGAGATACAACCAAAAAGGTCACATTGCGAGAGAAGTGATAAAACCAGTTCATCTTCAATAATGAGATCTGACTGAGAGGTCTTGAGGGTCAAAAGAAGAAAGGTAGTCAAACTCTCTTCAGTTTTTCAAAGTTTTCATTCAGAGTCTGGTTGACAAAGATCAGTTTTGTAATCCCCAGAAAGCGGCAGAGAGAAATGTGTTTGTGAAGTTAAAAGTAAAATAAACAATAAAAATGCTACAACTACAACTTACTAAATGAAATTTCAGGACTGAAAACCCTTGTGGGCAAATTCAAAACATCCCGATGAGTGCAAACTTATTTGCACATTTGTTTACAGTAACATTATATATTTATTATGAAGGAGGAAATGGAACATCAGGCACATTTTAAAATAGATTAAAATGAAGCTAGAGCCAGCGTGTGACAATAAATTGCATAGCCTGGAGTTCCCAAAAGTCTTGCACTTTTATGTTATTTCAATGTCTCTCTAAAGACCAACATGGCTATAACAACCCCGCATAGGCTAAAGCTCTCTAAAGCTGTCACTAGTGTTTAACATTCAAACTGTTTTCTTGCTTTTTCTTTATGCATGGCCGTAGATTTTTGCTCTGCATTCTACTTTTATTCCCACTCTCAGTGGTCTGGTTGCTAAAATAGCTTAATCATGCCTTACTCCATGGTATAGTAGTAATAATAATATAATGGAGCTTAATGGTACTCTAGTTGCATGGAGAGGAGAGCAGACCCCTTAGGTTGATGTTTGTGACATTAATATGCATAACAATATAATGTGTTGTTACTTTTTTGTATATCACAATATGAAATAGAAGTCAAAAGACTGTACTTTATAAGGCTATTGAGTAGGGTGGAACACAGAAGATAAGATTTGTATTCATTTCTGATGCTTTGGGATCAATTTTGATTCTGAATACAAATAAATACAAATATTGGACTTGAATCTCCTGACTAACTCTAATTTTTCATTGGTGTATTCCGTTGGCTTTACTGCTATGAGTGACAAGATACACAGCTCCACAGCTTCTATGGACCAGATTTTCAAAAGTTTTTCACACTCACCGTCAGGGCCAGATTTTCAGAAGCTAGGTCCCAGGTAGGCACTAAAATAAATGGACAGATTTTATGAAGACCTGAGTGTGGAATAACTGAATTCTTTAGAAAATATGACCACAACAGAAACTTCTGGGTTGTAAGAACTTTTGAAAATCTGGCTTTTTAGATGTCTAAATAGGATCTGAACTATTTTGAAAATTTGGCTCAATCTGTGTAGAGAATGTTGTTTTCTTTGGAAAGGAAATGGCTTTCTGTTACATTTTTTTAAAATGTTTTGGACTCTACTAGACAACATTATAGCCTGAGAAGCCCCGGGCAGGCAGGAACCCTGAGCTACCTGTCTCTCCTGTGCCTCCTTCCCCCCTGCCCCCAGCCACTAGAAGAGCCCTGTGCCGGAGCAGGACTAGGTCCAGGCCGGAGCATCCCCAGCCCTGGGCCAGCTGGGCCCAAGCCAGCCCTAGCCCAGTGTTCCACGGCAGCAGCTCCAACTAGGGAAGACAGAGCCTTCCCTGGCCTATTATACACACCGCCTATGGAAGTCAGTAACCCTACCCCACCCATCCAGCAATCACAACATTCCTCTTTTTAAAAAAAAAAAAAAAGAAAAGAAAAGGGAAAAAGCTGCCAGTAGATCTCCTTCCCACCCACCCAAATGCTCTACAATGGTTCCACATACATGGTTTTTCGGAGGACTCTCCCCTAGACTCTCAGGATTTAGGAGTCTGTCGAAGACATACAGGATTTTTGAAGGCATTTCCAGAAAATAATTGGTGTGGGGACTCCCTTCAGCCCCCTGGAATTTTAAGTTATCTTAATATGAACAGAATAGTCTGGCTCCCAACAGTGCTCTGAAGAGTAAGGATAGTCTTGGAGTTAAGGCATTAGCATGGGTTTTGGAAAATATTTGTTAACTTCCTGATGCTGCCACAGACTTCCTCTGTGACCTGAGGGAAATCACTTAATTTCTCTGTGCCTCGGTTTCCCACCTGAAAAACGAGGATAGCAATACTTTCTTATCCACTCTTTTTCTGTCTTGCCTCATTAGATTACAAACTGTTTGTAGGACAGCCTGTTTCTCAGTATATTATATATATATATTATATTATATTATATTATTATATTCTGCAGTGTCTAGCACAAGGCAACCCCAGTCTCAGTTAGGTGCTTGTAGGCACTATCATAATACAGACAATAATGATGCTTGAAGTTCTCCTTGTCCTCCAAGGCTTCCCCGAGAGATGCTCTGCAGTTATAGCAGTGCCACTGTAGCATTTCAAGTGTAACAAGAACTAAGATAAAATGCTAAGGGAGCTCAGAAGAATTATTTCCTGGATCGATCTTGCTTTAGGACTCAATCTTACAAACAGTTACACCTGTAAGTAACTTTACACATATGAGCAGCCCCGTTGATTTTTAATAAGACTATTCAAGTGAGTAAAATTGCTTGTGTAACTGCTTGCAGGATTGGACCCCAAAGCAAGACTGATTTGGCCTTTTCACATTTTCTATCATTGAATAATTGAAATACTAATGTAAAAAGACCATACATAAATTTACTCATATGAGCTCCATTTAAAATGAAAAGGGTTACTCATGTAACTAAATCACTTACATAAGTAAGTCTTTGCAGGAATGGGCCTCTCATTTGGTGTGTATGAATATATATATTCAGCTAATGTTATAGAAAACGTTAGTTTAAGCATTAAAGAATACGTGAGTCAATGCAGTTATGCTGAGCTGAAGCATTTACCTAAAAATATGTAAACATCAACCAGTGTTGTGTGATCATCTAATGAAAAGTGTGGTCATAAGAGGGGCAGATTATGTTTGTGTGACCTTAATTCCAAATTCCCTGATTTGTTTGAAAAAAAATCCATCTGGGAAACTTATTCACATGAGGAATCCTGATTCCAGTAAGCAAGCCCATTGAAGTAAAATAAAATACTCATCTGAATAAGTGTCCAGGATTGGGTTCACCAAGTATAATTTTTTTCCTTTGATTTTTTTGTAATGACACACACACTTTAAAAGGAAAAAACATATTTGGTTGGTTGTTCATTTAAAAAAAAATAACACAGGTGCTTGTTTGACTGTCCAAACTAATGAAAAAAGCTGAATATTGTTTCTTTGAACTTTACAAAAAACATTCACCTCTGGGATAAAACATGCATGGGAAACTTCATTGCCAAAGGTAATTGCTTCAGAAAGGTATAAGCCACTGAAAATAAGGGCTTAGAATATAAGTGCCATTTCGACCATAAATAGAACAAAAACAGTTAATTATGCACTCTGTAGTAATTAATAAAATCACCAAACCTGATGTGTATTGTGTAGAATACATACAGCGAGTGTCCCCATCGTGGGAAATCCTTAGTACCATTGAGTTCAATGCAACACATCCATGAGTAAGGATCACTCATGAATAAAGGTTTGCAGATCATAGGTACTGAATGAAGGATTATCCTTCCTTGTGAGGAATCTGTTCCATTAGATTACTGATCCAGGGAGCTCTATATCCAACAGCAGTATAGCGACTTATCAGTCAATGGAGAAACTTTTTTTTCTGTTATCTGTGTAGTGTGATATTCAAAAGATGCAGGTATAGCTCAAAAGATACTCAATAGATACAGGTATACAGGAGATAGCTCATCCAAATGTTACCAGAAGCCAACCTGTCTAGCTTTCAAACCTAGATAAGATCAACCATATTAAAACCAGAACAGACTTGCTTGTTCAAGCACCCAGCTACTCTCAACTTTCTGTGACTCTCACATATTGTGCTGATAAGTGCCTTCCAAAACCCTAGGACAAAAAGATAGATAATCTCTTTTGGTTCATGATGCAATTATATCTGTTTTATCATTATTTGAGTTGGCTTTACAGTTAATATAACACGTTGTAAATAACTGTTCAGGTGACAATGAAAACTGAAGAAGGTTATTCTTATGAAAAAAGATTGAACTGTGCTCAATCTAACTAACAATGTCCAAGCTCTTAGTGGATATGGAGACTGGTGCATCATACCCAGAAAGACTCTCATATCTGAAAAAATTCCAGGTCCAAATTAGCCCTCATGCCTCTCTTGATTTTTCAAAGTCATTTAAAATTACTAGCACCTGTGAGAATGATCATGCAATCAAATTCACATCTGTGAACATTTAGAACATCCCAGTTTGATATCTTTCTAAAATTAGTGGAAATGAACACACTGTAAATGTTCAGCTTGCTGTTTTCAAATACCTAAGACACTTGGTTTCTTCTGACATGTCAGCGGCATTAGTACAAGTGTAACCCTTCTGCCAGATGGAGCCGGCAGCAGCCAGGGCTGGGTTCAATATCTAGGGGTTCCTTTTGAACAACACAACACAGAACCGTCTCAAGCCCCCACCTAGCAACCTGGGAAAATTACACACCATCCCTGGGCATCTCTGAGAGGTGTTGAGGGGGTACCTGGAGGGTGTTGGAGGGGGTACCTGAGGCCTCACTGTTGAGTTGGGGGGCGGTGTTGCTCCCTGCCATGAAAGCTCAGGGCGTGGCACCAGCCCATCCATCAATGCCTGCAGGCCCCTCCCCAGGGCTGGGAGCCAGGCCCTGAGTGGGAAGGAACCAATTAGCTGGGGATGGACCAATTCAGGGTGCAGGGACAGCTCTTTCTGAGCTGCAATGTCTGCTCTGTAAAAATCCTGGACATTGCCTCTTATTTTTAAAATCTGCCTGGACAGAAAATGGAGCATGAAAAAAGAGGAAATATCTGGGAAAACCCGGGCATACGGTAACCCTATTTATTATTATATTTTAAAAACCTTTTAAAGAGTTATTTGATCATGTGGTGGGGTGGGAGAGGAAGAGGAGAAGGATTTTTGAGAATTTTCCCAGAATTAACTTCTGAGCTTAGGCCAAGAATGATAAATTTTAATCTAAAAGGTCACTTTAGAAGAACAAAACACACAAACAAAACCAAAATACCATAATGATTGAAAATAGGGGTTTAGGACCAAAACTTATGTGACTTCAGAGGGAGCTCTCTGCAGAGATCAGTGGCTAGGATCTGGTTTCATGTACCATATGCTGGGTAATAACAGGAGAGAACTCTATGTTTTTAAAAATAAACTGACTCTTTATTAAGAAAACAATTTGTATAGGTACTGCAAGTGCAGCATTTTAGCCATGTGCATGCAGACTGAATTTGTGGTGCCTTCTCCAAACCTTTTCCTCTTGCAACACTTGCTCCTCCCTCCAAGCTCCATTCAGGTTGCTACAGTCTCCAGCTTAAACATAGTGTCATGGTAGCAACACTATAACATCATGAACTGCAATGTCAAGAACTGCAACTCTCTCTCCACATGCTTCTCAGCGGATTAGGGTGACCAGATGTCCTGATTTTATAGGGACAGTCCAGATATTTGGGGCTTTGTGTTATAAAGTGCCTATTACCTCCCACCCCCATCCTGATTTTTCAGAACATGGATGTGACATGACACCAATGGATTATAACGTTTAGCCATTTGCAACTTAGGGCTAGAGGGCAAAGCTGCTCCAGTGATAATGAAAGAAGGAACTTGGAGAATGGTAGGGGAAGACTCATCACTGCTGGTAAAAGACAGAGCTAGTATATGAGATTGGATAGAGGAATGAAAGAAACCTTTGTAGGAGCTGAGCTTGAGAGAAGCATCACTGAGGAAGAAGAAGGAAATGCACTGCCTAAGGGCTCAGACAAATGCATTCATAAAATGCAAAGCTGGAGAACAGAATCCACAACCTGTTTATGTGATTCATGGTGGGAACAGTGGATGCAGCTAATATAAAGTTTTTGGGCCAATAGGTCCTAACTCTGTGCGCCCACTAGATGTGCCCTGGCCAGCCGACCAATCTGTATTCTCACAAAGATAGCCAGTGTGAAGTTTGCCTGTGTTCTGCCCAAATAGGTTCTTCACTGTCTAGACTCCCTCATGTCACAGAAACATGGCGTTTCCCTGGTGTGTTGGACCAGAGTGTGGGGGAGCAGGTGGAGTGTGACCTTACTGACAGCAGAGGAGAGTGAAATTGATTCTTTTGCCCTGTTCTACACAGAGGAGCTGTAGTCTGGGAAGAAATTAGTTTTCTACCTTTTCAAAATGGATATCCTGCATGGCCTTCCATGTCCTTTGGCAATCAGTGGCCTTAGTTAAAATCTCAGTTGTGTTTGTGCCAATCCCCTCTTCTGTAATCAGTTTATGCTAAGTATGCAGTAGCATCTAACTGTGCCTCATTGTTAATGCTCAAAAGAGGTGGAATGGGTTTGTTAATGAAAGTAAATAGGTTAGATTCCTTCACTTCCGCCAGAAGCACTAGATACCTCAAATTTCTGTCACTTGCTTGATTTTCAAATTTCTCTAGTCTCCGCTCCTCATTCTCACAGAATTCAGTTACACACACAGAGAAGAAGCTTAAGGCCTGAATTTTCAGAAGTGACTAGTGATTTTGGATGCCTCCGGTTTTGTGACACCTCAAAGAGGCCTGATTTGATCTGAGGCCTAAGACACCTCAAAAGGAGCAGGTACTCAACACATTTTGAAAATCAGGCCCCTTCAGCCTGTCTTTAGTTGGATACCAAAATTGAGACAATCAAAATCACTAGTCACTTTTGAAAATTTACATTTCTTACAGCACTTTTTCTGTTACATAGTTCTCTTCAGGTCCCCCCACATGCTGCCTTCTGTCCTTTCCATCTTCTGATCTAGATGGCACAACAAGATGGTGATAGCTCAGCTGTGCTCTCCACAGAGGTGATGATGATATGCTTTGTGTCAGTTTTGGTCCGAATGAAGATAAAGATGTTTTATGGTACACTGCCTGGGGGATGAGGCTAAAGCTAAGGCCTGTTCCCAAACTTGTGATCTAAAAAAGTCTGCATTTTCCTTAATGTCATTTCCTTTGGGGGACACTCAAATAGTTTGTTCAGTGTCCACTGGCAATGAGGTTCAAAAATATTGGGCTTAGAGTACATAGAGGCTCTGAGAAGCCAAAATCTTATGGTTTTTCAGGAGAATTGGTACACACATTTGCTACTTGTCACACACTAGACTCTACTCCCTCTAAATATTAACCTTTGAGAGTATGTGCATGAGAGAGAGAGAGAGTATAAAATATATCTGGACTTTGTGGTTTCTTTGCATGATAGCTTACTGTTCATTTAAAGCAGGTTAATGTCTAAATGCTCAATATGAAAGATATTTATTGTACTTAATTAAAATGTTTCCTAAAGAAGTGTAATTTGGGCCGAGAATACACTTAAATGTTAGGTTAACATAGCTGTGGTGCTCCATGATGTGAAAAATTCACACCCCTGAGTGCCGTAGCAATGCAGACCTAATCCTTGGTGTAGAAACAGCTAGATTGAAGGAAGAATTTTTCCGTCAATCTAGCTACCTTTGCTTGGGGAGGAGTAGTTTCTATGGTGATGGAACGCCTTCCCCCTCTTTCATTGTAGAAAACATCTACACTATGTAACTACAAAGGCAGAGCTATGGCACTGTCATTATGGTGCTGTTACACGGTAGTGTAGACCTGGCATTCATATCTTGTCAGAGGAAGAGAAGGTTTTGTAAGAGAGGATGGAAAAACATTGAGAGGCAGCAATGAGAACATTTTCCAAATACTGTGCAACAATTTAGCCAGATGATTCTCACTGAAGCTTCATATAGCTAAATCCTGACAAATGTACCCCTGAATGATGACAATTGATGGGTAAAAGGTTTTCAAGGTTATTTATTTGGAGTTATAACAATTGCAATGGTACCACACTCTCTCTGTTAGAAAGCTGTACTTTTGTCTTTGATTTCAGTAATAACTGTTCTCATGGGCTTTGTATTTGTCCTCACTGCCATGCCCCTGGCAGGAATACTCAGTCAATGTAGAAGTCTGACTTTTATACCTGTTCTTTCACTTAATTTCAGAATAGTTATCACACATTTCACACAGTGTGTTGCCAGGGAATCGTGCACAAGAATCACATGCACTTTAAGCATGAGGTGGCTGAAATCCCATGAGACTTCAGCTTTCTGTCTCTGACGGCATTATGAGACACACTCACTATGTCATGTATCTTATTGCTTAATTATTTTCACTACAAATTCCATCAGCTTGAAGTAAACAAACATTTATTTCTGCACCTTGGGCATCATCAGATATTTGCAGTGTCTGGAATGTCTGTTTCCTGCCAGTAGTGACAAATATTATGGTGATGAGTGCCCTGGATGTACCTTAGCTAGAAGGAGGAAAAGATTGCTCTCTGAGTGACAACTCACCCTTATACCTATGTTTACTAGAGCTATTATAAAAGGATAATAGCAGGTAGTAAGTAGGTCACTTTCAGAGAGGACATTCGCTTTTATCAGTTAAGACATGACTGGTTACAGCACATTTGTGACTACTACTTGTTTTCTACAGATGATATAACTCAGGGGTAGGCAACCTATGGCACGTGTGCCGAGGGTGGCACGTGAGCTGATTTTCAGTGGCACTCACACTGCCTGGGTCCTGGCCACCAGTCTGGGGGGCTCTGCATTTTCATTTAATTTTAAATGATGCTTCTTTAACATTTAAAAAACCTTTTTACTTTATATACAACAATAGTTTAGTTATATATTATAGACTTATGGAAAAAGACCTTCTAAAAACATTAAAATGTATTACTGACATGCAAAACCTTAAATTAAGTGAATAAATGAAGACTCGACACACCACTTCTGAAAGGTTGTTGATCCCTGATATAACTTGTGTTACACAAAAATAAATGTTTGGCATGGTATGGTTGAAGTATTTCACTATGAAATACGTAGGAGCTTGATTCTGGCATGATGCTGAAGTCATGTTGCTTGAGGCAGTGGGAAGGCATTCTGCCTGAGCAGGAGCTCCAGACATTGTGCCTAAAGCATGTACAGTTGTGCCCAGAAGTGCTGTGGAGTGTGGGCACTGCACCTCCCTTGAAATGCATGCAGTGTCTGCTGCCTTCTGTGCCCCAACAGCTTTGTTATCTGCCCACTTCTGAGAGGCTAGTGCTGGCCCTGCATTATCTTCTCATTCTCTAAATGCAAGGACTCCCATTGGGTTACATTGCTAGGCTTCAGTTCAGGAACGTGTCCCTTTGCAGGACACATGTGTAAGCATATACTTGACTTTAAGACATTCTTAAATCTTATTAATGTCTGGTGCTTAAAGTTAAGTATGTGTTTGGTAGTGTTTTCCTGGACTGGGGCCTTAAACCGGTGCCACAAGGGGTGGGATGCCATGACAAAGTCAATACTGGGACATTGTGTCCACTTATTTTTAATGAGACTCCTTTTATTGTATTCTAGCTTAAGTTCTAAACCACAGCTGTCTTATACCTTTTACGTAGGCTATAAATACCACAGTGATATATACCTTACTTGTACCTGAGATAGAAATTCTGTGCATAACATATACTAAAAGAACCTAATATTACCACTGATGAGACCTTTTGAAATTCAGATACAATTGGATGGCTGATACCTCTAAATTAATTCCAATTAGAGTCTGTCTACACTGCACATGCCTTTTGGTAGCTTGTAGAGTACATACCCCTGTGGTGTGGATACAAATAACAGAACACACTCTCTATTTTCCAAGCCGTGCCTGCCTATCTACACTGCTGTTTCGAGCAGCGTAGTATCCCGCTGCCTTCCCACTGTGGGAGCCTTTCCTTCTACAGGAAAAGACTTGCCCCGTGGGGAAAGGCTCTTGCATGGGGGAGGCTGTAGGGAAAGGCTGACAGCTCCTTGCTGCTGGAGCCTTTCCCCACTGAAGGGAAAGACTCTGGCAGCTGTCCACTGCTGGAGCCCTTTCCCCCTCTAGAGAAAGATTCCTGCTGCTCCCTGCTTCTGGAAAGACTCATGCAGTGGGGAAAAGGCTTCTGCAAGAGCCTTTCACTAATATTTGTAGGTGTGGGCACAACTAACTTTTCTCTGCAGCATGTACCTACACGTACTCTAAACGCCACTGCCAGTGGTGTGTGGTGTAGACGTAGCCTGAGTTATTCTTCTTGTGTAAAATTCACCCATGTACACAGAGCATATGCAAGACCCTCTGCATCACTTAAATCCTGCGGTGGTAGGGTAGAGCACCCATGCAGAACCCTGTATGCTGGGGGCTCTCAGGGAATGAACTCTCTTATCTTCTCTTGTGTAGATCCTTTGATGCAGGGCGCAGAATGGCAGCAGCTGCTATTCCAGAATGTGAGCTGGAATAGCCAGGAACAGAGAGACTGCACTGTATGTTCTGTGGCCTGCTCTAGACTGGGAGAGAAGGGGTAAATTCCGTCCTCTTCACTCCTGCTCAATTCCCCACAGAGTGCTTCTATTTCACCTTTTGTTGTTTTCATTAGTTAACCCACAGGCCCATCAGTGCATGTACTGAAAAGAGAAGCTGTATAGTGCTTATCGTCATTTTCTGAATGCTTCAGATATAATAAAAATGGCAGCACAGGTGTCTCTTCAGTCACTGTTCTACTGTGGTCCTGACAGCTGTGGTTGGGAGATTCCTGCTTTCTTACTCAATGCTGCTGAGCAGTGGTAGTTGGACCAAGGTTCAAAAAGATGAAAAGATGCCACATTTTTTTAATTTAAGACTTCCTGACCTTTGTTGGTTTGTTGTGCCATCTACATCCCACAGCACTCTTTATTTAACTTAGTTCAGTCTGTAGAAATCAAATAAATAAAAGTCTGACATTGTTTATTTTTGCCACAAATGATGGACTTTTTACAGTTCATACTGAAATCAGTTTGAGTATTTTCCATTGATTTCAATGAGACTGTGATGAGGCCTCATATATCTTAATTTAGTACATCTTCAGCTACTTTTATTATATGGATTTGTGTGCTAGTGACATCAGAAATGTACCGATTGTCAAAATATTATTTTAAAACTTAATTCTTTCCAGTAATCACCCATCACTACAGTAAAATCTCTGGGTCAGATTGTGACTGGTCCAAGGGGAGGGAGGGTGCTTTCCATCTGCCATCCCTTTAGCATCTGTACAAGACACAACCACAGCCACTAGGCATGATTGCAGCTCAAGCAGATCTATCTGAGCTAATTTTAATCTCAGTAGCTCGGGTACCAGATTAGTGAAGCTATCGCAGTGCATGCCTCTGTATGGGCTGGTGGGCTTATATAGCCCATGCTGAAACATGTATAAGTGTTTGTATGTGTAGAGGCTGGTAAGGGCAATGTGCTGGGAGAGAAGCTGAGCCCTGTTTTGAGGGCAGGGCTTCCCTGATTAGGGGTCCTATAAAGGTAGCCAGCCAGTCAGGCAACAGCACAGACAGCTGCAGTGGCACAGGAGCCAGAAAACAGAGCTGTAAACAGGGGAGTTTGAGTAGGAGTTTGCAAGGGGAGTTTGGGGGAAGACTAAGAGAGGCAGGCAGAGGAACAGACAAGCTAGTGAAGGGAGTGTGTGGTGTTCTGGCAGTGTTTTGGTGCTCATTGGGGGTTTGGTTTGCTGTGGGTGGTGGTGTTTTGGTTGGTTTATGTTTCCTGGACTAACAGGATTTAGGAGAGAAGGCTGTGACAGATACAGAGGCAGCAGTGGTAGTGACCCAAGCAGTAGAAGAGACAATGAAGATGACTGGATGTGGAAGCTGCGGCATGTACATGATCCTGGAGGGGGTACCTGAAAAGAGTTTCGTCTGCATGAAGTGCCGCCTGATAGAGCTGATAGAAGAAAAGATCCGAGGATTAGAGATGCAGGTGGAAACTCTCGTTGAGTTTAGAAGGGCGTTCGAGCAGATGATGGAGCAAAGACGTGATGAGGCTGAAGGGAAAAGCTCAGACTTTGCAGATGGAAGCAGGACAAAAGAACTCTGAGGAGAGACTGCTGAGTGAGGAAAGTGGACAGTGGAGGCATGTGACTAAGAGAACCAGGCAGAGGAAAAGACAGGCTAGTGAAGGAGAAACAGAGCTCAGGAACAGGTTTGTGGAGTTGGAAAATGAAGAAAGGGCACAGCAGGTGGTCACTGAAGGTGGGAGGGCAAGGAAGAAGAGAAGAGCAACTAGTCCTATAGGAAGAGGGAAAGAGCCAATGGAGATAACAACACCAAATATGAGCTACAGGAGGATATGGGATAGGTTGCAGAGGATTGCAAGGGACAATAAGAATCGAGAGGACTTGCAGCCAGAGGGAGCAGGGGATAGACCCGAGAATTGCACCATCACCAGGAAAAGGCAGGTCTACGTGATTGGGGACTCCTTACTGAGACGAATAGACAGGCCTGTAACCAGAGCTGATCCAGAGAACAGAAAAGTGTACTGTCTGCTGGTGCTAAGATGCGGGATGTGGACCTGAGGCTGAAGTGGATCCTAACGGGAGCAGGAAAAAATCCACTGATTGTCCTTCATGTGGGAACAAATGATACGGCTAGATTATCGCTGAAACGTATCAAGGGAGACTGTGCCAGGCTGGGGAAGACACTTAAGGAAATAGAGGCTCAGGTGATCTTCAGTGGGATTCTGCCTGTTCCTAGAGAAGGGCAACAAAGGTCTGACAAGATTATGATGATCAACAGATGGCTCAGGCAGTGGTCCTATAAGGAAGGCTTTGGGATGTATGGCCACTGGGAGGCATTCATGGAGAGAAGTCTGTTCTCTCGGGATGGACTTCTCCTGAGTAGGGAGGGAAATAGCTTTAAACTAGGAATTGAGGGGAGATGGTTGGGAGATATCCAGGTAATCTCCACGCCAGATTTTAACATTGAGAGGGAAGAAAATGAAGTAAGAGAGGATATAGCCGTGAATAGGAGAATGGACATAAGGAGGAAGGGTAGTGTAGATACTAGTCTAATAGGTGATACTGGCAGTAGAATGTCTGGGCCTAATCGGGTAAAGAATGTGAGCGAAGCCAAAGAGCAAAAATTAAGATGTTTGTACACCAATGCGAGGAGACTAAGTAACAGAATGGAGGAACTAGAGTTACTGGTGGAGGAAGTAAAAACAGATATTATACGGATAATAGAAACATGGTGGAATAGTAGTCATGACTGGAGTACAGGTATTGAAGGCTATGTGCTGTTTAGGAAAGACAGAAATAAAGGCAAAGGTGGTGGAGTAGCATTGTATATCAATGATGAGGTAGCCTGTAAAGAAATAAGAAGTGATGGAATGGATAAGACAGAATCTGTCTAGGCAGAAATCACATTGGGGAAGAAAGCAACTAGAGCCTCCCCTGGGATAGTGGAAGATGGGAGTGATCAGCAAGGAAAGCTACCTTATTGGGGTCAGAACATGTAGGGATAAAGTGAGAAAGGCCAAAAGCCATGTAGAGTTGGACCTTGCAAAGGGAACTAAAACCAATATTAATAGGTTCTATAGCCATATAAATAAGACGAAAACAAAGAAAGAAGTGGGACCGCTAAACACTGAAGATCGAGTGGAGGTTAAGGATAATCTAGGCATGGCTCAATATCTAAACAAATACTTTGCCTCAGTCTTTAATGAGGTTAATGCGGAGCTTAGGGATAATGGTAGGATGACAAATGGGAAGGAGGATATGAAGGTAGATATTACCACATCTGAGGTAGAAGCCAAACTCAAACAGCTTAATGGGACTAAATCGGGGGGCCCAGATAATCTTCATCCAAGAATATTAAAGGAACTGGCACATGAAATTGCAAGCCCATTAGCAAGTATTTGTAATGAATCTGTAAACTCAGGAGTTGTACCTTATGACTGGAGAATTGCTAACATAGCTCCTATTTTTAAGAAAGGAAAAAAAGGTGATTGGGTAACTACAGGCCTGTTAGTTTGACATCTGTAGTATGCAAGGTCTTGGGAAATTTTTTGAAGGAGAAAGTAGTAAAGGACATTGAGGTCAATGGTAATTGGGACAAAATACAACATGGTTTTACAAAAGGTAGATCATGCCAAACCAACTTGATCTCCTTCTTTGAGAAAGTAACAGATTTCTTAAACAAAGGAAACACAGTGGATCTAATTTACCTCATTTTCAGTAAGTCATTTGATATGGTTCCACATGGGGAATTATTAGCTAAACTGGAAAAAATGGGGATCAATATGAAAAGTGAAAGATGGATAAGGAACTGTTTAAAGGGGAGACTACAACGGGTCATAGTGAAAGGTGAAGTATCAGACTGAAGGGAGGTTACTAGTGGAGTTCCTCAGGGATCGGTTTTACGACCAATCTTATTTAATCTTTTTATTACTGATCTTGGCACAAAAAGTGGGAGTGCGCTAATAAAGTTTGCAGATGACACAGAGCTGGGAGGTCTTGTCAATACAGGGAAGGACTGGGATATCATACAGGAAGATCTGGATGACCTTGTAAACTGGCGTAATAGTAATAGGATGAAATTTAATAGTGAAAAGTGCAAGGTCATGCATTTAGGGATTAATAATAAGAATTTTTGTTATAAGCTGGGGCACATCAGTTGGATGTAACAGAGGAGGAGAAGGACCTTGGAGTATTAGTTGATCACAGGATGACTATGAGTAGCCAATGTGATATGACTGTGAAAAAAGCGATTGTAGTCTTGGAATGCATCAGGCAAAGTATTTCCTGTAGAGATAAGGAAGTGTTAGTACGGTTATGCAAGGCACTGGTGAGACCTCATCTGGAATACTGTGTGCAGTTCTGATCTCCCATGTTTAAGAGGGATGAATTCAAACTGCAACAGGTACAGAGAAGGGCTGTTAGGATGATCCGAAGAATGGAAAACCTGTCATATGAAAGGAGACTCAAAGAGCTTGGCTTGTTTATCCTAACCAAAAGAAGGCTGAGGGGAGATATGATTGCTCTCTATAAATATATCAGAGGGATAAATACCAGGGAGTGAGAGGAATTATTTAAGCTCAGTACCAGTGTGGACACAAGAACAAATGGATATAAACTGGCCATCAGGAAGTCTAGACTTGAAATTAGATGAAAGTTTCTAACCATCAGAGGAGTGAAATTCTGGAACAGTCTTCCCAGGGGAGCAGTGGGAGCAAAAGACACATCTGGCTTCAAGACTAAGCTTGATAAGTTTATGGTGGGGATGGTATGATGGGATAGCCTAATTTTAGCAACTAATTGATCTTTGACTATTAGCAGTAAATATGCCCAATGACCTGTGATGGGATGTTAGATGGGATGGGATTGGAGTTACTGCAGAGAATTCTTTCCTGGGTGTCTGGCTGGTGAGTCTTGCCCACATGCTCAGGGTTTAGCTGATTGCCATATTTGGGGTCAGGAAGGAATTTTCGTCCAAGGCAGATTGGCAGAGGTCCTGGGGTTTTTCACCTTCCTCTGCAGCATGGCATGGGTCACTTGCTGGAGGGTTCTCAGGGACGTAGCAACAAAGAACGTGGCCCCCTCCGAACATATTTCCAGGGCACCTTACAATGCAGAAACTGGAATGCTGTATTTATTTTATACAATATACAGGGTTCATATTATGCATACATAGGCCTACAGTGTACATGTATTCCATATTTACGCAAAGCACTTCTTTCGAGCCTTGTTCTCTGCAAATTGGGTAATCAGTGCGTCATAGTCCAGAGATCTGGCAATCTTGTTTTCGATTGAGATAACTGCAAGCGCAGAAAGCCTGTCATCTGTCATGGTTGAGCGCAGGATGTTCTTGATCAGTTTCATTCTGCTGAAGCTCCTTTCAGCACCAGCGACAGTAACTGGTGTGGTCAGAAGAATTCTGATGCAAATGCAAAGATTCGGATATATCTCCTGAAGGCTGTTCTTGTATATGTATGTTAAAAAATTGTTTGCCGTGACAAGTCCTCTCTCTTTCTCGATGACATAAATAAAACGATTCAGTTCCTTTATGAGTTCGTTGGCATCAATGTCTCCCATTTTTCTTTCAAAATTTTTGCTGTGATTCTCCAGTTCATTTTCTTTGTGACACTGCTTCAGGCTGTTAGCGTTGTACAGAAATCCAAACAACTTATACCACTCCACGAGTTGGTCAAATCTCGATGAAACAGAAGATATGACCTGATCAGTGAGAACAAGAAAGAACTGCTATTTGAATTTTTCTTCGGCAGAAAGACGACTCGAATCATCAGCACATTCGTAATCAAACATTCTCTTCTTATGTCGCACCCTGGTTTCTGGAAACAACTGCTCGATACCCATATGCTCTGATATTTCACGTGCATTTGTGACCACAGAGTTATATCCTGTATTTCGATAGTCTTCCAAAAACTTCATTGTAGCACCGACTTCTGCCTGCAGTACGTCAATTGACACATCTGGTGACTGAATTAACTTGCTGGTTTTGTTGACGTGAAATAGTATATCGTACCACATGTACACAGTCAGAACAAAAGGCCACGTAGTAACATAGTCTAAAAGCTCACTGGCTTCTGTTGCTGTATTGCCCTCTTTCTTTTCGAGCGCATATTCTCACAAAGATGACAAAGCATTGCACAATTCTTCAAGGTGATAATGCAATGGCTTCACAGCATCAATTCTTGACTCCCACGAGTGTCCGATAACCCTTTAACAGATATTGGCATATGTTCTTGAAGTATATCCCAACATGAAGGTGAAGAAGAAAAGATAACGTATATTCTGTTAGACCAAAAAAATCAATGGCATATTTCGATGACTTTGCCGTGTCTGAGATCACAAGATTCCAAGTGTGAGCTCCACATGGTACATACAAGGCATGGTCATTTATTTCTAGCATGCGGTCTTGAACTTCTTTATTCTTTCCTCTCATATTTGCGCCGTTATCATAAGCTTGGCCTCTCATGTCAGCAATGTCTATTCCTAAGTTGTTTGCCTTTTCAAGAAACGCTTCCAATAAGCCCTCGCCAGTTGTATCATGAACATTAAGAAAACCAACAAACGCCTCACAAATATTGACACCATCTTCACCATTGCATTCAACAAAGCGTAACACCACAGACATCTGTTCTTCATGTGACACGTCGGGAGTACAGTCCAAAATAACTGAATAATATTTTGCTTTTTTAAGCTGTGCTATGTTGGCCTCTTGAATGTTACTGGCAACAAGTTGAATCAGCTCGTTTTGGATCTGTGGACTGAGGTACTGAACATGTGTCTCTGCCTTCTTAATCCTCTGTAAAAGTTCGCTGAGGACAGTATCATACTTTGCAAGCAATTCAAACAGTCCCAAAAAGTTGCCATTCGAAGGATCGCTGAGCTTTTCATTACTTCCTCAAAATGCCAAGTTTCTTTCAGACAAGAAAATAATGACATCAACCATGCGTTTGACAACATTTCTCCAGAAATCTCTTTCTTTCTGAAAAGCCTGCAATTCGAATTGGTCAATAGATGTACGGTTTACTATGCCTGTCCGAAGGTCAAACCATTTCACCATACAGTCTTGATGACCTTTGCCTTTTTCATGCTGCTGAAGTCTTTTTGACAGTGCTTTCCAAGCAGATGTTCCACGACATAGCGGTATGTCGCCAGTGCCAAATAATTTACAACAAAAACAAAAAATGGCATCTTTCTGAACTGAGTACATTAACCATGAACGTCTTATTTTCCCGCCATTTGCCATAGTTCGATAGAAATGAGTACTTGTGAACCTCCGTCTTTCCTCGTTAAATGGAAATTCGTAACTTTCATTCTGCTGCGGTGGGCCACGTGCAACAATGTCACACACTTGCCTGTCCGATATTATAGACGGCCAATCTCCTGGATCATCAGTCAGTGGTTCAGATTCAGATACTTCTTTCTCGGCAGCAGCTGGAATATCTGTCACAGTTTGTTTGGTAGAACAACTTGCTTCACCTTCGACCTCACTTGAAGCACTTCTGGATACTTCTGGATACGATTCGTCGCTGCTAGTGCTGTCCGTTTCATGTGCCTGTACCTGTACGTTGGATTGCAGCGCAAAATACGTTGACAACTTTGGAATTTTTTCAAGTTCCTTCTCGGCATCTTTTGCTGCCTTTCATTTACTAGTTCCGCTCTTATACATTCTCTTAGACATCACAAAGCACACTTCTGCGTTGGAAACGATAAAAAAACTAAACAACTAAATTAATAACATTTATCTGCCGACCGCCATTATGAACACAAATACACATTCTTTGAATGGGTCCAACTAAAATTCGAAACTGACCGACAGACAACTGATGTAGCCAATAGCATTATGATGTATCATAATGACTTCACGGTTTTGTCAGTAAAACCGACATGTATTGTGCAATATCGTCAATAAATGTCACTTACCTAGTTATACCTTACATTTTTTTTTGCCACTTTTAGGGGCCCCCTTCCTTGCGGGGCCCCCTCTGGTCAGAGGGTACGGAGGGCGCTCGCTACGCCTCTGCGGGTTCTCTGCACCTTGAAGTCTTTAAACCACAATTTGAGGACTTCAATAGCTCCAGACAGGTTAGGGTTTGATACAGGAGTGGGTGGATGAGATTTTGTGGCCTGCATTGTGCAGGAGGTCAGACTAGATTATCGTAATGGTCCCTTCTGACCTTAAAGTCTGTGATTCTATGGTTCTATGTATAGCAGTGGCTTCACTGGTCTTGGACCGAAGTTAATGAGAGAACTTTAATCTCCAGTACATCTACTCAAGCTGCAGTCAGAGGGTAGAAGTAGCTGTAGTACCCACACACTGGAAATGCAAAGGGGTGAATTCACATTATCACAAGGGACTTCCTGAAGGAGAGGAAGCCTGGAGTTGTTCCATTTTGTTCCCCAGGTTACTTAGTACATCAGAAACATATGGCGGACAAGAACACAGGTGCAAGTTTACAAAAACGCTTCCGCTGTCTCTAACTAGTGTTAAAGCTGGTGGGACTCAAAAGGTAAAAAAGGCTTCTGTGGTTGGAATTGTTTTGTATCACCATTTTAATGTGACTTTAAACATGCTTTCTGCAAAGCAAATGGTAGTAAAATTATCTCTGGCTGAGGGAGCCATGTCTGTGCTGCAGCTCCCACTGGTCATGGTGGGAATGGTTTTCGGTAATTTTTCCCAGTGTTGTAGTTACTTTGTGTCACGGAGTTCCCAGGTGATGCTCTGGAACTGCTCCCTACAAAGCCCGTCAGGACTCTGGCGAAGTTTCCTCTCTGTGAGCAGGCTGTCTCTAGGGCAAGAAGCTCACACGGCTTCCACCTTCCTGGTCTGACCGTGGAGCATTCAGCATCCTCTGCCCCTCCATGTGCTTCCCACAGTGAGTCCGCACTGGTGAGGTCCTGGGGAAGGCAGAGGGTCCTGCACTCCCACTTCACAATCAGATGTGACTCTTAGCCAGCCAGTAAAACAGAGGTTTATTAGATGACAGGAACATGGTCTAAAACAGAGCTTGTAGATACAGAGAACAGGACCCCTCAGATGGTTCCATCCTGGGCGGGGGGAGAGCGCGGGCCAGATGCAAGCCATGCCCACGTCTGCACTCACTCCTCATCCCCAGCCAGCTCCAAACTGAAACCCCTTCCAGCCCCTCCTTTTTGACCTTTGTCTCTTTTCTGGGCCAGGAGGTCACCTGATCTCTTTGTTCACCTTTAGCCATCCCTTTGCAGGGGGGAAGGGCCCCAGTCATTTGTTGCCAGGAGACAGAGTGTCGGCCATTTATGCACACTGAAGACTTAAGAAATGCATAGGGGAAACTGAGGCACACACACAGTGTTCAGAGAAAACATTAAGAACAAGTGTAACTGTGCTCCTCATAAACAAACTTTTTCTTGGGACCAAGATTAATGCCTCTGCTTTGTGTTTCAGAAAAGCATTTTGAAGTGCACCAAACTTTCTGTGCCTGTCGTGGGTTGCAGAACCCAGTTCCAGGAGAAAAAATAATAAGAGTTCTGCTATATTTTTTCAGAACAATTTTTATTTTTTTTTGTAGCATGTAAAATATAGTCTTAGTCACTCATGTCTTACTTATAATACTGCTATCTGCTGGGCTCTGTGTGTCCTGTGGTTTTATTCAAATCTTGCTTCATAGGCTATTTTGAGGTGAATAGATGAATCATTAATCTGACCGATCTATAGAACACATGGGGATATGGGATCTGTTTCTTGTTCCCTGGCTGACACTCTATCATCTGATCTAATTTTCAAGCATCTTGAGTCATCTATCATTTTGAAGATTGTTTAACATAGATTTTAGATAAAACACCTTACTTTATGACCTGTTTATCCCAGAGCCATAGCTAGTTCCTTTACAGTATTTTTCATATGGAAGCAGTGGCAGATTAGCCACAGAGCCAATGGGGCCCCTGCCCAGGGGCCCCAGCCAATTGGGGAGCCCCTCCCAAAATGAGCAGTCCCATGGACCAACCTGCTCCACTCACCTGCCTGGTGCTTCTGCCAGGAAGTGGGGGAATCCCTCGTGTTCCGACCCTGCTGCAGGCAGGGGGGTGGGAGCCCCCACGTACTCTGATCCAAGGCCTTACAACCCCCTAATCCACCTCTGTATGGAGGAGTCCAGTCCTCTTTGGAAAAAATTTCTTCTCATGAACTGAACTTAGAGGTTAGGTGCATGTGGGTCTATTCACATCTCTTTTACTACTTTGCAGAGTAGTGAACAAATGCACTTAGGCTACTTGGGTTCAGAAGCGCCCCTCAGTTTATGTGATCAGTAGTCTTCTGCACATGCAGATCCAAGCCCAGGGAATATGGAAAGAGGAAGTACGGGACCAGTTGCATTCTTACACGTTTCTCTGAAACTGTGGAAGCCATCTCTAAGATGCAGGCTTTGTGGCTGGGACAGCAGGGAGACCTGGGGGAGTGGGTAACAGTCTACACACTACCAGGTATTCCTACTCCCTCCCTGCAAAACCTGCTTCTGTGGGAGACAGAGCAACACAAGTTAATTTTGAATGAGTCACCATTAATTTGTTCAAGTTTTCCTTCGGTGCTGCCCAGCTTGACACCCACATAAGGGCAGAATCAGCAGTCAAGGTGTGCAGGGCAGAATGATGGGGAACCTGTACTAATTAACACTGACTAAGGGCAGGTCTACACTGAAAACGCTGCAGCTGTGCCACTGTAGCGCTTCAGTGAAGACACTACTATGCTAATGGGAGAGCTTCTCCCATCCTGGTAGTTAACCCACTCCGCAAGAGGCAGTAACTATGGTGACAGGAGAAGCCCTCCTGTTGACATAGTTCTGACTACAATGGGGGTTAGGTCAGTATAACTGCATTGGTCAGGGGGTGTGGGTTTTTCACACCCCTGTGAGACGTAGTTATAATGATATATATTTATAGTGTAGACCTGGCCTCAGTCAACAGTAATTTGTCCATTTGTTCTGCAGTTTTGTTTGGGGGAGGGGAGAAGAATGCTTCTGTCAATGTAGCCACATCTACATCTGGGGTATAGGTCAGCATAGTTGCAGTACTCAGGAGTGTGGATTTTTCACATCCCTGAGTGCATTAGCTATGTCAACTTAAGTTTTAAATGTAGACCAATTCTGAGAGTGTTATTTGGCTCTCTCTGTCTTTTTCATCATCTGCAAATTGAAGTTACTAAAGTATAGGGGATCTGGATGAATAATTTGGAGTGGGTCTTTTATTAAACAGTTTTGCCTCTTTATGTTTTCATTGTGTCTGCAATGGATCGTGACTTTTTTCAAATGAATTCCAAATTATTCACCAAATAATTTCTGCAATCAATGTTATTGATCTGCAGCACATCACTAATTAAGAATTTAAAATCATCTTTCCAGGGATATTCTTCTGAGTTGCTTCAATTCTTCCCAGCAAGAGCATCCATAACAAATAAGCACAGGAGGGGCAAAAATATTAAGTGAATTGGTTTATAAATTCTAAGAAATATTAATGGCATATTTTCCCCTCATTATTTACATAGCTTTGATACTTACGTACCTCACTGGGCTATTGTGATGTTTAGTTAAAGTTCGAGAAGCCCTTTCTAAATGTAAAGGGCTACCAAAGTAGTAGTAGTATTTCCAGTAGGTTTAGTTTTTCTGAGATTCTTGCTGTTTTGTTTCCAAGGGGGGTTGTAAGGTCTTCTTGTTCTCGTATATCAATACTTTAATATGTGTCAAGCTGATGATCCTGAGTGCAGGACAGAAGAGGGAGCTGGTAAAATGGACTAGAAGGGTCAAATTTTCTGCTGCACTCAGCTACTGCTATGTTCAGCAAAAAGGGGGGCTGAACCTAGCAGCTTCCTGATTCTCCGTTTGGCCCCAGAACCATGGGCTGCTCTAAACTGCACCAGCTGGCTACATTCTCCTAGAAACCATATGCCAGCTGGGGTAGCTAGAGCTTCCACTCATCCTTTTTGGGGACTGGAGGGAGAGAGGCTTAGAAGATGGCTCCAGCAGCTGTATATCATGCTAAGGGTGTACCCAGTGAGGGAATTGCAGGAGGTTTCCACTCCCTGTGTGCTGCTTGGGCACATATTGAGTTCCCAGGAATGGGCGCGCACAAGCCCACCTGCATGTAAAGGCACCTCCCCCAGCCTCAGGGGAGGAGCCATTGAACCCAGGGCTCCAGTAAAGTCAGAGAACAACAGATGATAAAATGGGCATGGGAGTGAGGGTCACAGGGTCAAAAGCAGGGAGCACACAGGTAGTGGAATGGGGCTGAGAATCTGGCTCAAGGTTTCCATTTTCTAAATAAAGGCCTTATTGGGTAAACCTTTATTCCTTCCATTGTTTCTATGCACTTCAATGCAGTTGTTTTTGTGAGTAAGGACTACTCATGTAAGGAAAGTTTTGCAAGATTGGACCCCAAGTTTTTCACTCTAGTTTTACTTTTTCAGTGCAGTACTCTCTTACTGTATCCACGAGAGCTTCACAGAGGGATTTTAGTGCTGCCCTGGATTTCAAAATTTAGTCTCAAAAGGTTCAGAAGTACAATTCTTACAATGAGACAAAAAAACAAATTCACCAGGTGCTTTCTTAAACCTTGTCTATTTGTATTATTATGGCTGTATCTAGCTTTTATCCACCATAGCTGGTAGCAAATAAAAAAAGAAATGGACAAGACCACAAGGTAAATAGTGAAACTTACTTGATTATCATAAGTAGCAGTCTTGGCACCCCAACTACCTGTTCAATAAAAGAAAAATGTATAAAACCAAAAGCATCCTAATAGTGGAATAATGCGGAGTAAATTCTTAAAATAGCTAAATGTCAGCAGTACTCTTGTTTTAGCTTCTCTTCTAAAGTATTGTTGCTGATTAATCCTGGTGAGTATTTCTAAGGTTTTAAGTTTTATATTTTGCTTCAAATCATATAAGTTGGTGGAAATGACAAGTGTAAATCTGATTTAGGCTTGTCTCACATCTAAAAATGACCTTTAAAATAACTTGATTTCACATAGTATTTTGTTAGAACTAGTTGAAAAATCAGGTTTTCTCAGCCTTCCCTGTCATTTATGGTAGATAAGGTCACAAAAACATTACATATAATAAAACTGCTTCCATGAAGGAAATAAAAGTTACCATAGAAAATTCTTCTCACCACCAAATTTTCATCACTTTTTTGTTATGCTTGTTTATGAAGAGTCTTTACTATGTGTTTTTGGTTTCAAGAGCATTGATAGTTGTCTGGCTACTTACGGAACTTTTGTTAAAAATCTTGGGCCAGATTCCACACTCCACAGTCAAACTTCCTAATGATTTCAAGGGAAAGGTTGTCGGTAAGGCTGTGGGTTTGGGGCCCTGAGTTGTAGTGTTCTACGTTAAGGCTTCATAGACAGTGGCTAAAATTCCTTCACTTTGGGTAGTAACATTTGCTCTCACTATCTTTTCTCCAGGTAAGTGGAGCTCATTGCACATGCCTGTGCACATGCACACACACATACAAACACCCACATCTTTCATTTTGCTTCCAGAGCTTAGACATCAGACCTGTACTTTGATTACAGTTACAAGAGGGGCTCACCCAATGCTTCATGGTCCTTGCAGTTTGACTCAGGATGACAGAGTTTCTTTTCAGTGCTTATTCAATTTACTGTAGGGGTTGACTTGTGATCCTTATAATTTTACCAGATAAAGTGCCTTTGTTGTTAAAGCTAATAACCTTCCTCAGTTAATTGCAAGCTTTTTTTTGGCAAGACCATCAAAGAAATGTTGTGTACAAAAATTATGAAACACATTAAAGAATCCTTTAACCCAACTGGTGAAGAGTAATTAAGTATTTCCATAGATTTACTCTGGTTACAGAGAAGGTAAATTCTCACACATGCCCCTTTCTTCACATGGTCTGCAAGGGTTGCATGCATGTACCTAGGGGCATGGGCCCCAGGGAATTTTCCTCACATCTCTGTTTACACCACTAATGCTAAGTAAATTAATAGGTGTGCTGCAGTAGTTGCAAATACATTGAAAAGAAAAGCAAATGTACTCTGATGGATTGATAGATAGACCCAAATTAATCCTGGGTCAGATTCTGCTCCACTTGTCACGCTGAGTAACACCACATGGACAGCATGTGGAGTAAGGAGCTACTTGACATCAGTGAGAGTGGTAGAATCTTGCCCTTTAATGATTGGGTCTGTCTGATTTCTGAAGGTTTTTAAAGAATAGGGCAGCATAGTGTATTCTTCTTCAAAGATGTGCCCCTCAGCTGATTATAAACAAGGGAATTTTGTTTCCTGAAACTTCTTACACAATATCATTTTGCTTTGAGGCAGATAGGCTGGGGCCTCCTCTAGATATACTGATGGATTCACTGAACTGTACAGCTTTCAGCATACAATGGAGAATGCCAAGGCAGCATGCAAGTACCATCACAGGATACACTGTAAGTAAACCTTCATTTTTGTTAGCATAGAATCCAAATGGACCATATAGTCCCATGCATTGCTCCCAAGGAAAGTGAAAACAGTAAAAGAAAGCAAGGAGAGTACTTTGGATCCCAGACTCAGTACCATACATTAGAGTTATCTAGAAAGAGCTCTGTGAAAAAGCTGAGTTGGAACTGATAATATGGAGTCTTTAATTAACAAGCAGCTATGTTTTAGAAGGGAATTTTGTGTGGCTGCAAGAAGCACGTATTCACAATAGTTTACATTTCTCTTGTGACTTTTATCCAAGGATCTCAAAGCACTTTACAATTAATTAGGTAGGAGAACATTCCAGTAAGGTAGAGTAGGGCAGATAAATATTATGCTTTTTTTTTTTTTTTTACAGATTGGTAAGCAGAGGCACAGAAAATGAAATTTATTCTAACTTCCTCAAGCCTGAGTATTTGGCCCACAGTGTCACTCAGCACTCCACTCCCATGGATTTTACTCTAGCCTGTGAACTAGAATAGCATCCACAATCCTTCCATGCTGATTGTGCTGGACTGTGGGGCCACTAGGTTTGCATAAATGTGGATCTGATGTTTGCCCTCTGGCTATCTCCAGACTAACCTTCTTCACTAGTCCTGCATGGACTAGCGCGGAGACCAGTTCTATGGTGCATATGGGGTTCCACGGGCACTCACTACACAGAGACACAGTTGGTCAGTCTCCCATGCAGCCCCAGTGTGAGCCTTAAATACCATGAAGGACTTTGTGTAAAACCTCCACTGAAATGGTGAATTTGCTCTAGAGAATTTAAATGGCTTCACAAGTTCATGAAGTGATTCTGTGCCAAAGAAGGGACTAGATCCCAGCTATCCTGACTCCCAGTCCACTGCTCGAACAATAGACACTCTGAGTAAAATTCAGTAGAGATGTATAAAAATAAGAAAAGGTGAAAAAATGGGCATGCTCAGTCTTGAGAAAAGAAGACTGAGAGGGAACCTGATAACAGTGTAACAATAACAATATGTTAAGGGCTGTCATAAAGAGGATAATGATCAATTGTCCTCTATAGCCACTGAAGGTAGATCAAAAAATAGTGGGCTTAATCTACAGCAAGAGAGATTGAGGTTTGATATTAGGAAAAACTTTCTTACAATAAGGATAGTTAAGTAATGGTATAGGTTAACAAGGGAGGGTGGGGAATCCCCATTGGAGGTGGTTAAGAACAGGTTGGACAAACACCTTTTAGGGAGGTCTAGGTATACTTGGTCCTGACTCATAGAATCATACAATATCAGAGTTGGAAGGGACCTCAGGAGGTCATCTAGTCCAACCCCCTGCTCAAAGCAGGACCAGTTCCCAACTAAATCATCCCAGCTAGGGCTTTGTCAATCTTGACCTTAAAAACCTCTAAGGAAGTAGATTCCACCACTTCCCTAGATAACCCATTCCAGTGCTTCACCACCCTCCTAGTGAAAAAGTTTTTCCTAATATCCAACCTAAACCTCCTTCACTGGAATTTGAGACCTTTACTCCTTGTTTGGTCATCTGGTACCACTGAGAACAGTTTAGATCCATCCTCTTTGGAACCTCCTTTCAGGTAATTGAAAGCAGCTATCAAATTCCCCCTCATTCTTCTCTTCTGCAGACTAAATAATCCCAGTTCCTTCAGCCTCTCCTCGTAAGTCATGTGCTCCAGCCCCCTAATCATTTTTGTTGCCCTCCGCTGGACTCTTTCCAATTTTTCCACATCCTTCTTGTAGTGTGGGGCCCAAAATTGGGCACAATACTCCAGATGGGGCCTCACCAATGCTGAATAGAGGGAAATGATCAAGTCCCTCGATCTACTGGCAATGCTCCTACCTATACAGCCCAAAATGCCGTTAGAGTCCTGGCAACAAGGGCATACTGTTGACTCATATCCAGCTTCTTGTCCCTAGGTCCTTTTCTGCAGAACTGCTGCCTAGCCACTCGGTCCCTAGTCTGTAGCAGTGCATGGGATTCTTCCATCCTAAGTCCAGGCCTCTGCACTTGTCCTTGTTGAACCTTATCAGATTTCTTTTGGCCCAATTCTCTAATTTGTCTAGGTCCCTCTGTATCCTATCCCTACCCTCCATCATATTTACCACTCCTCCCAGTGTAGTGTCATCTTCAAACTTGCTGAGGTGCAATCCACTCCATCTTCCAGATTATTAATGAAGATATTGAACAAAACTGGCCCCAGGACTGACTCTTGGGGCACTCCACTTGATACCAGCTGCCAACTAGACATGGAGCCATTGATTACTACTCGTTGAGCCCAGTGATCTAGCCAGCTCTCTGTCCACTTCAAAGTCCATTCATCCAATCCATACTTCTTTAACTTGCTGGCAAGAATACTGTGGGACACCATATCAAAAGTTTTTCTAAAGTCAAGGAATAACACGTCCGCTGCTTTCCCCTCATCCACAGAGCCAGTTATCTCATCATAGAAGGCAATTAGGTTAGTCAGGCATGACTTGCCCTTGGTGAATCCATGCTGACTGTTCCTGATCCCTTTCCTCTCCTCTAAGTGCTCAGCAGAGAGGGTTGGACTAGATGACTTCTCAAGGTCCCTTCCAGCCCTATTGTTCTAACAGCAGTTCTCAAACTTTTTTTTTTTCACAGACCACTTAAAAATTCCTGAGGGTCTCAGTGGACCACTTAATGATCTTTCCAAATGTTGTTTTTACTGTTAGCTAACTATAGTAAAGCTCTTTGGATAAAAGCACTATATAAAGAAAACCCTTAATAATTAACTTTTTTTTGTTCTACAAATAAAAGCACACAACTCATATTTTAATATTAGTAGCCTTTACTTTCTAATGCGATGGATGTGCCCTCTGTCCCCGCTGTGGCAGCCCCTTAGCTGGGGCTGGGAAGGAAAGAGGTCTCTCCCCCACCGCAGGAGCCACAGAGCTGAGGCTAGAAAGGAGGCCTATTTCCTCTGGCAGCTGCAGCCCTAGAACAGGGGAAAGTCACCTCTTTCTCTGGCCACTGTAGCCCTGCATGTCCTAAATTCCTCCAGTCCCTCTCCTCACTACACTGCCCCTTCCCACCTACCCCCTATTCCCACCAAGGCCACCACCTCAACTTACACGTGCATCTTCTCCAGGGTCCAGGCACCTAGTTAGTGGAGCCACGCCTGTGCGGCTCCACTAATTAGCTGGGTGGCCCTTCATTCTCTCATGTGAGGCCACCCAAGCATGCACCTTAGAGGGAACTGTCTATGGACCACCTGAATGGAGCTCATGGACCACTGGTGGTCCATGGACCACTGTTTGAGAACTTCTATTCTAGGATTCTTTGCTGCTGTAAGTTGTTGATAAAAGAGGTATCAGTAGGTCTCAGAAGCAAAGCAGTGTAACTTTGCGCCAGTCTGGCATTTGGTATTAGTTGTATGCAAAATAAATGAAACTTACACTGCTTTTGTATTCTGTAGAAACCAAATTTAACCCTTAAACTGAAGTCAATGGGAGCTGTTTTTGCCAGGGGTGAACTTGGCCCTGAGAATGTCAGGGATAGTAGACAAGAGCTGGTCAAAAATGTTTTGTTTTTCCCTATGGAAAATATTGATGGTAACCCCCTCCTCAAATCTAAATGCAAATTTTCATAGAAAAAAACAGTTTTCAAGGGACATGGACAATTTCAAGAAAGATGTCCATTTAATGACAAACTCAGTTTTCCGTTGGGAAAAAAGTTATAACAGAAAATGTTTGACATTCTCTAGTTCTGATATAAGTTATGATGGTGAGGGGCTGTTTCATCTTATACCTCCATGCTACTTGTTTTTCCTGCTGTGCCCTATCTTTTCTTCCCTTTGTTGTGTAAGTTACACTTGTCTTGCACATCTGCTGAATTATTTGCATTATTATTGAATTATTTATATTATAGTAGCTCCTAAAGGTTCATAATAATACAAATCATAAGTAATAATAACAGTAATTGAGCTAGGCACTGTACTTAGTTTGGTACATCCTTGGATGTATAAACAGAGGAGAAGTGAATAGAAGTAGGGAGGTAGTTTTACCTCTACATACAGCATTGCAAGGCTGATACTATAATACCAGCATCCAGTTCTTGTGTCCACATTATACAAAGGATGTTGAAAACTTGGAGAGGGTGCAGAAAAGGGCCATGTGAAGGGAAAATACCTTGTACTAAAAAGTTCTTTAGTCTAGCAGAGAAAGGCATAACATAATTACTTGACATTGAAGCCAGGCAAATTCCAATTAGAAATAAGGCACAAATTGTTAACAGTGAAGGTAATTAAACACTGGAACAAACTACTAAAAGAAGAGCTGTGTTTTCCATCTCTCGATGTCTCCAAACTGAGATTGGATGCCTTTCTGTGCTTTAATCAAAGTAAATACACGTTATTGGGCTCAATACAGAGTGAAATTCTCTAGCCTGTGTTATATAGGAGGTCAGACTTGGATGATCTAATGATCTCTTCAGGCCTTAAAATCCAAGAATGTATGAACAGGCATAAGTCAGAGATGGTACAAGCTCTAAAGAGCTTGTAAGCTAAATAAACAGGCCAGACAAACAGTGGAAGAAAGGGGTCATCCTCATTTTATAGATGGGCAATACAGGCACAGAGAGATTAAGTGGATATCCAGTGGGTAAAAGTTACACTTCTTTGCAACTTCTACCAGTTTTATCACCAATTTACACAGTAGCCAGATCGTCAATTGACTTTAGTGGGTTTACGCCAGTTGAGAATCTTGCCCATGATGTATAACTCACAGCGCAATTTTTTGTCATTGCTGAATGAAGCCCAGAGACTTCCATGGGAATTCAAACTACTGTACTTGTTTCAGGCTGCATTTTACTGTACCAGGAAGGTCACTGAATTCCAACTAATACATGTACACTGAGGGTTTGTCTGTACTGGGATATGACATATGTTAAAACACACATATTAAAAACAAGGTTAAACAATCAGTTTAAACAAGGATTGTTGAGTCAGCTGAGTATGGCTAAGCCTAGAGTCCACTCTGATACAGTGCTAAATATGACAGTTTATTTCTAGAACTATGTGCTAAGTTGTGTTTAACATTGTATCAGCTAACACGTTATAAATTATATCATTTCAATGTGTAGACAAGCCCTGGTGAGTCTGAAGAATATGTCAATGTATGCTAACTCTTCGTGTGTTTGTGGAGGGGCAAGGGATATATAAGCAGCCACTGTCAATGATGTGATAGTAATTTACTTATTATTTCTAAAGTATGTGTATCACTGCCTTAACTATATCTCTTCAAGGTATTTTACTCAGAGGTTGAAGCTGATAAACCAGTAAAACAGCTTTCGCATGATGTCCCCCTTAGCTTGGATATGCTCAGCATGGTGAGTATCTGGTTTTATACATTGTCAGAATGATCAGAGCCTCTGGAATTTTGAGAGACTTAAGTTTGGCATTTTCTAATAATTGGTGGGACTTCTGTAGTAGGACCAAGGAATTCTGACTTCTTTGGCTGTGTGAATGACATACCGGCTTCAATTCCAAACTCACAGGGACTATTGGGTAAACAGGAAATCATAACACACTGTTGTAATCTAATCAGAAGTCTGGGATATGACTTTTGTACCTCATTCTCCTGCTAGTTTTGAATTCACAACTGTTGGGACTTGCTGTGGGTTTTAATAGCAATTACCTATGGCATCTCTTTAAATATTACTTTTGATATCAAGTTCACTTTTTCACTTGGGAAAAGTTCATTTGTGCATGCAAAAATGGAAGAGCAATCACATGCCTCAATTTGCTGTTCCATGTATTTAGGTGTCTAAACGCCCATCTGGGCAAAGCTGTGCCATCATGGTAAATGTCTGAGCAAAGAGAGTTGTTGAATTTTTGGCAAATTCCTGTGTGTACAAGTGAGACTCTGCCCACTGAAAAATTGAGATTAAAAGTTTAATTGCGAGCTTTAATAACTCCTATTAAAAAATGGCAAATTTGCAAGTTCTTGCCTCCCAGGGGATTTTCTGGGATTGGAAGTTTTTTATTCTTTCCAAAAAATCTCATCTTTTCCTCATCACCTCCCATTTTCTTTCCATTTTCCCCTATTCTCTTCTTTTCCTTACGCTCTTCATCCCTTTTCTTTTCACCTTTATATGCTTCATTCTCCTTCTCCCCATTTCCCCCTCTCCTTCTAATCAGTATCCTTCCTTCTTTCAGACCATGACCTCTTTACCCTTCCTTTCACGTGGCTGAATTAGGAATGTTCCCTAGGACTGCACCAGCTAGAAAGTGGCACTGAGATAAATTCAAATATTTGTGGGCAGAGGGGGGATTTCTTTCTCTTTTTGAAGTGCATTGTGGTGAAGTTGATGAACATTAGCAAACCTCTTCAAAAGGAAGGGATGAAGTGAAGAAGAGGGAAGAGTAGCTTCTCAGATTCCTATTGCCTTAAACTCTTTCTTGGGCTACTCCTAATTCTCATGGCTTTTTCACAGCTATATAGGATCATGGTAAAGGAAAGAGTCTCACTGTCATGATTAATTATTACTTTGTTATACACTATTTTTTGTCCCTTCTTTGTTCCTCACTTCTTTTTCCTAAAAGTACTTCAGTTGCCACCATAGGATATGACATCATAGGGTATATCTACACAGCAGCTGGGAGGTTTAATTCCCAGCTCAGGAACCTATACATGAGCTAGTGCTTGCAAGGCTCAGGCTCACCATGTAAGTACCTACCCAAGGGGTCAGATGGGATTGCATGTGGGCAGCTAGCCCAAGCTGTTACTCATGTAGTTATGGTTACACTGCTATTTTTAGGCACTAGCTCAAGCTGACCTAACACGTGTATATCTACTTGAGCTGGGAATTATGTGTCCCATCTGCTGAGTATATTGGTAATATCTTGCTTTGCTGACCCATCACTTATGATTTGCCATCAACTTTTAAGTGTGTCGTTTGTTAACAAGTCTCATTCTGCTTTTTCCCCCCCAGAGTCAACTTGATGGACAAGCGATTTTTGTAAGTACTGCACTTCCTGAAACTGTCACAGTTGTGATCCAAAATAAGACTGAACATTCAGAGCCTCCCTTTCCACTGATTCATATGCAGTTCACTAAAATGCTCCATAATCTACTAAAATAATACTACTTAGCACTTAAATGGGGCTTTTCATAGTCAAAGTGTCACAAACATTAACTAAAGCTCAGAGCAGGTAAGTAAGAAAGCATTATTATCATCTCCGTTTTAGAGATGGATAATTTTCCACACTAATCATCAAAAACACTTAAGGGTGCCTTGCTGAGGTTAGAGGAGATCGATTGTAAAAGAATGAGACCCAGGCAGTGAAGACCACAGGAGAGCTGAGCAGTCAGCCAGAGATGGAGGGCCAAGCAGTGAGACAAAAGGGAGAGGATGGAAAGGGGATGTACCCTGTGGGTAGGAGGGAAGAACAGAGCAGTAAGGAAGTGTGAAAAGAGATGGGAAGAGTAGGTCTGAGCTGAGCTAAAAAGAGGGTAGGATACAGGAATAGGGCGGCAGAGAGAGCACACAAAAAGGAGGCAGGATTGGGAGATTAAAGACAATGTTGTATAGAAAATAACCCTCCTTTATGACTTTTGCTGCTGGTGAATTATTTCCAGTCTTGTATTCAGTCCAATGGACCATTCTGCTTCCATAAACAATAACCCTAAAGGGTTTAGTTTTAGAGATGGGCTAAAAAGGAGGTGTTCATGTATGGAAGGCTTTTGGTTTGAGACTAAATCAAGACCAGGGTATAAGCTTGGAGTCAACATTGACAGATTCTTGCAAGCTGTTTATGTGAGGTTTTGGCCAGAAATGGTGGAAATCATGTGAGATCAGTAGATTTCACGAGATTTCAACTATCTGTATTAATGGAAATTTTGCTAGATCTTGGGAGAATCACTGTGGTTGGGAGACTTTTAGGATGCATCTAAACCAGAAAAGGGAAAATGAGCTCCTAGTTTTGGATCTGATTCGATAACAAAACTGTAGGATTGGGTTTGAAGTGGAAGATTTTGAAGGGGTTTCAGATTGAGGTTCCAGGATTGATCCATCTGTACATCTGATAACAATAATGACTTCAGTTGGGCCATTTCTTAGAGAATTAATGACTTGCTGGGATTCATCGGCTCCCAGCTGGTCATTAATCCCCAGGAAATGTTACTGAGCTTGGACATTCTTGCTGAAATGCTTTCTGTTATACTCATACCAAAGTCAACAGAAATCTGCAAGAACATTGTGGTCAGGTTTGCATGATTTGTCTTTTAGCCAGTGGGCCTGATTCTCCTCTAAGTTACAATGATATGATTCCATTGACTTCAATGGAGCTCCCTCCTGACCTACACTGCTGTAACTGAGAGCAGAATCAGTCCCAGTCTGTAAATATAAGCATTATCAAATTGGATAGTATGTATTATATCTGGCCATGGTATTGAATTACAACACAGAACATATAAATAACAGCAACCAGCAAACATGGAAATATAGTATAAAGGCACCTATTAAGGCTCTTATCCAATTGAGTTTAGTGGAGTTGTTCACATGCTACACATTAAGCACACATGTAAGCCTGTGGACTTGGTCCTAAAAACAGAATAGGCAGGCTTTAGAGGTGGAAGGTTTCTAGGTCAAGTGCCTGAACTTGGGGAACAATGAATACCTATGAGATTGTGTACCCTGACAGTAGAAATACATTTTGTGATAGAGTCAAAGTTAGGCCTAGGTGATTTTGCAAAGCTCATGTTTGGCCAGATCTTCAAAAGAGCTAAAAAGAGGGTAGGATACAGGAATAGGGCGGCAGAGAGAGCACACAAAAAGGAGGCAGGATTGGGAGATTAAAGACAATGTTGTATAGAAAATAACCCTCCTTTATGACTTTTGCTGCTGGTGAATTATTTCCAGTCTTGTATTCAGTCCAATGGACCATTCTGCTTCCATAAACAATAACCCTAAAGGGTTTAGTTTTAGAGATGGGCTAAAAAGGAGGTGTGAATTGGCAAAGCTCTATTGCCGTCAGCAGAGCTTCTCTCATTTATGTCAGTAAGACCCATAATGTTTTAATAAAACAGAAGGCCAAATTTTGCCCCATTGTATGCTGTTTAAACTTTGGCATACCTTGCTATAGTACCTGTAACACAGCCATTGGACTGCAATAGCGATTTCAGCCCACTATACGTCTAGTATCACAACACAGCACATCTTTTAAGATGCATTAAGAGTACAAGAAGGTGGAACTTGTCCAGATCCATGTAGATATTTAACTTGCTTTAAAAGCACTTCATATAATTGCATTGACTTTCTAACGTTAGACTAAAACCCCGACTCACAACAACCTGTGTGTGGCAGGACCTCTGTCCAATCAATTGGACTGTGCATGAGCTTATGGTGTCTACTTCTCTGGAGCTCACTGCAGATTGGGACTGGAGGTAGCAATAACAGGCAGTAGAACTATTGGACTAGTACAGTATTTACCCACAGGAATAAAGAAGGAGAGTTTATTAGAAAGACTGGCATCAGGAGGCTGGCAGATAATAAAGTATTAGGATCTTTCACTAGCTTGCTGCACCTGGAAATACTATTTCAAGTTGATCTTAGCTTTAGGAGAAAAGAGCTCTCTGAATTTTCCCATGCACTGTGAGTGATATTTTAAATATCTGGATGACTCTTTAGAAGTTCATATATGTATGTGTGTGTATGTATAGATGATGTTTCATATAATAAAATCATCCAGTTCAATTATTGCCTCATGTAAATACTTTTGTTAATCTTTGGAACTACAGCTGAGTTGTCATTTATGGTTTCCAGTGAAACAATTGGATGGACCCATATCAAAACCCATATCCAAGAGCTTCCCAACTTCTAGGATTTTTGAGATCCAAACCCTGACCAGGAACTGAATTTTGCACATGGACCCATCTTTATTAATGTTTGGCTGAGCCAAAATATGAGATCTGAATAGTTCCAGCTGACTGATAGTACATATTCTGTAATAGACCAGACAGTAAGATAAATACTTGACCGTGCTGGGATCACCATGCATCACACATAACAAATTATCACATGCAGAGCTCAGCAATGCCTTACATATGGCAGTTGACAGTTTTGCCTTTGGGTTAACCTGTCCTGTGATGGTGGCACAGAAACAAGTAAGTCCTTGGTCTTCCATAAAGGGAGGCACTCATTTCATGTCACAGTTGCTAGCTTTTAGCAGAGCAGTGTGGGAGGAAAATTTCAGGGGCATCTACTTCCATTGTTTCCTGATCTGTGTACAAGGAGAGGTCATACATTTCTTCACCATCAGAAACAGCTACAGTCCCCTGGAAACAGATGATGAACTCCAGCATTTGGCTCACGAGGGGAATGTATCTGACTTAAATGTCAGCAGCCAAAGTGTGTGATTGTGAGCTCCATAAAAACTTTCTTCAGACTTCGGAATTATGCTGAGAAATGGGTCTAGGTCAGTTCTTTAGATCCCTGTGGGGTAGAACTACAGCTTCTCAGGAAACACGTGACCTTGTTTGTGTGTTTTGTTTGTGTACTGAATTGGCATTGTTGCAATTTCCCTAGGGGCATGCATGGAAAATATCATGTAAGAGGATTCTCCCATCTGAGCAGCACAGCACACAATGTCATTTTCAGTAACATGAAACAGATCTGTTACTATTTTGTATCTTCTTTTTCTTGTCTCTGACAGGATGTTGTTATTGGCAATTTAAAGCCAGGCACTCCACACCGCGTTAGTGTAGGAGCTTATGGCTGGGCAGGAAAAGGACGGCCCAGCATGCCCAGAGACATCACAACCTTATCCCAAGGTAAAATCTGTGTAAATAGCTTTCCATTATGAAACCGCTGAGGCAGAGTTAATCCAAGACATTTCATTTTGCTGGCAGGTAAACACAGAGTGAGAACTAAAATTTCTGTTTTGCTCAAAGTCACTCGTGTCAGAGGGCAGGCTGTATTTGTAATGGCAAAATGGTCAGTAACATTATTAAAAGATTTAAAAGGATAAATGCCACCTCAGGTACCAGGTGTCTTGTGGACCCTTTATAAATGCCTGCAAGGGCATTTGAGGAAAGAAACCTCTTTCCTCTAGCATATTTCTTGCCACAGTGCAGCATGTGAATCCTAGCTAAATCTGATTTTTGTACAGTACTTAAGTTTAAATATTTTTAACACAATACTTTTACAAGTCTGATTGTTTTGTGGTAAGAAACCAAGCTGATTCTCAGTGCTGGGAGGGGTATGCGTGTGTGTTGAGTTTTGTGTCTATAAAATTTATCTGCTTTTCTAATACTGATTACATGCCATTCTTTTGGCTTAGATAAATGCATGCCCCCTGAACCACCCTATCAGCCTCAGGTCATAATAGTTTCTGATTCAGAGGTTGCGCTATCGTGGAAACCTGGAGTCAATGAAGGAAGTTCCCCAATCCAGTACTACACCTTGGAGTTTCTCAGGTAAACTGGTCTATGGAATCTGAATTTCAGTATATGTGCACTACATGTATTTCAAAATTATATTATTAGTTTCAGTGCAGATGTTCCTCATTATTTATTCGTTCATTTTATATAGTGCATTTATCACTTTCTCTCTCTCTCTTTCTCTCTCTCTCTCTGTGAAATGTACCGTAAAAATTTAAAAGAAATAATCTCAATTGATATAAAGTCAGCAATGACTCCCACCCTTCACCTTAAAAAAAAAATACCCACCCTCTGGGGAAAATCTGAGTAAACAGGGTTTGAAACATGCTCTGGAAGTCATCAAACTCATGCCCAAGGGGAGAAGAGAATTTCAGAGTCAAGGGCCTTCCCCTGAAAATGTCCTGCCCCCAGCCCTCAGAGGTAGAAATGCCCTGCCCCCAGCCCTCAGAGGTAGAAATGCTGGGACTATCAACTCAATCGTCTCAGCTGATTTCAGTTGTCATGTAAGAATATAAGAAGAGGTGGTATCTTGAGTTTGCAGGTCTCAAATCACTATGTGCTCTCTACTTTATGGATCTCATTTACTGTTACTGTCCTAGTTTTTATGGAAAGTTATTAGAAAACCTTCAAGGAGTTCTATCATGAATTATCTATAATGTGCTATATAACATAATAGAGCAGGCATGGCCAAACCGCGGCTTGCAAGCCACATGTGGCTCTTTAAGGAGTCAACTGTGGCTCGCTGAGTTCGGGGCTTCACTCCATGGAGGGCGGGGGTGTTGAGCTGGTGCTCGCTGCTCAAGCCCATGGTGGGGCTCTGAGGCTTGGGGCTTGACCCCACAGCAGGGCGAGCTGGTGCTTGCGGCTTCAGCCCTGTGGGGGGGAGCCAAGGCTCAGGGCTCCAGCCCCAGAGGGATGAGCTGGTGCTTTTGACTTCAACCCTGCAGGAGGAGGGGCACTGCTGCTTAGGGCTTCAGCCCTGCAAGTGGCACCTAAACTCCAGCTTCAGAGGCACATGCTTATTATAACAGGAAATTGTTTCACTCTAGTGCTGTGCAGACCTCCTGTGCTGTGATCTCCTTGCATGCTGCACACTACAGGCTGTGTTTACTGTTCATAAATTGCAGTTGAATAGTTATAGATTTAAGTGTTAACCCTATGTTAATTTTGTGGATGACAATGACATCATCAAACTGTAAGAAATGCAAGTATGCAGAAGAAAACTGAAGTTTTCAGCCAGAATGGGAGGAAGATTTTGCATTCACTAGTAAAAGTGGCAGACCCCTATGCCTTATCTGCAATGCATCGCTCTCTCACTACAAAGCGAGCAACTTGAAACGTCACTATGAAATGAATCACAATAACTTTTCCTCTAAATATCCTTCTGGATCAGAATTAAGGAAAAATGAACTAATCACATTAAATTTACACCTCAACAGTTAACAGAAACTACTTTCGGCATTCAGTAAGGAAGCTGACACAACGACTGAACCTAGTTTTGTTATGGCATGGAATATCACTCGTGCAAAACATCTGTGATGGAGAATTTGTTAAGAAGAATATTGCAGAAGTGGTTGCAATTTTAGATCAAAGTAACACAAAACTTCAATGACTAATACAGCAAATTACAATTTCGCGCCATGCTACAGAGAGGCAGATCTCCCAGATCTGTGCTGATGCAAGCAAGATGCAAAATTATCTAAAGAATTCTCTGGCATTCAGACTAGCTGTCGACAAATCCACAGATATTCAAGATAAACCACAACTAGAGATATTTGTTTGCTATGTTTCCACGGATGTAATTGTAAAAGAAGAAATGTTGGACTTATTAGCACTAAAACAACTTGTGGTGTTGACATAAATTTTGCACTTGATAAAGCATTGACAAATGCCGATGTTCTACTGGATAAACTTGTCAGTGTTACAACAGATGGAACACCTGGAACAGTGGAGAGAAAAAGTAGGCCTTATCAGACTTTTGAAAAGTGATCCTAAATTTCCAGAGTTTCTCCCTGCATCATCTGTCGTGAACATCTCACAGGTAGATATTTCAGGTATGAAATTGTTTACAAAAACAGTCCTGGAAATTGTCAGTTTCATCCATTCAAATGAGAAGACTCATCAACAGTTCAAAAATGTCACTGAACAGTTGGATCTTGAAGACAACCTAACGAGGTCTCTTTCAACTGTATTGTGAGGTGGTTATCAACCAACAATAACTTAAATAGGTTTGTGGAACTGATGGAGCCTATCAATGCTTTCCTTTGAAGAAAAGGAAAAGTCCTGTCCAAGCTGAAAGATGAGCAATGGATGCAGGATCTGATGTTTTTCATTGATATTATGCAGCATCTGCAAACTCTCAACTTGGCACTCCAAGGGAAGGATAAGATTATTTCTAACCTTACTCAGACAGTCTTCAGCTTCCAGAACAAGTTAAAGCTTCTGCAAAGAGACATAGCGTCAAGAGACTTCAACCACTTTCCCCATCTCAAGAGTAGGATAATCAAAGTAGAAGATCACAGAGGTAAATTACAAGGCCTGCTTAATGACTTCCAGTCCGGATTTGAAGATTTGAAGAAGCTGAGATCCTGCTTCCCTGTTTTTGTAAATCCATTCATGGTTGATGTGATCAGTGACGGCTGTCCAATTCCCAAAACTGTGGTTACAGAAACAAGTACTGTAGAAATGGAACTCTTGGAACTGCAGGTAGAGAAGGCTCTAAAGATTACGCATAAATCACAGTCTATAATTGAGTTACGGAAACAAGTGCCAGGAATGAAGTATTTTCAACTCAAAAAGACTAGTGTGTGACTCATTTCAATTTTTGGCACAACATTTTCCTGTGAATCACTGTACTCTGTGATGAAGTTTGTAAAATCGAAACACTGTGCAGTCCTTACAAATCAACATCTGACCGAGCTCCTCCATACCATCTTAACAACATATCAACCAGATTTCCAAAGACTTATGACCAGGATAGAGACCCACAAGGCCTCTAGCTCTAGCAGTAATTAGCTGTGATACAGTAAGTAGGATGCTAATATTTTAAAAAATACATGCATAAAGGTTGTTCCTGTCTTGCGGCTCTTGAACTTCTGAAGATTATCATATGAGGCTCAGAGGGTCAGTAAGTTTGGCCACCCCTGTAATAGAGCTAAATTTTGTAAAACTGGTCCCTGAGCTGCAGATATAAAAAGTATGTGAGTGGTACCTACAAACATATATGAGGCTACTTGTTTGTGTTTGCACATATTGTAAGAGCACTACATACTGCTATGTCTCTTCCTTTGGTTTGGTCCATTAAGTAAACATATGTTGATTAGTTTCACTGAAAGTTATTAGGCAACAAGACAGATTTGCCTCTAGACTGCTGTGTGCTGTGAGGTCAATACATCTTTTTTTCATGCTTCAGCTCATCAGGGAAACCACATCTAAAGATTTTTTTGTAAGAGCTTGGTTTTGTAAATTAAAAAGAAAACTGCAAAAAACCCCAAACATTGATTGTCCTACAGCGCAGTTACAGTCCAGAAAACACAGATATAATGACAAAGATTTCCCCATGCCCAAGGTCCGCTTCTGAGTTGCTGTGACACTTTGTGTTCAAATCAAAGTGCCTGATGTTTAGTGGGTTTGAAGTGACACAATGATAACTGCATTTGGAGCTAGTACACTAGAGTGAAGGATGTCTAATAGGCATTATGTAAGATTAGCCGTGCTTTAGAATTATCAGGAGATTGTTCCACTGCCTATTTTCCCAATATAATAGTGATCTGAATCTTTCCCTCTCCCTCCCCTTCTTTGAATTCAGCATGAAATGTTAGAAAGGGATTTGGTTGAGTACTGACTCAGGCTATGTCTACACTACAGGATAATTTCGAATTAACATAAACCGGTTTTATAAAACAGATATTATAAAGTCGACTGCGTGCGGCCACACTAGGTACATTAATTCGGCTGTGTGCGTCCATGGTCCAAGGCTAGCATCAATTTCCAGAGCGTTGCACTGTGGGTAGCTATTCCATAGCTATCCCATAGTTCCCACAGTCTCCCCTGGCCCTTGGAATTCTGGGTTGAGATCCCAGTGCCTGATGGGGCAAAAAATCATTGTCGCGGGTGGTTCTGGGTACAGCCTCACCCCCCCTTCCTGAAAGCAGCAGACAACCATTTCACGCCTTTTTTCCTGGGTGAACTGAAAGCAAACGCCATAGCACAGCAAGCATGGATCCTGCTCAGATCAATAGCGCAATCATGGACGTTGTAAACACCTCACGCATTCTCGTGCAGTCTATGGTGAACCATGAACTGCAAAGGCAGGCGAGGAGGAGGCAGCTACGGCAGCGCGGCAACGACAGTGATGAGGACATGGACACTGATTTCTCCCTAACCACGGGCCCCTGCGCTTTGGAGCGCCTGCTGGTAATGGGGGAGGTTCTACCCATTGAACGCCGATTTTGGGCCCGGGAGACAAGCACAGACTGGTGGGACCGCATAGTTTTGCAGGTGTGGGACGATTCGCAGTGGCTGCGAAACTTTCGCATGCGTAAGAGCACTTTCTTTGAACTTTGTGACTTGCTTTCCCCTGCCCTGAAACGCCATAATACCAAGATGAGAGCAGCCCTCACAGTGGAGAAGCGAGTGGCAATAGCCCTCTGGAAGCTTGCAACACCAGACAGCTACCGGTCAGCCGGGAATCAATTTGGAGTGGGAAAATCTACTGTGGGGGCTGCTGTGTTGCAAGTAGCCAAAGCAATCATTAAGCTGCTGCTACGAAAGGTTGTGACTCTGGGAAACGTGCAGGTCATAGTGGATGGCTTTGCTGCAATGGGATTCCCTAACTGTGAGGGCGGGGGCAATAGATGGAACCCATATCCCTATCTTGGCACCGGAGCACCAGGGCACCCAGTACATAAACCGCAAGAGGTACTTTTCAATGGTGCTGCAAGCACTGGTGGATCACAAGGGACGTTTCACCAACATCCACATGGGATGGCCAGGAAGGGTTCATGACGCTCGCGTCTTCAGAAGCACTGTTCTGTTTAAACGGCTGCAGCAAGGGACTTACTTCCCGGATCAGAAAATAATAGTTGGGAATGTTGAAATGCCTGTCGTTATCCTGGGTGTCCCAGCCTACCCCTTGATGCCATGGCTCATGAAGCCATACACAGGCAGCCTGGATAGTGGTCAGGAGCTATTCAACTACAGGCTAAGCAAGTGCAGGATGGTGGTAGAATGTGCATTTGACCGTTTAAAAGCCCGCTGGCGCACATTACTCACTCGCTCAGACCTCAGCCAAACCAATGTCCCCTTTGTTATTGCTGCTTGCTATGTGCTCCACAATCTCTGTGAAAGTAAGGGGGAGACCTTTATGGCGGGTTGGGAGGTTGAGGCAAATCACCTGACCACTGATTACGCGCAGCCAGACACCAGGGCGATTAGAAGAGCTCACCAGGAAGCAGTGCGCATCAGAGAAGCCTTGAAAACGAGTTTCATCACGGGCCAGGGTAAGGTGTGACTGCTGTGTTTGTTTCCCCTTCATGAACGTCCCCCCCTTTATTGACTCCTCCTGTAAGCAACCCATCCTCCCCCTTCGATTACAGCTTGCTTAAGGAAATAAAGTCACTATCGTTTAAAAAGCATGTATTCTTTATTAAAAGTCATTCCCTGTAAGCAACCCACCCTCCCCCTTCGTTTAAAAAGCATGTAATTATAAAAAGAGGAAGTTAATTAACAAGATATCCTGGGAGTGGTTTGGGAGGAGGATAGGAGGGAAGGAAAAGGCCATTAAGCACATTTCAATGTAATGACACCCTTTTGGTTGGACTGTCCACGGGGGGGAAGTGGGCTGGTGCACAAAGCCTTCCCCCACGCGTTCTTACACGTCTGGGTGAGGAAGACATGGAACATGGTGAGTACTGAGGGTGGTTAAACATGGGCTGCAGCGGCACTCTGTGACCCCGCTGCTCCTCCTGAAGATCCACCAGACGTCGGAGGATGTCAGTTTGATCACGCAGCAGCTCCAGCGTTGCATCCTGCCACCGCTGATCTTCCTGTCTACATCTCTCATCTCGAGCGTCTCTCCTATCCTCATGTTGGTCCCTCCTGTCCTCACGTTGGTCCCTCCTGTCCTCACGTTCACTGGCATCTTTCCTGTACTTTGCTAACACGTCCTTCCACTCCCTCAGATGAGCTCTTTCACTGCAGGTTACTTCCATGATTTCTGAGAACATTTTGTCTCGCGTCCTCTTCTTCCTCCGCCTTATCTGAGCTAGCCTTCGGGATGGAGTAGGGAGGCTTGAAAAATGTGCAGCTGTGTGAGTGGGGGAAAATAGGGAGGGAAGGATTTAAAAAGATACATTTTACAGAACATTGGTTATACTCTTTCACAGTGAACAGCACTATTCACCTTACATAACATGTGATTTCACTACAAGGTCACATTTGGAAACCTTTAATATTGAGTGCCTGCGGCTCTGGAGTTACAGATCAACACAGACGCAGGTCTGGGCATCACAATTCAGCTTGCATGCAGTCATGGTAAGGCAACAGCTTCTCCCTTTTCTGCTTCTTTCCAGTTAACAAGGAGCAGCAGACACCAACCCTTCCCCTCCCCAATCCAATTCTCTAGAATTGCTTTACCCCTCCCCCCACCGCATGGCTGGTATCATGGAAGATCACTGCTAATCATCCACCTTTCTCCCCCGCCCACCGCGTGGCTGGTAGCTGGGAAGATTCCTGCTGGCCAAACGCTAAAAAGCCCAGTGCTATCCTTCCTCTCCTCCCCCATCTCTCTGTCCCCTTACTTAAATTCCTTAATTTCAACCAGGTTACCATGAACGATATCACTCTGCTGAGGATAACAGAGCGAGATAAAGAACGGATATTTCTTGAATGCCAGCAATCATCGGGACCATACGCAGCTATGCTTTGTCATGCAATGATACCCGATTACTTGCTACATGCATGGCGTGGTAAAGTGTCCTACCATGGTGGACAGAACAAGGCTGCCTTGCCCAGAAACCTTCTGCAAAGGCTTTTGGAGTACCTCCAGGAGTGCTTCATAGAGATGTCCCTGGAGGATTTCCGCTCCATCCCCAGACATGTTAACAAACTTTTCCAGTAACTTTACTGGCCGCGAATGCATCCCAAGCCCTCATGGCAAATCAATCATTAAAAAAATGCTTGCTTTTAAACCATGTTTTATATTTACAAAGGCACACTCACCAGAGGTCGCTTCCATGGCTTCACTGTCTGGGCTAGTGGCTTGGGAGGGCTGGGAGGGTAATTGCGTCTGGGTCACAAAAAGCTCCTGGCTGCTGGGGAGAATGGAATGCTGTGTGCTCTCTGCAAGCTCATCCTCCTCTTCCTCCTCCTCATCTTCCCCCTCCATTGAATCCTCATCCATGGTTGAGATTATAACCCCCACCTCGGAATCCACGGACAAGGGGGAGGTAGTGGTGGTTGCAGCCCCCTAAAATTGCATGCAGCTCAGCATAGAAGCTGCATGTTTTTGGCCCTGACCCTGATCTTCCCTTTGCTGCTTTGGTTTTCTGGTAGGCTTGTCTGAGCTCCTTCACTTTCACTCTGCACTGCACTGAGTCCCTGCTGTGGCCTGTCTCTATCATGGTCCTGGAAATTTTTTCAAAAGTTTTTTCATTTCGTCTTTTGGAACGCAGTTCTGTTAGCACTGAATCCTCTCCCCATATAGGGATAAGATCCAGTACCTCTCGTGCGGTCCATGCTGGTGCTCTTTTTCTATTCTCAGGAGACTGCATTGTTACCTGTGCTGATGAGCTCTGCGTGGTCACCTGTGCTGATGAGAGCTCCACGCTGGCCAAACAGGAAATGCAATGCAAAAGTTTGCGGGGCTTTTCCTGTATACCTGGCCAGTGCATTAGAGTTCAGATTCCTGTCCAGAGTGGCCAGTGGTGCACTGTGGGATACCGCCCGGAGGCCAATAACTTCAATTTGCAGCCACACTAACCCTAAATAGATATGTTAATATCGATTTTAGTGTTACTCCTCTCGTCTGGGAGGAGTACAGAAATCGATTTAAAGAGCCCTTTAAAGCGATATAAAGTGCATTGTAGTGTGGATGGGTACAGCGTTAAATCAATTTAACGCTGTTAAAATCGGTTTAACTGCGTAGTGTGGACCAGGCCTCATTGTGCTTCTCTCACCTTCAGTCTTTGTCTTAGAATGGTAGGCTGCAAGTTTATGTGCATCTGTGACAGGCTTGGGGGGACCCCGTCCAGTGTGGGGTGAGTGCACCGTTTTCCCTAGGGTGTAGGGGCGGGGTCTATGTAACCTGCGTTTATGCCTCCATAGAGTCAATATAATTACCCATGCTAATGGGGCAATGAGGCCTAATACATTGACTTTGAGTATTCTCCCCTGTTAGCAGGGCAGTGAGGCCAAATGGCCAGAGTCAATAGAAAAATCAATAGATTTGCCCCACTCAGCCAAGCAGCAAGGCCTAAATCAATGGCTTTGCCCCTGTTATCAGGTCAGTAAGGCCTAATGGCCTAAGTCGATGACTTTGCCCCTGTTAGCAGGTCAGTAAGGCCCAATGGCCAAAGTCAATAGATTCGCTCCAGTCAGCAGGGCAGTAAGGCCCACTGGCCATAGTCAATAGATGCACCCCAGTTAGCAGGGCAGTAAGGCCTAGTGGCCAAAGTCAATATGTTTGCTCCATCCTTGGAGTAGTAATCTCTCGTGGCCAAGTGGCCTCTGTCGGGGAAGGGGGTCACTGCATACAAAAAGGCGGGGATGGCCTGGGTAGGGGGGCCCAGGCCCTCCCTCTCCATCAGGCCCTAGCTCAGGGCCCTAGCTGGTAGTAGCCAGAGGATGTTCCACTGAATCAGCGGAGGGTCTGATCGAAACACGCTGACTCAGAGTTCCAGTTCACTAACCGGACCACCGTCTAATTCCCCTAGGCTGCTTCCTACTGCAGTTCCCACTGCTACGGTCTGGGATCTCCGTTGTCTCCAGGTTCCCTGTCTGCACTCTCCTCAACAACTGGGACTGGGGCCTACAATGTGTGTCCTTCCTCTCCAGTGGTTCTCTCCCGCAACTGAGCTGCTCCCTTTTATACTGGTGCATTTGGAGCATGTCCAGTAGAGCTGAGGGGGTGTTGCTTCCTTAGCCCACAATGTAAGGTTAACTCTTCCCGATCCAGTGTGGAGCAAATGCATCCTGTCACAGCATCTCTTTATAATACCCATAGCCCACTAGCGAAAGTATAAACTGGGCATCCCAATCCCCACTTGACACGTTGAAAATGCATCCTTGAATAAATTTACTTAGCTGCAGAGTACATGCTTGCATTCTCTTCTGTAGGTCAAGAGATGTGAGTAATTGAAATTCAGTGTGTAGTTGTTTCCAGACTTTGGGAAAGAATTTGCTAACAGCACATTGTTTTGATAATATTGTTTAGTCGGAGGTTTTAAAATAAAACTCACAATGTATTTGGTCATTTAGAGGATTATACCCTCTTACATTTGGATGCTTCAGAATGTTTGTTTGGAGAAAGTTCAGTGAACCTTAAGCCTTAAATAGTGATTAGAGATAGACTTTTCACTGCACGTGCGTTTTCTTTTGCTGCATACAGTTTTAAGGCTAAATTACACTGGTATCAATCAGGAGTAATATCAGTGAAGTTGAGTGGGGTTATACCAGTGTAAAAACAACAACAACAACAAAAAGTCTATTCTGAATCAACCTTCTTTGTCTTAAATAAATACTCTTCCAATCTGATACTCTGTTTTTGCAGAATCAGTAGCTGTACTTCTCTATGCATGTCTCTGGTTTTCTTGGATTATGAATCTCTTGTGCAGGTAAAACAAGCCTTCAGAAACGATGAAATTGTTTGAATCATTTCACTCCCCCAGGGCTAACTTTCTTACTCATATCCTAGAAAAGCAACATGGGGAGAGTCTGCCACAGACAGGAGACCATACTGTCTGCATTCCATCCAGGTGGGAATTTTGGGATTAAAATCTCGTGGAAATTCAACAAATTAATTGTTTGAGCATATCTGAGTCTGATTTAGAGCTAACTTGTGAAATACCTATCTACTTACCGTTAACAGTACAGTCCTTAAGGAATATGTAATCGAACAGTTGGTAGGCTTAAACAGGCTAGTGTCTTCTTTCTTGGATGCCTGCAGGAATAATTATTTTAAATTTTCAAGTTGAGGAATATTTTGAGAAGTAGCATATCTGTGTGAGGTAAAATATTAGGCTTCAAATATGCCGGGTTTTTTTAAAGGGCTTGCCTATAGCTAACACACACACTTTTCAGCTCCAGCTGAATTTTCTGGAATACGGCACTTTCCCTGAACTATTCAAAGGCTCTAGTCCATTGGGTGCATAACTGAACTTCTAACTTTAGAGGAACTAGTTAATCAGAGTATGCATTTTTGGCTAACATCTTTAGTACTGTAAAAAAGCTATTTCAGCTGCATACATCCATTAATAAGTGAGCAGCTAATGAGTCTGCTGCTTTCATTCAGTCTTTTTGGAACTACTGATGCAAAGGACACTTGTTAATATGAATCTCCAGATATAGGGAAAATCTGGCCCCTTTTCCTGTGGCTGGTGGCAATGGAGGAGCCATTAACAGTGAACCAGGATGATTCAGCCGTTCAAAGTAGGAATAGTTGTTAAGGGAGGGCCTATGCAGTAGGCATACACCTGTTGCTTGGTCAGAAGCTGAGCTGTACTGTATGTTAGCTGACAGCAGAGGGTAAGGGTCTGGCTGGGGTGTCAATAGCTGGGCCTTCCCCTGTTTTACCCTCAGACACCTGCAGTAGGGAGTAGAAAGACTGCATGGTGCAGGAAACTAGAGGCTACAGCAAGAGCTGCGAAAAGGCTGTGTCTGGTGGGTAGCTCCCTTCCCACTTCCCCCTGTGCATTTCCATAGCACCTGAGCAGGGTGCTGAGAAGAGGACTGGGACCAAAATGAACCCCTTTTGGTGTTCCATTCCCTTCAAATGGAACTCCTGATTTCTGTGAGTAATTCCATTGCAGTAATGAATTACAGTAAATCCTCATTTTAAAGTTCTCCCAGTTAATGTTGTTTAGTTGTTACATTGATGATCGATTAGAGAACATGCTTGTTTAAAGTTGTGCACTGCTCCCTTTTAACGTTGTTTTGCAGCCGCCTGCTTTGTCCACTGCTTGCAGGAAGAGCAGCCCATTGGAGCTAGCTGGTGGGGGCTTGGAACCAGGGTGGGCCGGCAGCCCCCCTATTAGCTCCCTGCTCCTCTAAGTTACCTGTGCAGCAGCCACCCAGCAGGCTATCAATTGCCTGGCAGTTCAGCTGTCCCTACCCCCACTGCCATGTGGTGTCCTGCCCTCTTCCTCAGAGCTGCTCCCAGAGACTCCTGCTTGCTGTGCAAGGGGTTGGGAAAGAGAGGGGATAATGTCAGGGTGCCCCCTCCCCCACTCCTGCCCCCTGCTCCTTTACCCCATTTCCATGAAGGGGAGGGGACACTACAGGGCTCAGGATGGAGGGAGGCAGCTGCTGTCTCAACATTAATTCTTATGGGGAAATTGGATTCGCTTAACATTGTTTCGCTTAAAGTCCCATTTTTCAGGAACAGAACTACAATGTTAAGCAAGGAGTTACTGTATCACTTAGCAGCCCAGATTATTTCAGTGGACACAACATGGTAAACTGTATCCCTGAACAGCTGTCTATTCTTCCCTGTTGCAATGGGTGCAAAGAGGACATAATTTACAGCAAAGAAAAAAATTTTCATATAAGAGCTTATTCTAAATTCACCACAGAAAGCATCTCTCACATTTAAAACTCAGCTCAAGAAGAAATCGCCCATACTCCATACAGGTGTAAATCCTTTCCCTAGTGCACAGTCCAAGCAATGAGGATTCACAGCGAGACTCTCTATGGGAAAATCCTCTCTCCTGGCTCCACTGCAGCCTAACAGTCACACTTCTGGCCGTGGCATCCCCGCATTGTGGGGTCAAATGGCTGGTGAATTTGCATAGTCCAGACACACAGAGAGCCCTCTGTGGTCACAGAGAATAGAATAGAATTTCAGTTGAGGGGTCCTTGGGACAAGGAGTATGTTTGCATTGTTTGTACAGTATTTCATAAAGTATGGCATGCCACAAAAGAATAATTGGATGAGGAGGCATGGACGGATTTCTCAGTTGTTCTCCAGAGTCTCCACTTTCATCTTTTTTTTTTTTTAAAGAGTAATTCTAGCTGTTATGTACAGTGGAGTACAACTGGTCAGGAATTTCCTACTGAAAATATTTGATTTGTTTTTAATGGGAAATACAGTTTCCACACAATTGAATTGTACACAGTAATATTTTGATTTTTGACAAAAAAAATTTATGTTGGGAAAATCAAAACAAAATATATTATTTCGGGTCAGTTCAACCCAAATCAAAATATTTCAATTAAAGTGAACCAAAATATTTTGTGATGCAGTGCCTCATGGATGTTGTAGTTCAGGTGTTTCATGCCCCCATTCTCTCCTATGGTCCAGGCTCCTTGGTTGGATTACATCTCTCATGATTCCCTGTGGTTTCCTTTTACTGAGTTATTTGCTACAACATGGGAATCACATGACTGGGATGCATCATGGGAGATGTCTGGCCAGGGAGCCCAGTCCATAGAGTACAAGAGGTATCTGATATACCACTCCTGTGAGGCACCTTCACGCCAGAGGTGAATGCAGTCTAATATTGAATGAACTCAAAGCTAAATGTTGCAGTTTGCTTCAACAAACCAAAACTAAATGTTTATTTCAAATAGAAAACAAAATGTTTTGGTACTTACAAATTGAAAATTTCCAATATTTCAACTTTTCATACTGATACCGGATGAAAACGAATGTTGAAATATTATAATTTCCTGTGGGAGAGGAATTCTGGTTTGTTTTCCTTAGCTCTGTTGTAATGAAGACATTCATACCATAACCTGAGTGTAAGCAATGCTGGGATGACTGCTTGAGTTTGCAGAGAGTCTGAAACAATATCTCTGACGTATGAACTACCTCATTCATTTCAGTGTTTGTGCTAACTCAAGTGCCCAGTGATGATACTTCTAATGTCAGTATTGTTAACTATGTCACTGCTCAGATCATGCAGGAAAAGAGAGGAAGTATCATATTATGAAGAGCTACATCTTTGGAAAGCGTGTGTGTTCATGTGTGTTTGTGCGTGGTGCGGTGGGAGAGGCGCTGCTAGGGAAGATAGGGATGTGGAAGATATATAAAGTAAGTAGGGTAGGCCTATAACAACATATGATTTGAGGGCATGATTGGTTTCATTTTCCTGAAGGGGACTCAACTTTCAAAAGTTTGGGAAATGCTGTCATAGTACGGTGGGGTCCTGACTGCAGTTCTGAGGCACAATTGCAATAGAATGAAGAAGCAGAATGTAAATAACAATAATAATGCCCCATAATGAGTTACCTTATATGTAGAGTATTTTTTCATGGCAAATATGAATTCCCTATAATTTTCATATATTTACTGTGTATAGGAGCATTACAACTAATATTTTGCAGGTCTGAGCTTGTTACTTGGGCTAAGTAAAAACATGGCTTAAAAGGGCTGAGAGCTATAAAAGTTGGATTATTGGCAGATGCTTTATTCTACTAAATTATTCCCAGCTCATTTAAAAAGAACATTCAAGTGCTTATGAATTTGTAGTTCTTTACAGTTCAAAGGTTTCTTTTTTAAAATTTAATCAAACATTAGCTTATGTTATAAAGTAGCAACCCAAATGTTCTAGACACACATGGGACAAAATTCAGCTCTTAGTGAAATCTGCCCAATCCCTCTGATTTGGACCATTTGGCTTATTATATTTTAAAACACCTTTGTTTGACTTTGTTCTTAATGTTGGCCATTTCTGCACTCAGTTACGCCGTGCTTCTCCATACACTGCTTTGGAGATGCACTGCTGTAACTTAAGAGCAGAAAATGGCCCTGGAAGTCTTCTGGTTTCCTCATACACAGGTATATTGTATTGAGCTGTCTGATAAGGGTCAGATTTATGCACAGTATTGTAGCACAAAGGGCTATTCCTAGTGTTTCAAGGGAAAGGAAACATAGCTGCATGAAGTGATTGTAGAACTCATTACTCTCTCAGTGAGCCGCACTGATGTAAAAGTTGACATAAACTGAACTTTTATGTAAAACATTTCTAACCCCCAAAGAACAAGAAAACATTAAAGTTGGCTCACTCAGTGAGCCGAGTTTATCATAAATGTTTCTCTATCCATCTGTTTGCCATTTTATCATGTTGTACTGATTTGTTAATACAGAGGACAGGCTGGAAAGTAAAGGTCAAGTGATAAATCTCTGTTTTTATCTGCATACGCTTAGTGGTTTGAAGACTCTTCCTCTGTTATTGTTTCTCTAGAAGAAAGGCCTGCAAAAGACAATTAGGAAAAGTCAACAGTAGCCTAGGATCTTTGGAGACTGAACATATCTCTGCAATCCACTCTCAGCAAGCTATGTCTCCACATGGTTTCTCCTTTTAGATGTGTGTATTCCGGTGCATATGGTAGCCGTATCCATTATATTATATCCACAAGGCTATTTTTAATTGGCAGGAATTATTTGTATTATTATTAGATCAAATGAGACTTGTACTGTAAAACTGAGATTGCTATTGAGAAGAATATATAAAGAAAAAGCATCTGCACCCTTTAATTTGAAAAATGTTGCGTGTTTTCATTTTGGGCATTTGGCCCAGGCATGGAAAGTAGAGTGGTGAACTGGTTACAGTTTGCAAGGCTGCCCCCTGCTGCTTGCTTAGGAAAGCCAAAAGAAATTTCCTCTGTCTAACATGATAAACTTGCTATTGAGAGGGATTTAAAGCAATATTTTTAGCTGAATCATCACATCTTGTGCATTTCTGTGAAGGTGTTGTGTTTTTTTTAACTGATTTCTCCTTGTGGCACCCACTAAGACAATCAAATATTCACATTTCTAGCTCTTAGGTTATGCCCTAAGCAGGATGCAGGTAATAGTTGCAAACTCTTGTTTTATTAATCCCACTCTGCTAGCACAAAAGAAATAAAAACCTGGATGATTCAATAAATCTTGTATTGACTAATAAAACATACGTTAACATTCTGTTCCCTGCAGCTGTAAATAAACAAGAAATGCAAAATGCCTATTTTGTGCTATAATTTTCATTAGAAAACTGCTGGAGATATTTGTAGCTAGTCCTCTGTAAACAATAGTAGATTCAGGGAGCACTTGAATGCTATTTCCTGCAATAAATATCAGAAGGACATCTTAGTAAAGGATACCAGGATAATTTTATCTTAGAGGTCATTTCTTTCCCTTTTTTTATTTTCAGCTACTTTAATCTGAGTTTCTTTGAGCTGGCTTCATGTTTAAATTTTGGGGGTTTTACATTTGTTTACTTCCTTCCATTATATTTTCTCTTTGGTGGTGCAAGTTAACTCTTCTGAAGAGTGGGGACTGTGTCAAAATATCAGAATAGCTCCCCTAAGGTCAATTACAAAACAGGCAGATGCAATGCATGCTTCCCTTTTAAAAAAATTCATTACATATGAATGTTAATACATCTAATTTCTTTGTAACTTTTGTTTGGGCCATATTCTCATGTGAATGATCCCACTGACTTCAGCTGGTCTGCTCATGCGAATAAGGCAAGCAGGATTCAGTTTTCTGCTTTCAGTATGATTAGGCTAAGATTTAGTCATGGATATTTTTCGTAAAAGTCATGGACAGGTCACAGGCAATAAATAAAAATTCATGGCCTGTGACCAGTGTTCCCTGTAACTTTTTCACGCATATGCAGAATGAATTTAGTTATGTGCACCAATATGGAGGTGATGTGTGACACATCTCCTCCATATTGGTGCACATAACAAAACCAATGTGCTGGGGGTGGGGCTGAGGGGTTTAGAATATAAGAGGGGGCTCAGGATTGTTGTGTGTAGGGGGGAGCATTCTGGGGTGGGGCCGGGATTAGGGGCTCAGGGCTGGGGCAGAGGGTTGGTGTGCGGGGGGATGAGGGCTCCGACTAGGGGTGCAGGCTCTGGTGTGGGGCTGGGGATGAGGGGTTTGGAGTGCAGGTTGCCCAGGAGCTACGGTGAGGAAAGAGGTCTCCCCCAAGATCTCTCCCCCAAGATCTCTCCCAAGATCTCTCTCCCTGCAGCAGCACCTGGGCTGGGCAGGGGAGAGGCGCCTCTCCCCTGGACACAGCAAGTCCGGGGCAGGTCCATGCTGGGCCCGGTGGGGAGAAACGCCTCTCCCCGCCACAACAAGTCCATGCCGGGGCTGGGTTGCGGCTGGGGCTGGTGCCTCTCTTCTGGCCACAGCAAGCCCGGGACAGGTCCATGCCGGGGAAGATGCATCGCTCCCCACCGCAGACCTGAAGCCCTGTGCACAGGGCTTTATAGGCAGCTGTGCAGTAGCACAGATTAGAGGGAACTTAGCTTGTGACCTGTCCATGGCTTTTACCAAAAATTCCCCTGACTAAATCTCTACATTTGGGACCCTGCTGCTCCAGGGACCCTTGCTGGGAGATGCCCTGCTCCACTGCTGTGGGTTGACTGCCCCTGGTTGCTGCTCCCAGTGTCTGCTCTCCGGACAGCCTCCAGGCACCCCTGGGGCTGCTGCTCCAGCTGCCCAGGGACCGCTGCTGCACAGGTGATCTGCAGGGCATCCCCAGGACTGCTGCTCCAACGCTCTCCATAGCTAGCCACACCTTCACAGCTACTCTTCTGGTGGTCCCCAGGGCCACCTGATAAGCAGCCAGGGGAGCTGGCCCTGGGGAGCCACCAGAACTGCTAGGCAGGCACTCCTGGGGCTGCTCAAACAGCAGCGGGTGTGGCTGGCCCTGAGGTAGCCCCTAGGACCGCTGATTGCACAGTCCCCGGGACCAGCCACACTGGCTGCTGCTCATGTGGTCCCTGGAACCAGCTGTCCGGGGCCTCCTGAGCAGCAACCAGAGTGGCTGGCCCTGGGGACTGCTAGAACAGTTGGCCCCAGGTTGCTCCAGCCTTGGCAGGTGCAGCTGGCCATGGAGTGCCTGAGCATCTGGCCTCGGGGTTAGCTAATCGTGCAGCTTCTGAAATCAGCTGCACCAACTGCAGCAGAAGTCACTGAGGTTGCAGAAAGTCACGGAATCTATGACTTCTGTGACCTACGTGAAAGAATCGCAGCCTTAAGTAGGATTCAAGATTTAACTAGGCATCTCCCAGGAGCAATGATGGGAATTGTATTACTTGTTACTGAATCCACATATCTAGAGCAGATTCTTCTCTCCCACCATTGTTACTCCAGATTTACACTGATATATCTGAGAGAAGAATTTGACCCCCAGTTTTCCAATGGGAGATTTGTTAATGGACACTTAATCATACGGCAAAACAATCATTTTCAGTTTAGATTCTGATCTTGGTTACACCCGTGTGAGTAACTCCATTGACATCAATTTGCAAAATTTTACTAAAAAAGATCAGAATCTTGCCTGATGTGCCAAAGTGCCACTCTGTAGTTTAAAATATAGCATTTGAAGGTCCTATTAAGATATCTACATTTGAAAATTGTGCTCATAAAATCCATACAAAAGGCTAGGAAAAGAAGGGGAAAAATATGTAGCGCACTTGAATTGAGAAACAGGCCTCTAAATGATCTCATAATAATTATGAAAAATTAGAAAAAAAATTCCACATACACTTACGTTTCTGATTCTACCACCTTTACTTATGCTGAGTAGCATTACTTCACATGAGTAGCCTTCTTGGCTTTAACAGAGCAACTTTCATCAATAAATGCTTTTCCACTGTGGTGTGCGGACTTGCTTCTATGTACTTTCTAGCCCCAGAAACAGCTTGAAGACTTTCTGGTAAAGCATTGTGTGCAATTTTATTTACAATGGTTATTTACAGCAAAGGGATCTGGGGGTCCTAGTGGATCGCAAGCTAAGTAGGAGTCAACAGTATAACACTGTTGCAAAAAAGCAAACATAATTCTGAGATGTATTAGCAGGAGTGTTGCAAGAAGACATGAGAAGTAATTCTGCTCTGCTCCACGCTGACTAGGCCTCAACTGGAGTATTGTGTCCAGTTTTGGTTGCCACATTTCAGGAAAGATGTGGACAAACTGGAGAAAGTCCAGAGAAGAGCAACAAAAATGATTAAAGGTCTAGAAAACATGACCTATGAGGGAAGATTGAAAAAAATGGGTTTGTTTAGTCTGGAGAAGAGAAGACTGAGAGGGGACATGGTAAGTACATAAAAGGCTGTTACAAGAAGGAGGGAGAAAAAATGTTCTCTTAACCTCTGATGATAGGACAAGAAGCAATTAGCTTAAATTACAACTGAAACTGGACATTAAGGAAAACTTCCTGTCAGGGTAGTTAAGCACTGTTGCCTAAGCAGGTTGTGGTATCTCCATCTTTGGAGATTTCTAAGAGCAGGTTAGACAAACACCTGTCAGGGGTGGTCCATTCTAGATAATACTTAGTTCCTTCATGAGTGCAGGGGACTGGACTAGATGACCTCTCAAGTTTCCTTCTAGTCCTACGATTCTTTTCCACCATCTTTACAGATGCTGCAGCCTCAACCCAACAGTAACATAGAGCTCTCAGCTCCAGAGACAAGGAGGAGAGAGGTCTTGAATGGCTTTGACTCTCTATAGGCCCTGGCTCTGCCTGGCCCACTTCCTCTGCCCTTTGTACTTCCTTCCTGTGCCTTTTTTGTACCTCTTTATTTTGTATACTTCTGGACAGTTTAAAGGCAATTAATGCGTACAGCTAACTTTACTTATTTATTATCTTGTTTTTAATTGTAGGCCAGACCTTGACAGCAACTGGACAGTAATAAAAGAGCAGATCCAGATGGAATCCATGGTTCTAAAAGGACTTATTCCAAACACCAAGTACCAGTTTGCAATCAGAGCAGCGAATTCCTATGGATCCAGCTTACCCAGCACTCCCAGCGACATTATCCGAACATTCAGTGAGTAGCACACCTTTTCTTAATTAAGGCTATCCTAAAAGTGCAGTTTTTAAAGGATCAGAGTTGTAAGGAGCTCTCATTGAACACCAAAGAACACAAGCACCCCGACCTGACACCACGTGTGCTTCCTTCTGAGGTTTGCAGTATTCTGTGAAAGCTGAGCCACTAGTAAGATTCTGTGAGGCTCCAGGCAAAAGCAGTCTCATGCTGTTTCCAGGCTCCAGAGGTCATTGCCAGATATTTTTGGATCATGACTTACTGACTTTTGTGTCAACTTCATACAGAATTGATAAGTGAATGTCACAGGGAGAAGTAAGACAGACAAGTCTACTGCTCACCTTTTTTGCAGTTCTTTAAAATTGAATTGTATATATTGCATGCATAATTCAAACAACTCAAGAAGACCAAAGCAAATTTATACTGCCATGTGAGAAGGACTGAGGCACTTGCACTTTTAAGCACAGATACAGGACTATTAGTATGAACAAGTGAATATACATTTTGGATTGGAAACTGCATGGAGAAGTTGTATTTTAGGCAGAACTGCATTCAAACACTATTTAAATAACCACCCGCTACGCGGTCTTCCTATAATGTTGTTTGTGGGTTTTTTGAAGGGAGATTTTAATAACCCCATACTCCCAGCTGCCTTTAAGCACCTACAGTCTTCACAGTCATAAGGGAGGGCTGGGAACTTCCAAGAAGAATCAAGTTTAAAATACCTTTAAACAGCTTGTTATTAGAACTATAGAGGGACAGATGCTACTATCTTGTTACCAGTGGTGTTTCCCCCATGAGGTATTTAATTGAAATATCAGGTGATTGTCTTCTCTCCTGGGGGGGCTTGGGAGAAAAGAAGAGGGTATTTTGCTGGGAAGACTGAAGAGCAGCCAACTTCCAGCCCTGCTGATTTGGGGCCAGATTGTGACAAGCTGGGGTGCAGAGGAAGTGGGGGCAGGTGCAAGGAGCCTTCTCTCCCTGCCCCATCTTTGAATGCTTTGTGCAAGGTCCAGGAACAACTGCAGTCCCTACACTTTAGAGCATCTTATGCCCTGAGAGAACAGACTGTCCCAAAGAGGAGCAGGTAGGAAGTGTAGCCTTGTCCTCCCCTGCGTTGTCCCATGGAGCAAGCCAGGCGCAGCACAAAGGAAGGGGCACCCTGCACACACTCTGTACGTGTAACTGGAAATTCAGGGAAGGATTATGCCTCCCTAAGGAGCAATCTCTCGCTGGGCTGACAGTGGGGTAATACGGCTCTGCAACTCCTGGCTGCAGCTGATAGTCCCAGTCTAGCCCTGGCAGTGGTGGATGTACACTGCGTGCTACATTTACAAATAAAAAATCCTATTGTCACAGAGAAAGGAAATAAGATGCCAAAGCTTGTTTGGAATTTGGACCATAGAAGCTATATCGTACACGTACCAACCTCTCGGCTGGATTTTTGAAAGTTTATATGAATAAGTCTGGTTGGCTTGTTGGAAAACAAAATTTTCACCACATTTAGGTCGTATATTTTAGTGTATTTATAAGTAGGTTTGGCAGAATTTAATTTTATATTTTTAAAATAATTTTGATGGATAATATCAATGTTTATTTTTAAGCATTTTTGTCAATGTTTATTGATTTAAATTTTTACCATTGTGGAAATTATGGAGGGGGGTCCAAAATAGGGGTTCAGACAATTATTTAATGAAAGTAGATGTTGATTCAAAAAGTTAAAGCTTTTCCTGAGTGCACATTAAAATACTAATTGTCAACATCCCATGACTAAATATACACAGTAAATATCCTTCAGTCAAGTGCTACTAAGTTCTCAAATAGCATTTTTCCTACTTTGCTTCTCTGTAATTGGATGATCATCAGGGAAATATTTTTCATGTGTTTGTGTGTGTGGTGAAACAGATGTTTACCAACATTTGCCGATCCTTCCAAGCCTCTTTATAACATATAAGGGACAAATGCCTGACAAGTATGTCCTCAAAGTGTATTTGGCATCAGCACATACAATTATTGCATTAATGAACTTTTAAAATCAGCCCTTAAAGATTGAAATCTCTTCTCGCATATGCACGGGAATGAAAATTGTCTGTAATTAAATTATTACAAAAGGCCAACTGATATTAGGGGGATATAGTTGTGTTTTTAGGTCAGGCTTGTATTTGGTGAGGCACAATAGCAGCAAACAGTTGTATGCTGTGTAAATAGAGACCTCAGCTTTAGAGGTTGGTCTGGTTCTTACAGATTATATTTTTAACCCACCATGGATTGATTTTCAAGCCCTTTAGCTTTATATTCTTACTTGTGAGTCCTTTTATTTTGTTGATAATGATCTCATTTCACTCTTAGTTTTGCTTTTCACTTCTTGGTCCTTTGCTTGCTGGTAAATTGGATCCCTTGAACTGTTTGGGCAGTGTTTATTTTCTGAGGCTGCTATGCTTTAAGTTAAACTTCTGAACTGAATGTTCATGGAAACCTAAGATACACTATGCTCCATGGGACCCCTGATTCTTAGATCCTGAAGGGTCAGCTTCCTCCACTTCAGACCCAGGTGTGTGCTCATCTATTTCCTGTTTATCTTTCAACATGAATGTTTGCATTCTTTTGTAAGAAAAGATAAAGTGTTTAGCTCTGCTATTAAGGATAGGATTAACTTCCTACTGGGCTTATTAATGCGGTACTCAGCTAACAGTTTAATTGGCAAACCTAGTAGAGGCTATTTGCCTTTACAAGTCTGAAAACTGGAAGTTGCCTGTTGTTTTGTAGAGAGTTAGAGCAATGGTTCTCTAGGGAATTGTTTGTATCAGAAAGGCTGGGGATAACTTAATACATCGTGGGTCAAATTAATCCCTGGTGTAACTCCAGTGGCTTGTGTGGAGTTATTGTGCCAGGGATTAATTTGTTTCAGTATGTTTGGAGGGATCTGAAAAACTGAAATTTTAAACGGATAGTGCATTGCACTGAGTGAGCTCACTTCATCCTGATTGGCACAGATGGTGGAAATTACATCCCATTTGCACCAGTCAGAGCAGCTATACATGATGGGCTGTTCACCCCTAGGGGAGTGCATGCAGTGTTCAGGAGTTCTGATAGGGGAGAGCAGCTTTCATATGTAGACAAGATCCCATAGGAGCCCCTCTGTCTAAAGTTCCCTTGGCCACTGCAGCCATATCCCTTGTCTGGCCAGTGCTGGGGGATGCATTGGCCAACTCCAGGATCCCTGCAGAGTGAGGATGTTGGTCACTGTGCACCACTGCAATTCCCCACGGGGGGGGGGGTATGTGTGGAACTACAGGTGCGGCTCCCCCATCTTGAAATAATAATAACTGAATGCATGGCTTCCATCATATGCAGGGTTTACAGTTTTGTTCAGTGGTGTTCACCACCCCCACTATATTGCTCCAGTGCCCCTGGCCCACATAGGCTGAAAAAGCTGCTGACAAAGCCGACACATGTGAAAGCCTCCATTCGTTCTCTGTACCTATGTGCAACAATGGTAACATCCTCCAAGAGTCTGCTGGGTTGAGACTTTCAGAGATTAAAAAGGGCTCGTAGGCACCCAATTTCCATTTGAAGGTCAATGGGAGTTGGCTGCTTATCTGCCATTTATGCCTTTGAAAATCTCTTCTATGTCCCCAGTGCCTATCAGCTCCAGTGTCCAATGCCTGGGCAAACAGTGACGTTCTGTTACCATCATTATGTATCGTCCCTTTTACTGTCACCAGGGGTTATCAGCGGGCTCTCTGATGCTGTGTGTGCCCATTTTGTGCAATGTTCCTGTATCTAGACATCCCAGTTTACTGCTATTCAGAATAATAATAGTACCTTAACTTACAGTGTCCAAGACACTCATAGAGGTGTTAATCATTAGATATATTTAAACTTCTCAAGTTAAATAATTGTTTGTCTTTGCAATCATGCAAAAGGAGGGACCAAACAAGTTCAAAACCCTCCTTAGTTGTCCTGGAAGTTAAAGGCAGGCTTTTTAATGTGGACTAAGAATACAGCAATAAATTAACCCCAAACCACGTTGTGTAGGGAGTGAATTTAGACACTGAAAATATGTAGGTTTTTCCCCCTGCTTCTGATGCTTACTTGAATACTGTTTACTCATGTTCTAGAGGTTATGACATTGCACTGGTAGTTGGGACCCTAACTTGTCCCATCACTTCCATGTGATATTTCTTACCACTCCCCCACTGCCATTTTTCCCATGTGCAGAACAATTGTGCCTGCACATATGATGCAACATGACCTATGATTTGTAATTGTGTAAAACAAGTCTAAATCTTTTTACAAAATGCATGTAAATTTTTTTTACAAAATGCATGTCATCTTACTTGTAATAGAGCCAAGATTTTAATTATTGCATAAATGTGTCTTTTACTGGAAACATTCACACTGTAGACTTAGGCACAACTCTCCTACTTACTGGTGCAATAATTTGAAAATTTACCAGTAAGTGTAAATACTGCAGTGCCTGTGTCCTGTAGCAAGAGTACACTAGCATTAGTACAACTGGCATGTTGTCTGATGCATTGTACAAGAAGCTACCACAATATTATTCAGATTCAACACATAAAAGCATGTTGTTCACGCCTAGAGCTGATTGAAATTTCTAAAACTTTGACAGTTTTCCTGCATGGAATCTTTTTGTAGAAAAATTGTTGCTGTTTTTTGACCAGCTTATAGAATGATTTATATTTGTCCACAGTCCCCCCTGATGAAAATTTTTCTGAAAAATGTTGAACATTTTCAATCAGCTGTTCATTAGGAATTTAAACATGGCAGGAGCATGAATCCATAAAGGAAGGAGTCTGAATTTATGTTGTTATCCTCATAAAATTCATACTTCTGAAAGCTTTCAGGGACGAGGGCACCTTGCCAGCGTACTGTGAAGGAAGAGAAACTGTTTTAAAGTGACAGTGTCCTAATGTGCATAACATCATTTAGATCATCTAATGATCCTTTACTAAATGAGTGGGTACCAGTCCTGCTTAGTGATGACTGCATCTACAACTTGTATATGTTTTCTCCATCTTCTACTGTGGGCCATTGCCCAGAAAATATGGTCTGAATGCTAATTTGGGAATGTTGCACTTTCTGAATAACATTCCAGTCTGTTGAAATTGAGTAATGGAACTGACATGACATTAATCTGGAAAGAGTAGGGAAAACAACATTTACATTAGAAATCTGTACATGTAACTGCAACAGGAAGATGTGAATGAGTTAGCTGTCAGCACTGCCGAGTCCCTCGAAGGCTCAGTCACAAAGTCAGGTACAGTATATATAAGACTTCTGATTTTAAATTTTAACTGATAAAAAACAATAAAACATCCACAAAAAGAAAGAGAAGTTGATGTTTATCCAATAAACACCAGAGCAACACTGGAAATGATCACTTGTGTTGAAGGGCTTGTCTGCACAGAACAGTAATGCATACCACGGGGGTATGATTTCTAAAGCACACTATTGTGTTGTACATTAATTGGTCTGTGCATAGACCTTGATGGTGCACACTAAAGGCTTCCTGATGTACTTTAACATATTGCTGTTTGCATTAGCACAACATTAAACATGACAAAGATTGCTCATTACAGCAATATATACTGTCATGTATATAATATACATTACAATCATATACAAAAAGCGCTGAAAACTCCTGATTTTTGGACATCCTACATAAAATTAAAAAATTTCTAAAAATACTCCCCACCCCAATGAAATTAATAAACTCCAAAAAACAGAAGCCATCAATGTACATACACTGAACTTACAATACTTCATTACAGAGGTCTAACATGGCAGAAGATGCACAAGAGTCTAACAAAACCCTCAAGCAAGTTCCATTGGAAATCAGAGTAGAGATCTACAGGTAGTGAAATACTCACCTCCCTCCAGTTCACATCTAGTCATAGTTAACCTGACCCAATCGGCTGAAATAAAATATCAGCAGAACTCTGATAGGATGGATTTATTTAAATCAAGTCAATCTGAATCACCAAGTGAAAGCCTCAATTTAAATCATCAATTTTAATCAACTTTTTCAGTTATTTTCTGAACAAAGGTACATTATTCTTATTGGTTGATATAACCATTAAAATGTGTTGATTTACAACTAAATAGAGCTTTTACACTAGGTTTGGTACATCTCTTTGCTACCTAGGAGGAAACACAATGTACATTTATTTAAACAATGATATAGCTTAATATTTTCAGATTCTTATTGTCCATTTTTAGTATGTTAGAAAATGGTGAATGATATATTGCTTATTTACTAGATAATTAACTTTTTGCTCATGATTTGTGTCAAGCTGCATTAGCATGATAACTGGAATTTAATTAAATGAACAAAACCACAAATTATATTTATTTTTATTAAACACCACAACCTTAAATGTTTTGGATGCATAAACTTCAGTATTTTTCCATGAGCTGGAAAGTAAGTTTACATGGTGGTTGGTGTCATAAATATTTGTAAGTTGAAAACTGAGCTAATCAGAGGTTAGGTAGGGAGAAGCTATAAAATAAGAGAATGAAACCCCGCAGGTGAGCTCAGTTGTGGTGAGATACATGATGCAGTCTCTGGAGTCAGAGGCTTGGTCCTAGTGCCTGTCATGACTTTACCAATCTCTTGTACCTAGTCACACAGCCGCTGGGTCCCCACAGGATCAAGCCCTTAATACAGTACATGACCTATTATGCCATCTTTATAAAGCTTGACCAGTTATATTTGCCCCGTTTCTTTCTTTAAATAGAAAAGCAACCTTTAACTCAAAGTTTTTGATAGAGGCTTCTGGATTCAGCATATATATTTTCTAATTGAATGTTTTAAGATATTATAATAAATTTAGGCCTTAACATATTTTGTATTAAATTCAGATTTTGTTTTAAACGAGTTTATTTTTAAAAAGAAAAAGTTGCTATAATTTAAATAACAAAATAAAAAAGTCAGATTTAAATAAAAAAATCTATATTTTTTCCCCTCGAAATACTGATTTTTATCCACTCTGAACTCCGAAGAAGATAGTGTTACTGCAAAGGTTATTTCATTGCCAGAAAATTGGCATGTCTGATACTGAAGCATCTTTTCTCTTTTAAGTTTTGCATCCTAGGAAGTCGTATTACTTCAAAGAGCAAATAGTAGTCTCATCCTCCCCCTTCCTTTCCCTCCCTCTCAGGGAATAGTAGGTATCACAGCAAATATTTTCTTTGGTACCCTCTCACAACTTTCTGGCTACCAACTCAAAATTTCTCAAGAATACCTGGGACTTTGTCTAAACTGTTGCACATACTCCATGCTTATGCCTGTTCCCCATACCCATGATGTGTCCACATATGCTATGCTGGACCTGGGTACCCATATGCCCATGTCCATACTGCTGCTATACTGTTTCAGAGGCGGTATCCCAGGGTTCTATGCATCACACAGAGACACTCTAGGAACTGCTTTGCTGTGTGCTCTTGGTACTGTCCCAGGTCTTCACGCATTTGCAGATGCCAGTTTCTGATCATGTCTCTCCCCAGCCAAACTGGGTAGAAGACATGGTTGAAGCAATGGGATGATGATGTGGTTCTGCTCCTGGTGAGATGATCAGAGAGATGATGGATGGAATTTGGGCAGAACTTTGTGACATGTCAAAGATTGCTGACATTGAAAGTGAATGACGATTCATTCAGCTCCTATGGCACAGGTATGGTGAATGCTGGTGTTGCCCAGAGGTGGACCATTCCTTCTGGTGCAGGAGAACCAGTACAGTATGGTGGGATCACATTGATTTGGAATCTGGGATGACAATCAGTGGCTTCAGAATGTCTGAAGGAGGAAATAGACCTTCATTGAGCATTGGTGCAAGATCTTGCACCACACCTCTGCTTTGCCAGAACTCTCTGTTCAGGGAAGCTGTACAGGTGCAGAAGCAGGTGGCTATAGCCCTGTGGAAGCTGTCAGCACCATACAGCTATTGATCCAATTACAAACCACTTCAGGGTTGGAAACTCCACTGATGAGATCACGGTTGTGCAGGACCCTCAAGTGTTTCCTGGCATTGGGCTGGAGTTCACTCAATGACCCCCTGCTCCTGAAATTTTCTGGTACTGGTATATGTTCCTGCTGCTCCGGGTGAATTTGTGGAGGACAGTGTGTTCTTACTACACATTGATTAGCACCTGGGTGTAGTGGGTGTGCCAGGGGGCTGCTCTGGGAGCAGGAGCTGTATACACCAGTATGGATTAAAAGAGTGACCTTTTTAGATTGGGTAGGGTCAGGCAGAAAAGGGCTCAGTGCATAATGGGAATGGGGGTGTGGAGGACTATTGAAACTCAAGACCTTATACATGCCCCTTTTCCCTATCCACACTGCACACTGGCATGAGTATAGGGCCATGCCACAGCCTGAAGCATATACTTATCTATACCCCTCAGGCATGCCAGCTTTCTCACCCTCTACTCACCTTCAGACACATGCTTCTGGAGTTTAGGTGTGGACAGTACGGGATTATGATGGCATAACCACGTGCATGTACAGTTGCTAGTGTAGATGTAGCCTGAAATATCTCGATGAGATGGCATTTGTCCACATGACATTAATACTGTTAAATGCAGATGGTTGAGTTACTAATACGTTTGGATTTCTTTTAACTGTAGTCTTCAGTTTGTATTTCCTAGGTTTGCAATGTTTGTTTTGGGGATAATTACAATATTTTTATGATGCTTCTTACCTGTAAAGTACTAACAGGTCCTTTAAGCCTTAATGCCAGTTTATCGTACTTTTTGGTCTGGGAATATAAAATTAAATAAACCATTTATATTATATAGTGACATGCATGCACGTGGTGGACCAGATCCTGAGCGTTACCCTAAATGCATTTGAACTTATGTTTCTGCTTTATTGGAGGCTAACATAGAAGGAGCACTCCACTCCTGCATATATTCCATGCATTCATAAAGCACCCTGTTCTTCTATCTCATTTTCCTACTGTGTCACAAGCTGCTCTGATTGTTATTTATTTTTTAGAGTTCACTAGTTCCTATACTGTGTAAGGCACTTTCCAAACCCCGAGGAAGACATGGACCCTGCCCTGAGAGAGTCACACTATATGCCTACTTACCATGAACTAAACAAGGCCTTGGACATTTAGGTGTTTCTAGGCCTGCTTCTGACAGATGCTGAACTCTTTCCCAATCTGTCCTTCATCCCCCAGCTCCCACAGAATTCAATAGTATCTCTGTGTTAGGCTGTCTGTGAGTTAAAAATTTTATTAAAGGAAATGTTTGAAATGAAATATACACAGGTTGAGAGGGAAGGTACTGTACATCTGGGGTCAGGCTTGGCTTATGAGGGGGTTACAGATACCATTTGCAAGGATAAAAAGATACATACATATTGCATAACTGGCATAGGTCCAGATTGGTGCAAAGGTTTTTTAAAGTGTCAGTGAATAAGTAGGCTTGGGTTCGCCACCCATGGAATGAATAAGGAGTCCAAGTCAGTATCGGTGGAGCGGATAGGTACATGGATGGGGTGCGTCCCTTGGTCCCTCAGGGAAGGAAGTGGGTTATTTCCCTGGTCGGCTGTCTCAATTACTCAGGCTACGTCTTCACTACCCGCCGTATCAGCGGGTAGCAATCGATTGCTCGGGGATCGATATATCGCGTCTCATCTAGACGCGATATATCGATCCCTGAACGCGCTTATATCAATTCTGGAACTCCGCGAACCCGAACGGAGTTGCGGAGTCGACATGGGAGCCGCGGACATCGATCCCACGCCGTGAGGATGGTGAGTAATTCAATCTTAGATACTTTGACTTCAGCTACGTTATTCACGTAGCTGAAGTTGTGTATCTGAGATCGATTTTCCCCCATAGTGTAGACCAGCCCTCAGTGTGGTATTGGCGGTGTCCAGTGATGTGTTCGGTATAAATGTCTCTGGACCACCTGATGGTGTCAGACACCATGAGCTGTCTCATGAGCCGGGTATAGCGTCGACCGACCCCACATGCTCTCAGAACTGGCTCGTTGCGGGGGTCCCATGAGCCCAAGGCTCCCACAATCAGGGTGTGTACCTGGACTTCGTCGCTCTGGGCTCTCAGGATCTCAGCCAGTGAGGCATACCACTTGTGCACGATCACCTTAGCAAAGCTGACCCAATGTTCACTGAAATCAATGGAAAGTTTTCATTGACTTTAACGGGCATTGGATCAGGTTCTTATATCATCCTAGCAATGTCTGTACTCCAAATATATTAGTTACAGATGTCATTTAATGGCAGTGTTTCAACCAATGCAGGAACCTGTTGGAATTGCTTACTAAGAGAAGAATGTATTCTGAAGAGCTGCTAACAGTGTCACCTGATGTGACAGACCTCCCAGAATCATTGCAAATAGAACATCTGGCCTTGATTACCTGCAAAGAGCTTATTATTATATAATAATACAGTGTGGTTGGTTTTATGTTACAATTATCCACATGCAGAGAGGGGACAAAGGGAGATGTTAACCATGGATTCTCCTTGAGTCCTAACTATATCTTGATTTTTGTATTGGAAAGAAATGATGTAATATTTTGCTTTAGTTAATTTTATTGTATATTTTTGTATCTGTGTTCTGGTACAGCACTTAGCACAGGGGGGGTCCTGGTCCATGACTGTGGCTCATAGTTGCTACAGTAATACAATAAATAAAAATATTTCCTTAATACCATGTAAAGATACTTCGGATATTTTTCAATGTATTTATTTTTCCAGTATATTAAAACACACTTTTTAGAGATGACTCTGGGTGCATATATACTATCTCAAAACCAACATATTTCAAATGTAACAATTACAAAAATAATAAATTGTCTCACAGAATCAAATAAGCAAAGTAGCCCCACCTGCAACTCTCATGCCTTTGCCCCTGTGCTGCAGCCTGGGAAAATAGATGGAATTTTTATTATGGCCTGGAGGTCAGCAGTCTTGAGCTTCATCATACCAGCAGGGGAAGTAATTCTACTCAGGACATTTCACTGCAAATATTCTGCCACCTGCCTTTTAGGGCAAACATTTCAAAAGTGTCCACTAATTCTGGGTGCATCACTTTTTCAGGGACCAGCCATCTCAAGCTGGCTACTTGCAAAATGAATTACACCAAGAATCAGCTGCCCCTTTTGAAAAAGGGTGGCACAGATATTTAAAACTGGAATGTCCAAGTTTGAACTCATCTGAGCTCATACACAGGGAAAGAGGCAATCTTTCAGGTAGTTAGGATTAATGGATTAGTATTATTGTTCCCATTATATAGATAGCAAAGTGTTGAGATCCAGTGATTTCTGTAAGAGAATCATTGACAGGAATAGAATTCAATCTCCTGATCATTAAACAAAATTGCCCTCCTTGTATTTTGATGTTAAAACTACGCGATTCTCTGAATTGAATGAGTTTGCGGCACCTACATTTAACAAGGCTACTCTGAAGCACTTTGCAATCTAGTTCCTACATAATTCTGCTTGTATTGGTCAATATGCCCATGACTACTTAATTGGCAATAACAGTTTGTGCTGATTCCTATTTATTTTGAAAAGGTTTCTTTGGTATAACTTAATCCCTGATTATTTGGAGAGAGGCTGTTTTATGTCAATGACTCCCTGCAGGTTTTTCAATTAATTATGGGACAGGATTACAGGGCTGGTAGAGGGTCTTAGATGGGCTTCATCTCCTTGCACACTGGAGCACTGATGTAATGAAATATATAACATGTTTTTAGTCTCTGTAATCATTGTTTTGGTATTCACAAAGCACCGCTTGGTTTAATCATTCCTGGTTTGCCACCCATTATGTGATGAGCTCTTTGCTAGAGTTATGCAGTGCTCCCTAATACATCAGCCAGCACGTGGTTTCTCTTTAAAATACTCCTCTTAGCTTCTTTGTCTTCCGTTTATTTTATATTTGTGTTGCCTCACATGTGGGTATCATGTCATATCATATGTGAACTGAAAACTCAGTGGGGTATAAGATAGTCTCATCTCGCTATGTGAGAATTCTTCCTCTAAATCCAGACACATCAAGATAAGGCTATACCTCCCAGTCTTTGTATTCGTGTTTACAACTGCGTCATGCTTTACCTGAGTCATGCACAGATCAGCAAGTAGAGTAATAAGTTATGCATGCTGGCTGCGACTATCTGGCCTTCTGCTGAACTTTTCCTTTCCATGTGGACCAAGCACCCCCCTAAAGTTTTCCTTACAATTTTTCGTTATTTCGAAAAACAAGTTTCTGTTCATTGTCAATTTTGGGTGAGATCCTGCAGTTGTCTCAGAATCCCATTGATCAGCAGGAATTTTTCCTAAGAATTCGGCCCTGTATGAATGGCAGTAGGGGGTTGGGAAAGGGTAATCTTAGCCAAATGAGAGATCTGTAAGTACTGGAGCCCTATCATTCTCCTGTCCCCATAATGCCAAACTTCTACATCAGGGGTCAGCAACCTTTCAGAAGTGGTGTGCCGAGTCTTCATTTATTCACTGTAATTTAAGGTTTCAAGTGCCGGTAATACATTTTAACATTTTTAGAAGGTTTCTTTCTCGAAGTCTATAATATATAACTAAACTATTATTGTATGTAAAGTAAATAAGGTTTTTAAAATGTTTAAGAAACTTCATTTAAAATTAAATTAAAATGCAGAGCCCCCCGGACCGGTGGCCAGGACCCGGGCAGTGTGAGTGCCGCTGAAAATCAGCTCGTGTGCTGCCTTCAGCATGCGTGCCATAGGTTGCCTACCCCTGTTCTACATTCTCTCATTAAGTAAAATGCCACACAAAACTAGCCAGAAGAAGGGCTTTGAAGCAACTTTTTTCTTTTTTTGTCAGTCATAATAAGCCATATCTCTTTGCTCTTCTTCCTAGGCTTTAAATGTGGTGCCTGCTCAATACATTAAAAAGCATTGTCAAGGC